>NW_026262701.1:74608880-75001775 GCF_021869535.1 Mytilus californianus | reverse complement strand
TGTGTGGATTGAATTATTATTGCTCAGCTGTTATAAACATAAATATACAATATATGTACATTGTCGGAAAATATATAATTTATTTGTATAAGCTTTAGAAACAGGACGAAAAGCAGAGCCCTCATGAAATATGAATATTCTTGGGTGAACAAATCTTCATATCTCCCTCTGTCACTGGAAATAAATGTATATTGTGTTTAATATAAGTTTAAGTTCCCTATATACTAAACTAAAGATGCTAAAGTCTCAACATCATGAAATTTGAAATAAACCATAAAAATTTTTGCCAAAAGTATTGAATTATATTACTCCATTTTAACTGAAACTTGATTTTACCATAGTGCCTAAGTTATATGCTAATTAATTATGAGGCTTAATCAATTGCCCTTCTTTCAATGAAAATTACACGTTAAATTGCCCTTTTTTCAATGACATTTACGTGTAAAATTGCCTTTTTTCTGACTAGCACCCTGCCCTTTTCAAATCCTGGCTAGAACACTGAGTTATGCCCCTTTATAAATGGAAAAATTGCAAAATTTTTAGTTTCCGTTCTCTTACTTTAAGTTTGCCTCAACCAAATATTATGAAACTTATACACAATACTTATTACCATAAAACACAGATCAAGTTTGAAATTTGGTGGCGTCACTTTACCCGTTCTAGAGTTATGCCCCTTTATAAATGGAAAAATTGCAAAATTTTAAGTTTCCGTTCTCTTACTTAAGTTTGTCTCAACCAAATGTTATGAAACTTATACATGTTATACACAATGCTTATTACCACAAAACACAGATCAAGTTTGAATTTTGGTGGCGTCACTTTAACCGTTCTAGAGTTATGCCCTTTTATAAATGGAAAAATTGCAAAGGGTCAGCGGGAATAAAAAAGCATGAATGGTCAATTTTATTTTTATTCTGCAAATCAGAAAAATAGGGTCAGCGGATCCGTAAACCAACAAATAAAAAAACCCTGGCCTAAGGGGCCTAAACAATACTTTTCTAATACACTGTACAAGTTACCTAGTTCTTGACCAATTTCAATGAAGTTTAATGCAAAGTCTTGGATTTTTCGGGTACTTTAATATGCTGAATTAAACTTATCTTGTATTTTTGGATCTGTTTTTAATCTTTCAGGGGACTTACTTAAATGAGTGATTTTCTAAATCACTGATTCAAATGACATTGTGTCCACTAATGTTGGAAGTAAGAGTTGTCATTCTTCAATAATCACCAATTTAAGTAGTACATGTACAAATAAATCACTAGACTGAGTGATTTAATTTTATTGTAGCTTTAAATGTATAATACATGGACTAATTATGTTGCTAAAATTACCAGAACCGACATCTGTGTTTATAGCATGTCCAGTCATGTCAAATGATAACCTTGTACTGAATCTGGGATATTGACATGAAAATCACTTGTTTAAGTATCATACCTCCATGACCTCTATTTATTTTAAAAAATCACTTCTTTAAGTATTATTATTTTAATCCCCCCCCCCTAATTTCAACACCCACGAACAGTAAAATTTTGATGGTGAACAGTAAAATTTTATTATCTGTTAAGAAAGGAAAGTTCATTATTTAGAGCCTTTATTTTAGCATTTTTTCAACAAAAATCAAATTGATAGCTGAATTATTGCATCAAAGGCAAAAACCATGCTATTTAAATAAAGCAAAAGGTTCATTTATTTCAATTTTACTAATAATTAGATATAAACTAAAACTGTATGTTTAAAATGTTGGTAAAACTACAAATTGACAAAATTTCTTATTTGCAACATTTTTATTCGACCGCAAACAATTTTTGCAGTCGTATATTGGTATGACGTTGGCGTTGTTGTCGTCCGAAGACACATTGGTTTTCGCACAATAGCTTTAGTTTAAGTGAATGGATCTCTATGAAATTTTACCATAACGTTCAATACCACAAAAGGAAGGTTGGGATTGATTTTGGGGGTTATGGTACCAAAAGTTAAGGAATTAGGGGCCAAAAATGGGCCAAAAATAAGCATTTTTTTGACATTGTACCACAAGGTTCCATATCACAAAGGGAATGCTGGGATTGAATTTGGGAGTAATTGCCTCAAAATTTTAGGAATTAGGGGCCAAAAAAGGGGCAAAAACAAGCATTTTTCTAATTTCATGACAATAACTTGTGTGTAAGTGTATGGATCTTTCTGAAATTGTATTACAAGGTTCCATATCACTATGGGAAAGCTGGAATTGAGTTTGGGGGTAATTGCCCTAAACGTTTAGGAATAAGGGCCAAAAATAAGCATTTTCTAGTTTCCAGATAATAACTTGTGTTCAAGTGTATGGATCTCTCTGAAATTGTACTGCAAGGTACCATACCAGAAAGGGAAGGCTGGGATTGAGTTTGGGGGTGATGAATCATAAGGGGGTTCAAAAAATTTGGGGGGGGGGGGGGGGGATTTTTTTTCGGTCCAAAATTAAACTTAGTTTGATTTTAACAAAAATTGAATTCTTGGGGTTCATTGATATGCTGATTCTAAACATGTATTTAGAGTTTTGATTTTGGGCCCAGTTTTCAAGTTGGTCCAAATTGGGGTCCAAAATTAAACTTTGTTTGATTTAAAAAAAAAATTGAATGTATGGGGGTTCTTTGATATGCTGAATCTAACCATGTATTTAGATTTTTGATTTTTGGGCCCCGTTATCAAATTGGTCCACATTGAGGTCAAAAGGGTCCAAAATTAAACTTTGATTGATTTCATCAAAAACTGAATTCTTTGGATTCTTTGATATGCTGAATCTAACCATGTATTTAGATTTTTGATATTGGACCATAATCATGATAATAAAGGTCCAAAAGGTAAAAAATTTAACTTTAATTTTTCTTTGTTGTTCTTAATCATGTTAATAGCAACTTCAATCCATTGCTTTTTGATGTTTGATAATACGTGTTTAATGTTAGTAAACAATAAATATATAAGCTAATTGTTTGCAAAACTCTTTGAATACATTTTATAGTCTTGCATCTACATGCTGTTAATAAAGTACTGTTTTCTCCCTTTCAGCAGTACATTGTATTACAACAAATGGTCAGAGGAGTTGACTGATAATGGACTGGAGTAACCTAGGGTCCAATGACTCTGAAAATGCATGACAGTACTGGCATGTGTACATGTATGTCGACAGCCAATTCTAAGTAACCTTAAACGTATACATTGTATATACAAAAGACCTGCAATAATGGTATGTGCATCTATGGGTGACTTATATTTCACTGTTGTCACACAGTGTTGTGTGGCTTTATTACTGGTCAGACTATCTATCCTTTACTATTATAAAGTTCAAATATCATGTACATGATTATGACTTGCATTGTATAAATTATGATGCAGCATGATATCTTTTTGACCTACATTTTATGTCTCACTGATTTATTAAGTACATTGTATACGTACATGTATGTGGGTATATCATGTACATGTGCAGTACTTTTGGGTCTTGCACAAATACATTGCCATTGCAGTTAAAATAAATTTGATCGCTGACAATGACAGAGTGTTTTGAACATTACCTCATAGTGTTGATCAGAATACCTTTATATTAAATCAATAAAATTTTATTGTCACAGATAGAAAATATTTAGTATTTTAAAAATAAGGAGATGGGTAGGATTGCCAATGAGAAAACTTATTGCCAGTCGAAATGAAGGGGATGTAAGAAATATTAGGTCACTGTATGACCTACAACAATGAACAAAACCATACTGTAGTGTCAGCTGTACAAGATCCTGAAAAAATGAATAACAATAAATGTCAATTCAAATCAGAAAACTAGTGACGTTCTAATTACCAGTATTGGTAATATAAAATTTTAAAAAACTGACACTTATTTTCTCTCTCGTTAAATTTTTTTTTTGAAATATTCCCCAACATGACCAAGAGAGAACTGTATTGCCAATTTATTTTTTATCGGAAAGCAGTGCATCAATTTCAGGTGTTTTACGTGATAATCACAGGAATTTAAATTTTCAGAATTAACTCCTCAGATGTCAGTGGAATGGAAGTAATACACATCATATGTTTCAATGAAATTAATATGATTAATGATGGGATAAGACGTAGAGGAGATCCTATATCTACAATACATGACGTGATGTATATGTAACTGGTATGTATATTTGTTACAGTATTAATAGTCCAAATGGTATAACAATAACAAAAATACTGAAGGCAATTTCAAAAAAGTGAAGTTCATGCATATGGTAGTGGCTGCTGGGTTTTACTATTTGTATTATTAAGCTTTACAATGTATATTTCATAGGGTAGTAGACTTGGATGTTTCATAAATTGTATACAGATGCCTTTTTGTCGAGCCTTCGACTTTAGTCGAAAAAGTGAGACATAGCGATCCTACATTCCGTCGGCGTCGGCGGCGTCCACAAATATTCACTCTGTGGTTAAAGTTTTTGAAATTTTAATAACTTTCTTATACTATCCTGGATTTCTACCAAACTTGGACAGAAGCTTCTTTATGATCATAAGATAGTATCCAGAAGTAAATTTTGTAAAAATAAAATTCCATTTTTTCCGTATTTAACTTATAAATGGACTTAGTTTTTCTGCCGGGAAATATTACATTCACTCTGTGGTTAAAGTTTTTAAAATTTTAATAACTTTCTTAAACTATCCTGGGTTTGTACCAAACTTGGACAGAAGCTTGTTTATGATCATAAGATAGTATCTAGAAGTAAATTTTGTAAAAAAATAAATCCATTTTTTCCTTATTTTACTTTCAAATGGACTTAGATTTTCTGCTGGGAAACAACACATTCACTCTGTGGTTAAAGTTTTTAAAATTTTAATAACTTTCTTATACTATTTTGGATTTGTACCAAACTTGGACAGAAGCTTGTTTATGATCAAAAGCTAGTATCTAGAAGGAAATTTTGTAAAAAAATAAATCCATTTTTTTCGTATTTTACTTTTAAATGGACTTACATTTTCTGCCAGGAAACAACATATTCACTCTGTGGTTAAAAGTTTTTAAAATTTTAATAACTTTCTTATACTATTTTGGATTTGTACCAAACTTGGACAGAAGCTTGTTTATGATCAAATGCTAGTATCTAGAAGGAAATTTTGTTTTTTGCAGTTAACATTACATTCAGTCTACAGTTAAAGTTTTTAAACATTTATTAGATTCATAAACTATCCTGGATTTTTACCAAACTTGGGCATAAGCTTCCTACAATCAAAAGATAGTATCAAGAGAAATATTTTTATTGATTTACCTACTCATTTTTGTTGAGCCTGCGATTAACAGAAAAAGTAGGCGAGACACTGGGTTCCGCGGAACCCTTACGAATTTTTTTACAATGTTTCTGTCCATCATATGTTGGTTGGCCATGTTGGATCACATTTTAATGGTTCAGCGACTGCTTGAAAAAAAGTTTAGGCTTTTTTGCTTTGTGAATTTCTTTTTTTTTACATTATGAGTAAATTAGGATATCTGTATTTGGAATATTGGTTCCTTGCAATGTTTATATGTACACGTACATGTCTGTGAGACAGGATCACCTGACCTTACTTCATGGAGCTGTCAAGGTAAAAGTTACGTGATTAACACATGTCAGTCCTTTTCTCAGATATAGTAAGCAGAACTTGAGTAGATCAACTGTATTTGGTGTTTAGAATGAACAATGACCTCATTTCCATGGTTCATTGGTCAATGTTAACTTTTATTTCTTGTAGGCAATATGTCAAGTATATATGATGTATGGAATGATTGTAAGTTGTACATGTCCATGATGTCTGTCTGGACAGAGTTCATCTGACCATGCATGATCTGATTTGGATGGTTCATTGGTCAATATTAAGATTTAATAATTTAGTCTGTTTAGTGTATACTATACATGCTACATGTATAATCAATTAAAAGATCAGCTTTTTATACATCCGTCAAAGTTTTGACGGGATGTACATTTTTTGTATTATGGTATACAAATGTCGTCTGTCTGTCCGGCGTAAAGATGTCGCACCGTAACTTGAGAACGACTTATCCAAATTTCATGAAAAATAAGATAGTTGTTTCTTATGTTGGTCAAACAATCTGTATACTTTTTGGTGAAAATAAGATTAAAACTTTTTGAGTTACGGGACTTAGTAACTAAAACAGGTGTGTGGTTTTTTTTCACATGTCGCTCCGTATCTCAAAAACAATTGATGATTATTGCTTAAAACTTTACACACTTCTTAGTTATACTAATCTTAAGATCTGTATACTTTTTGGTTTTGATTCAAAATTTCATTTTAGAGATATTGATTTTTTTTTAAAAAGGGGGGTTTTCACATGTCGCTCCGTACCTCAAAAACGATTTATGATTATTGCTTGAAATTTTACACACTTCTTAGTTATATTAATCTAAAGATCTGTATACCTTTTGGTTTTGATTCAAAATTTTATTTTAGAGATATTGAGTTTTTTGTAAAAAAAAAAAAGGGGGGGGCTTTTCTCATCACTTGGCGTCGTCGTCTGTTAACTTTTTCAAAAATCTTCTCCTCTGGAACTACTTGGCCAAATTTAACCAAACTTTGCCAAAATCATCATTAGGGTATTTAGTGTAAAAAGTGTGTCTGATCAATGACCCCGCCTACCAGCTGACATTGCTTAAAACGGAACATAGTGGTAAAATGCAGTTTTTGGATTATATCTCTGAAAGTAAAGCATTTAGAGACAATTTGACATTGGATAAAATATGTTCATCAGATTATGATATATAATATATCTGTCTGTTGTTGGGTTGCTGCCTTTGAATTAGTAATTTTAAGGAAATTTTGTAGTTTTTGGTTATTATCTTGAATATTATTATAGATAAAGATAAACTGTAAATAGCAATAATGTTCACCAAAGCAAGATCTACCAATAAGTCATCATGACCAAAATAGTCAATTGACCTGATAAGGAGTTATTGTCCTTTAAAGTAAAATTTAACAATTTTTCGTAATTTTTTTTAATTCACAACAGTCTTCTCCTGAAACAACAGAGACAAATAAACTAAACTTGGCCACAATCATCATTAGGGGATCTAGTTTTTAAAAACATGGCAGACATGGCTAAAAATAGAACATAAAGGGAAAATGCAGTTTTTGACTTGTATCTCTGAAACTAAAGCAAAAGTATAACAGTTACATTATTTCATGCATCAATTGTAAATAAAAATATCAGGTGAGCGACACAGGGTCCTTGGAGCCTCTAGTTTGGTGTATGCAATAATTGTACATGTTGTAAGGTGCACATGTCTGTCTGGCTTGGTTTATCTGAACTTGACCTTAATATGAATTGCTTGACAGTATATTTTCATGAATCATTGGTAATGTTAAGTATATTTGGTCCTTATTGTAAACTTATAATTATTCTTGTATCTTGAGGACAAGCACCATAAAACAGAGGGGACATAAAAATACCTGGAGTCTGTCTATCCCTTTGGCCTTATAAGCGCTCTCACTTGCATGTCTTGTACAATTCTTGTCAAAGTTTTAGGAAACTTATTTTGATAGGTTATATCAACAATGTCTGACAAGTTTTAAAATCAGTGCCAATCATTCATTTTTAAAAGAGTTATGCCCCTTGGAAACATTAATTATTTGGAAAATTGCATTGTTATGGCTCTTGTGTACAATTCTTGCTAGAATTTTATGAAATTAATATTAAATAGGTTTATATCATCAGAATGATCAGAGCATTTTGATTTCCATCTGTAATGTTTACAAATTCCAGATTTCATGGCAAATTTCAACCATTACAAACCTCCACAAGCTCCATAGCAGAGGTAATCAAAAAGTAGTGCAGCAACAAACAACAACTATTAATATTCCACTTCAGTTAATCCGACACACAATATACATGTATGATTATATACATAGATATAAGAAGATGTTGTATGAGTGCCAATGAGACAACTCTCCATCCAAGTCTCAATTTATAAAAGTATATACATATATGTACCCGGTAAGTTTAAATATTAAATTGATGTTATCATTTTTGCTTGAATAGTAAGGCAATATTTAATTTGATGTATATTTTACAAAATAATATATGCTGGGTTTTTTTTTTATTACAGCAAATGTATTCCAAGAGTTTATGGCTGATTATGCAACTACAGGATTTTATCATGGAAGCAACATCTTAGAAGGATAAGTGCAAATGTATGAAGGAAGCCTTGTGTATAAATACATGTAGCAATTACATGCAGGAGAGAACACTTAAACATTACTAGCATGTAGTCATGATATTGGAGTGGTGCATTCTAGAAATCTAAACACCAGGAATTAAATATTGTATATATTTTTTTTCAACTACAAGTACTTTCAGTATATCATACAATTCTAATTCAAATTATTGTGTCAACATGACAGTTACTGTCTAAAAATGGAAAATGCTTGTTTTAAAATGAATTTTTTATAAATATATAAATAACAAGAATTTTTAGCTTATTGTGAAGCCAAACTTTGAGATCTTTTAATGGTATATGCCTGTTGTTTGTCACCATTTATTTTCTTTTTGACTTAACCTTAAGATCAGTGGTAAAATGAAAAACTGAAAACCATATATGAAATAAGAAAGAAATGGTTGTAAATAACAGCAAGACTTTCAATATGGTATATCAAATATATTTCACAGAACTTTCTATTTCAGTTTATTAATACAATGAGGTTTGAGGTATAAATCAATCAGACAGTAACACAACAACAAAAACACCTGAAAAGTCCTCAACAATAGACAGGTGTCTAAACAATATGTCATGATCTGTTTTAATTGACCAGAGTACATGAGTATGTGGCAGGGTGAACTACCTTTTTTTCTTCAAAACTCTCATAAGAAGAATTGGCATCTTTTGCAAGTAAGACTTTTCCATAATGTGATTGGAATGTCTCAAAACTGATGAACACAAAAAGACTTATACATACATATTAAAAATGAAATATACATCAGTGCATACATCTTCTATAAATAAATCACCTTCCATACATCAAATTAACAAAAATATTGAGACTTGAACACAACCAAAAATGTTCTAGGAGTGAACTATGGTGCCCTGGATATTTGCTTGCCTTCTTGGTTTTATTGAATCTATCTGCTGCATTGAAGATATTGTGAGTTGGAGTTGATGAATAAATATTATTTGTATTGTTTAAGAAATTTAAGATACAAAGAGAAAGTAAAATAGAATGGAAGTATGAATTCATCCTCAAGACCAAGAAGAATATTAATATATATCAAAATAGAATGTGTACTAGATTAGCATTTACTTATCTAAAATATGCTCAAATACTGTGAAATTTGTGTGATTGAGACTCAATTCACCTTAATTTCATTTAAAAAAAACAATGTGAAAGCTCGATTCACATTAATTTCACGTGAAAAATTTAACGTGAATTTCACGTGAAAGCTCGATTCACGTTAATTTCATGTGAAAAATTTCACGTGAATATCACGTGAAAGCTTGATTCACGTGAAATTCACGTAAATTTAACGTGAGTTTCACGTGAAAAATTTCACGTGAGTTTCATGTATAAGCTCGTTTGAGGTGAATCTCACGTGAAAAATTTCATGTGAAATTCACGTGATTTTCACGTGAAATTTACGTGAACAAAATTTGCCTGTGTATGAGTACCTCTTAGCATTCAAGCATTGCAGAATTGATGGACATCACAGAATTACAAACTATATAGTATAAATTCCAAATAGAAACAAAGAAAACATGTTTTGTATTGTAGTGTTTTATCTCCAGAATTGTAGGTGCTCTATCTATTTAGGGTGGGGTTTTTTTTCTATAAGAAAAAGAAAAAAAAACTATGTAAAAAACTATTTAAATATAAACTTTGCAATTACATTATTGATCGAAAAATACCAGTATGTAGTTTTAAATGAGATGCAACTCCTCCTGTATAACTATCTAATATACATAAATCATTCTTAAAATACTAATCATGTAGCTTGTCTAGTTAAGTACTGATTCGTGGTGTTTAGTGTAATTCTGTCATGTGTAGTCTTTGACTTAAAAGTTATATTATGCCTAGCTGGGTGCATCTGGCACAACGTATAATTCCCTTAAGCTACTGTTTAAATGGAGAAAACAATCATTGTTTATCACGACCATTATTTTGATGAAACAAATAAATATATCTCTTTCTCCATATTAACTTCTGTATGTTCTGGTATGTTCATTAATTAATGTACTGATAAGTGTGTAATCATGACCTCAAAAGATCATTAATTGATTTAATAAAACTGTTGTTTCGAACATTATCTGTCTTACACAATCTTTGTTCTTAAAAGTAAAATATAGACCTACATGTAAATACATATTTATGCTTTCTATTTTCTATCGGAAAATTCGCCAAAATGGTGGTGACTCAACAAAGGTATTGCGTAACTGAGCATAGCCAGAAATTAGTAGTACTTTTGCTAATTAATATTCATAATATGTAAATGAGAATTGTACCACGTGATAATAGTTTGAACTGGACTGGCTTGATATCATTAAAATCTTTAAAACGCGGATATTATAAGTTGTTCGTCACAGAGTCCTTGTTTATAATCACTCTGATATTTTCGTAAAGTTGTCAGGCGGTCAAAATCAAAACAATGAACGCGAATTTAGTGAATTTTTCGTGTTTTCGTGAGTTTTTTCTTCTTGAAATAGGGGCATTTTAACTTTACGTGGGAACCTAGAGTTCAACGACTACACATACAAGGTTTGGACTTGCTTATTCTTTGGACATTCAAGTTTCAAGTTTCATCCCCGCAACCTGTTTTTGTAATGACCTTGTTAGCCAATTTTCAACACGAAGTTTGCAAATTTGACGTTTCAGCCATTTTAGCCTGTATTTTATACTGCAATGTTAAAAGCTTCTCGCTTCGATTTTTAAAATAGCTCAGGAACCTTGATTTTTGCAACGACAGTCATTATGTTTCGTTTAAATGGTGTATATTGTTGTGTATATTTATTTTCTGTCCCCGCAACCTGTCTATCACTTAAATTAAAGTTAAAACAGACATTTTTTTTCAAAATTCCCTATCATTTCAATATAATTTCCGTGACCCGTATCCGAATTCTTTAGTATAATATTTAAATAGGCAAAGTGGTGTTGATTTCTTGATATGGATTACGTAATTAAAGGAAAGATTTGAAAAACATATATAATGTGGACATTGTTAATTGTTCTGTCTATTTTTCTAGTGGGAATACATTTACACTAATCTTGTAGATACATGTTGTTAACTAGATATATAATGTTAAGGTTTGAAACTTTAATGCTGCCAAAATAAAATTTCCTGTTTTCATCTTTGGTCTGAGGTGACACGACATGACCAACACGACGGGTGCATATAGTGAAGCAGGGGCCGCGTACCATTCAGGATCAACCTATGATTAAATTATTCGTGTCTCTCAAAAATGTGTACTGTTTTTGATTGTTATTGGTCTTTTATTTTTTATGATATATATTAACACGATGTAATGAATAAAAGGAAAATAAGTAGTATACCTCAACGACGCAGCATCACAACGACATTAAACAATCAAATGACACCTAGAGGTCAACAATAGACAAGTGTCCGAATAAACTGGTGGGTTGAACCTTATTTTATAACTAGCTAAATTTCCCACTTGTATGCAAGTTGTTTTAAGTTCCGTTTTATTGACAAAATTGGCTGAGCAACCCAAACAGACAAATAATGTGACCATAATTGAGATCCAGCAGTTAAAACTGTGTAAACATATGCATACATCACAGACATACAAAGCAATTGATAAGACTGTTTTTGATCTGCCAACAACTACACATTCCTTAAAATAATCATGATAATAGCAATAATAATAAGTGACAAGGTTCCTGATTATTGACAAGTGTATGAAAATGTGGTGGGGTTATACTTGTTAACTATATTTGAACTCATCCCTTCTTCATCTCGATGAGTTGGATAGCAAGACCTACATAAGAAACTTACAACACACATCAGTCCAGGAAAACACTAAAATCTATAATAACAGAACATTGTTTAACAAAACCATTAGTACTTGAAATAAAGGTATGATAAACTATACCGTATCAAAAAATACTAACAGTTACTAAAAACGACCTTAAAGTACTTAACCTATTGTAACGGGAGATCAATTCCTCCTTCTACACTCTAATATCGGTGGCTGTACCTCATATTATATGTCATACATGCAGTAATCTCAAAATAGAACTGGAGGAAACAAGCTTCTGCAATGCAAAGGATAAAGTTGCATATGATGTAAAAATTTTAAAAAAGACATTTTGCTTCAATCTATAAATTGACGAATTGACGTTCATCCCCAAAAAATAGTAAACGTAGTGATTGAATATTAAAAGTACGATAATTGAATCATCTGGCAATGAATTTCTGCAGGTGGAATCCTAATTTCACATTGTATGTTTAATTTACAAGTTTTGATCAATTGTATATCCCTGATGCTAAAGTGTATGAGTAATTGTAAGTAATATATTACGTTTATTCATATGAGAAACGTCACTGAAAACACGCGCATATTGAACCAACAGAAAAATTACACTTCGTAAGAAGGATTCAGCACAGTTAATTAATAACGAGTAATGGAAGTTTTCTGAACTTTTTTCATGAAGATTACCGATCTAACGATTAACGATTAACGATCTTTGTTTTTCATCGGACTCAGCAAAAGTGAGTTCAAGTTGATTACTTTTTTTTGTTAAAATAGAAAAATCTGGATTGTTAACAGAGAATACGTCGTCTACATATATACAGTTTGTGTTACTAGGGACAAAATGCCACACATGTGTCACGCATGTACCTTGAAACGCATATGTTACAGGTGTATCACATGCGTACATGTACATATGTACCACACAATGCGTTCACATGCGTGGCCACGCATCTGAAAATACGCATGTGTCACGCATAATTTTGAAAACACATGTGACATATGCGATATACGCATGTAAAATTCATGGATTTGAAAACACATGCGACACATGCGTTATAAGCATTTGTCCTATACATGTATATGTAAATTTACATTATTATAAGACTTTAGTGTGAAATTTTGCACATGAATATCTTTGTGAAACATACTCACATGTGAATCGCAAGTGTCTATAAAAACGCATGTGTCACGCATGTCTTTGAAAACACCTGTGACACATTCGACACACATATGTGCAACGCATGTATTTGAAAACACATGTGTTATTTGCATGTGTCTCATGTGTGTAAGCTTACATATTATTATAAGTGTGAAAATACTCACGTAAATTTTACATGAAATTTTCAATGTGAGAATATATCTATGTGTCTATCTTAGATAGAAAAAAGTAAAATAACAAAAAAACTAAACTCCAAGGAAAATTCAAAACGGAAAGTCCCGTATCAAATGGCAAAATCAAAGCTCAAACACATCAAACGAATGGAAAACAACTGTAATATTCCTGACTTGGTACAGGCATTTTCTTATGTAGAAAATGGTGGATTAAACCTGGTTTTAAAGCTTGATAAACCTCTCACGTGTATGACAGTCGCTTAAAATTCCATTATATTGACAACAATGTATGAACAAAACAAACAGACATAAAAGGTAAAAATGTCAAAAATAAGGGTACAGCAGTCAACATTGTGTTATAACTTCAAGCACTATAAAAACAAACAAATATGTCAACAAAGAAAAACAAAATGGCATATAGACAAAGCACATACGCAGCATTGAAACACAAGAATACAAAAAATGACAACAGCACAACAACACAATGGCGGGATGTACAAGTACCGAGCCACATCTAAAGGATAATTCAAGAAATGGACCAAACAGTAAACGTTAATAATTTACAAAGACAAATAAAAGAACACTATAACACGTAATTAAGATGATAAACAACGTCAGTACCTAGAATCTATATATCAAGACCATCATGTATTATTTGTGAAGTTGATACGGAATATTTATCAACAAGGTCTTGGTATCTTCCGATGAACTTTTTTTTAGAAAAAGGACGAGACGTTCTTTGACATAACCCTGGTTCATCAACTTTTTGCTCAGACACTGGTGACGTTTTACAAAGTCTGAGTAGCAGCTGCAAGCTCTTGAATACCGAATGAGTTGGAAATGTATATCCCATATGCAGGTGAAGTTGGTATATTGCTACTAAGGTGGTACATGTAATACTAAACTTAAAGTTTTGTAAAAATTTAAATCCTTGTGATACATGTGCATGTATCATATCCTAAGGACTTTGAACATAATAGCTTATAAAATTTGAAAAGAATCTATTTTTACGTAAATGTCACATATTTTTTTGGTTGTTCTTCATGATTTATCTCTCTTCAAGGTGGATTAGATGCAATTACAGAAAAAATGTGTGTTATGAATTATACATGTAATTCCTATTTATATAATGTTAACAGTGGTAGAGTGGAGTTTTTACATTTTGTTACAAAAGCACTAAATTGCCTAGAATTGTTTTGGACAGATTCATTGAGTAATCATTAAGATTTGTATTCTATTGAGTTTGTATATATATCTTTTTCACATACTGTGCCTTTTTTATTTTTTGTAATATAATAATGTGGGAAGTCAATCCAAATGATAAAAATCTTGATTTATTGCAATGATAAATCCTTGCGTTTCCATAATTTAAACATGTTCAAAGAAAAATGTATATTCATATCAATCTCTTCTATCCATGAGTTATCTTCCTTGATTGATGTTTAAAGAACTATTTCCTGTTCCGTAAAACTAATAAGACGGGTAATTTCATTAGCTTTGAACACCGCATATGTATTAAACAGCTTATAAATCATTAGGACATACAAAAAACTCCAAGTCAAGAAGCAGAACCCCACACCCCAAACAAAAAAAAAAGAAACGAGACAATATATATTGTTCAATAAGTCAACTTCATAGCAATAATTTATTTAATACACATTTATCAGTTGCGGATTCAGGGGTGGGGAGGGTTGGTGGGCGTATAGGGCAAATACCGCCCTCTTGATTAGAAAAATTATCATTTTTGAACAGGTTAATGTACAACATAGAGTTTTATTTTTCCTTAATAATTATTGCAACTTAGAAATACAACTTCAGATGAGTGAGTGACAAAAAAATAATCAACATCAGACAGGCATTTGCATCATTTATGATCTGTCCCTCATCTATAATTCAACTGAATTAATTTCCGTAGAAACATAGCTTGGGTGACTTTTTTTCGCTAATTTGCCCTTGACGTGTAGCTTTTATCTCTAGTTTATTAAATATACAGGATGAATTGACTTCCTAACAATCCTAATATATGACGAGATATATTTGTGAAATGAATAAATTACACATGAATCCAGGATTTTGAAAAAAAGAGGGGGGCCTGGCAAGCCAACATTTGGAGTGATACTTGTAAAAAGTCTATGTCTGTTTCATATATGGAATCAGTAGTCTAATATACATGTACAGTAAATTAGTATTCCATGCAGATCATGAATCAAGATGTGATGTTTATCATTAATATTTCCTCATTGACAATTTACAATTTAAACTTATACTAGTTTATTAGGTTATTGGAAATAAAAACACTGCTCTACGCAATGAAATAGAAGAAAACATGGTGGTGCTCCTACTTTCGGGAAGCTTAACTGCTTAAACACAAATGAAGAGGTTTTTTATTTTTTTGTCATTTGTGTAAACATGCCGTACAAGGCACGGACTTTAAACAGTAAATAGTATTTCATTCAATATAGTTGTATTGATTCAGTATGTTGTTTAACATTTAAAAGGCTATCTATTTCACTGGGAAATCATAAGGTATTTTGGGCAAAAAGTCATCGTGCCGCTATCCGTGGATCTTTAGTCTGTCCGAAATCGGTTTTATTTTAAAAAGGATGTGATGCGCAGACGACAGGGACCGACAAACCAAGGACGCTGAAAATTGATAATCTGGGCCTACTTCTTTTCGTCCAAATCAGGTTGACTAGAGTTATAAAATCAGTATTAATGCGCAAGTGCGCAACCTTACAGAATCGAAGTGAAAAGTCTGCTCGAGTGGACTCTCAAAATGGAAAATATAAATATAGCAGTAGTTGTTAATTTTCTTTTATGGACGTCGATAAAAAACAACATTATGTTTAGATTTGTAACATAATTAAATTAAAGAACTTCTATCACTAATTCATTTCCAGTTCTTACCGCGCCATTATATTCATTTTAAAAATCATCTTGCCTTGTTGTCTTCCAAGTAAAGGGCGTTGATTTTCTAAATACATTCCCATTTTACTCTTAGCCACTCAAAATCCCGAACAAATATTTTTCTGGTCTATTGATAAATATCACCGGCAGTATTAACAAACGAAAAATATGTATTTAATGCAGCAAAAAAATCACTTGATAGCCCGATCTTCGGCTATATTCTGTAAAATTTCAGTTATTGTGTATCGTAGTCTTCTTTGCTGTTGTTGTTTTTCGCCATTTTATAACTCTAGTAAACTTGCATCAACCCAGGTCTGAGTAAACTCGACAAATTCTACTAACCCGAGTTGGACGAATCGAAGTAGGCCCTGTTGATTTACTGGACAATCAAAGCAATGATTCAACGAAAATAAGTGAAATAAAACAGGTAAAAAATTAGCATACTTTTCAAGATTCTTCATCAACTTATGAACTCAACGCAACTGGAGATTTGGGTAAACATGTGAACTTTCTTCATATTCATAACAAACGGAGTTGCACTGTAGTTTACACCTAAATAATTACGCTGAGTACAGACAATCTTGACTGTGCTGTTTGGACAGTTTTAATGCCTACCATCTATTATATATCTAAAGTTAGGCCCTAAATGCATTTTGCATTTCAAAAAGATAACATCTGCGATAGACATTTTTCTCTTCATTGCTGAAGGTGTAAAAATAAACTAAGTAGGATAAAATCTTTCAATCTACCCCCTCCCAGTATACAACTGTATGAGTGATATGGACAATAGAAAGACAAAAGATCTCATAACAAGAATAGGTGATTTAAAGGGTGTATCTGGTGTTATTGAGTGGACAGTATCAAATAAAATGTTTGTTAAATTTACCATCACCTGCATCGACTCATGAAACTAATGCCCATTAAAATCCAAATGCTATAAGTCTATTGGAAAATTCACTCACTTGTGTAAAGTTGTGTCAGACACTTGGACTGACATTGTCACAACACATTTCGAATTTAAATCAGTCAAATGATCCGCACTGACACTTTTCAATAACTCAGCGATTGACCCTAATTTCATTTATTTATTTAAAAAGATAGTGATGTTTAACACGGCGTTTAAACTTTTGAATTTGGCGTTGCACAAGTTGGGACCACTTTTGTACACCTCTTTAACATTTATCCACTTGTTATTGCACATTCACGAAAACATGGATTATGAATTTACACATGTATGTCAATCAATTGGGATATTATTATATAACAAACAAGTATTTCCCATTTTGTCATGATTTTGACGATGGATCCAGAATTGTATTTAGTATCAAATTAAAGGACATTTTATTAGTAAAAAAAATAGTTAATATATTAAACCAGTGAACATGGTGACAGTTTAATTACTGTAAATGTTAAAGGTCTACATAATATTTGATTCTCTGAAACAAAATAATAATTTGTATTGGTAGTGGTGAATCAGTACAAAAATTTAGAGCAAAGTTTGAAACCATAAGCATCAGTCAAATAGGGCTTGACTGGTCAGAATACACCTGAGACCGCCCATGAAAACTGACAAAATGACATCTACATTTGTTTTGAAGAGTACTGACAGTTACTGAAAACTAGTCAAAAGCTTGTCACGTTGATGCGTGCACATGTACTCATAGAATGTATAAGAATTTTCATCACTAAATAAGCTTAATTGTATTATTGTGCTACAGTAAGTTGTGTGACAAGATTATTCCACCTCAACCAGTTATCCTAGATCTGCCTTTGTTAATATTAATCATATGCTGCTTGAAAATAAGTAGGGATTACATGTAATTTTGTTTTTGTTTTTTGCTTTTTGTCTTGGACAAATTAATAAGACAACTACCCACGCACCAGAGATCACCAAATGACCTGGAGGTATAAGCAATTATAGTCATTGTATGGTCTTCAACAATCAGCAAAATCCATAAAGGCCCCACCATGAAAAAAGGTGCAAACAAATTGAGGCAAGAACACATACAGCCCAATGTGTGTAAAGCAAATTAACAGAAAACAATTATGACGTACAGCAACTAACAAAACTACTGAATTACAGACTTTTTTTTAGTTAAAACCATTTTAAAAAGAAAAAACTTAAAAAGAAAAAAAGTGTATTTGCCTACATGTACTGACGTTCCAGGTCACACCAACATGAAACTTGGTACACATATTCATTATGATGTTGACTGTTTATTAATAAATGCGCCAAAATACTGTTTTGATTCTGATTTCACTGTTTACTGATCAACTTGGAAATGTCTTTATAGTGAGAGATGGCTATGGTGTTCCTATGGACACATTTTTGTATTTGTTTCTGTCCCCTGTCGCTTTCATACTTGGGGTCAGTTTCCTGTCTTCAGTCGTATTTTCTTGGCCATACTTTACTGTCTGTTTAATTTTACATTTTTAAGGGTGTTATGGGACGTTGACAATTTTTTTAGTCCTAAACCACTATAACACCTTTTAAAGGCAACTCCTCTATGAAAGATCATGTTGGACAGAAAGGTCTCATACATACATGTATATTTGATAAGAGTGTTTGCCATTTACATACGGAAGGACTAATAAGTCGGACAACTCGGATCATTTTCAATTTCAACCCAGAACAAAGTTATAAAGTTTAGACTATAAAAATGGTTATAAATGATTTCATGTTATATTTCACATAAAAGTATCCTGTATATGTTGCTGAATTTGCAATAAAAAACTATCATAAAAATTTGTTTGATGCTCGGGGGCCACTTCCTATATACAAAGTGATAGGACGTGCCACTGGAATATGTCACATTTTCCAGCTTGAAAATATGTGAATAGGTGGGAAAACTATCAGAAATATATTATAAGGTCAATAAAGTTCCCATTACTTGTTATATGAAGAGTCCTGTAATTTTTTCACAGCCGAAAGTCTCGTCGTAAGTAAACATTACATAAGGAATCGCTGAGCCTCAGATCTGAGCTCCGAGCTGAAAAGTGATATTTTCTCGATTATACCGGAATGTGATTCTCGTCCACTTTTCCAACACGCCGCCACACAAAACCCAACCAATATGGGAAAAGGTTACATTTTTCCCTACGCAATGTATGAAAAGGTTACATTTTTACCTGCGCAATGTATGAAAAGATATACATTTTTAAAATCGAAATTATATGAAAAAGGTTTGGATAACCGTACCCCAGCGGCACCCCTATCAATTAAGTATTGAAATGGCCCTCGAGGTTTAATGTGATCCACATTTCTACGTAAGGATGTTTGCTCCTCTTGTTTTCGAATTTTTGCCAGATTTTCGGAATCCTCTGGTTTTATCGATGAAATGCCATTAAAAAATTTTGCCCGCTAACCCCTACTTTTATTTTCATAATTTTATTACATATAGTTTAAAAAGTCATATTTGAAAATCTTATAAAATCCTTGTTATTTTTTCATAGTTTTTGAAGCAAAAAAGCGGTCAATGTTAAAAGTATGAAAAATCCAGAGAGAATCATTTCCCGCCAAATTTTCAATGGCTTATATTTCGAAAACAAACACATAAACCCTTATTTTTTTCTGCTTTTTTAGTTCCTTTATTTATAAACTATCGTTTGAGAACAGTCTTTTAAAAAGCTTGTTATTTTGAAACAGAGTAGCGAACATCCTTAACTTTATTTATTTTTTTAAAACTTAATTTATACCCAAAAAAAAAAAAAACAAGTTGAGGCTGAATACGTTTAATTGTGTTGATGTTGTTGTTGAATTCAATATTTATTATATTTTTTTTATTTTAATTGCATTGCATATCTATTTGTATTTTACCTAAAGTCCGTCTGATAAGCCATATATTTTTTTAAAACATAGAGTTTGTACTATTGAAATGGTTAAATGTTATAATTAACGTAAAAGTATTCTTTGTACCTTGCTGCATTTGAAAACGAGTTGCCGTGAACCAAAAAAAAATGGTTTAATGTAAATCCGAAATTCCACTTCATCATGGCGATTCTATGTTTTAAATAAAATCTTTATCAATTCATTAAACAAACTTGATTTATCCGTTAACTAAATTCATTTTTATTATATTTGTTTATTATTTTACATGTTTTAAAATCTCTCTGCATTTTCAATGACGGTCCGAGTTGTCTTTTTCGTAGACAATCGTTTAATCATTTATAAAGTAAAAACACTCTTTTAATACTTTGTCTGAGTTGGCCGATCCGAGTTGACTTTATATACAGTTCGAGTTGACTTATTGACGATCTGGGTTGTCTTCATAGACGGTCCGAGTTATCAGTTTTGTAGGCGGGGCGAGTTTTCCTGTACCCTTTCACATCCACGGATTTGTCTAAAGAGTCCTTACGAATCACACAAATTCACAGATCCTTAACATTTTGCCACTTTTACGACTGATTTAATGGTTTTTACGAATTATTACGAGCCATTTACGGGTTATTACTGATTATAACGAGTTATTATAAGACGTTCATTATAACACGGCGTGGTTAAAGGGTTAAAACTGTGGTTAGAAAGGATACTGAATTGTTAATCATTATTTTATAATTTTTATATTTGTAGGGTAACAAGTTATCGCCTATTTTGTACTTGCAAGCAGATAATTGTTGGCGGGAAAATAAAAATCGATATGTACTATCTTTTTGTGAACTCCTTGTTCACTAACGTAGTTCAAATAGATAGTAGCAATTTACAAATTATTGCGAATCAATTGCAGACGTAGATACAGACCCGGTGGTAGTGGTGGTGTTTGGGGGTATATAGGCGTGCGCCCCCTTAAATTGTGAAAATGTATTTTTACGCCAAAAAAGTTCCTCCTTCCCCCGCTCGGCAAAATTATTAAGGTTTTAACCTCAAATCCTGGATCTGCTTCATGATTTGTAACTAGGCTTTTAATACATCGAATGATTAAATCCAATTATACGTTAACATTTCGCGAGAAATAAATATAATCTTTTGCTTTATTTAAAACGGCGTGGTTATAGGGGTAAAACTGTGGTAAGATAAGATACTGAAGTGTTAAACATTATTTTATAATTGCAGAGGCAAATTCAGATAAAATTATTAGGGTCGCCCCTCTTAACCTCAAATCCTGGATTTGCTTCATGATTTGTAACTAGTAGGCTTTTAATATATGAACACACATCTGCATTGAATTCTTGTGTGTTAACATTTCGCGAAAAATTAATATAATCTTAAGCTTTTGCTTTATCAAAATAAAGTGTTGCCTTTTCACGAGGAGGGACAAACTTGAAGATAGATGTGCGGCTGGGGTTTAAAAAAGCAGCCTCTTGTCATATAATATATTGAAGGTTTGTGTCTATTTCTTCTCTGACATACAATCTGTGGCATCTTAATAAGATTTAAAAGGATTAATTATCTTGTGGCAATACAAATTCCACAGATAAAGATGCTAACCACACGGGATCATTCACATCAAGTAGATACAAGGAACAGTGCAATGCACTCGATCACTGTATGTACACATATCTTAACAGATAATGATAATATATGACCAATTGACATATTAATGACTGCCTATTCATATATTACCTTTGTGAAATAGCACATCATTGATATATTTCACATGCTAACGGTACGTCTGTTTGTAAAATATTCATTAAGGAAGAGTCCCCTTTCTTGATTTTATTTTGGTTGGTTGGTTGGTTGGTTGGGGGGAGGGGGGGAGGGGGGGTTGTACATGCAAGTTTTGGTTATGATGCCCGTAATATGCAGGTTTTAGATATAGGAAGATGTGGTATGAGTGCCAATGAGACAACTCTCCATCCAAGTTACAATTTATAAAAGTAAACCATTAAAGGTCAAGGTACGGCCTTCAACACGGAGCATTGGCTCACACCGAACAGCAAGCTATAAAGGTAGCCTGGAAGTAAAACACTTCCATGATTTTAGTTAGAAAAATGTTTCCAAATGATGATTATATTGAATAGAAACCATGTATACCTAAATGAGTTAGGTGGAGCTCCTTTCTAACCAGTAAGTTTACAAAGACTAGTTGACTGAGTTTTTGTCATATAGTTTACTGCCTTTCAATAAGATTGTTATGGTCAACTCTTATTATACAAGGAATACTATTTCATCATTAAATAACCAAATATTGTAATGTTACGAACAGCAAATTTTCTTTTCAGCGGCATTTATCATTTTTACCTGTTGGACATACACAGGAAAATGTGGATGCTGCTTTTAGTCGAATTGCCGAAATTCTTCGTAGGAATGATGCTGAAATAGTTACTATGCCTTGTCTGAAGGAGATGCTTCCGAACGTTAAGGATGTTGAAGCCGTTTATGACATTTGTTCATGGATAACATCAAGCCTTAACGACATTCGAAAGCATACTAAACATCTGAATTATAAGTTTTTCCAGGATTTATCTACAAATACTTAAAAATGCAATACAAAGCTTTCCAAGACAGCGAATGGAAAACAGAACATTATATTATTCAACTTAATATTATTGGAAGACCAAATTTACCAAAGGGAATACCGAATGTAATCAATCCTCAGCTTGAGAAGATAGACATAAATAAAATAAAATCTAGAATACCACAGTGGCAATGTCTATTCACTGATCAGATAGAACATACGGAGAAACTGGTGGGCGGATTTCTCGTACATCTAGAAAAAATTAGAGATAGTTTGCCATACAGGAGGACAAAAATTTTATCAAAGGCAAAATGGATTCTTCCGTTGTTACCCAAACAGCAATTGAAAAAAACAAGGGCCCTCGGTTGATCAAGACATTCCAGCAGAATTAAGGAGATTATTGGAAAATGAGAGGGATGAATATTCTGTAAGTCTGTCTAGTTCTTTTTTATTGAAGGTTCCAACTTTTTCTTTTAACATAAAAATCAATTTAATCGCCAGTTTCATTTTATTGAAATTAAAAAGAAAAAACGGCATGCCACCAGAATATAAACTGAATAAATAATGCTTTAAATCGATGTGATAAGTTTGTCCGTATATTTTGCTTTTCAGAGTTTATCAAATGGAAAAGATAGGATATGGTTTATCAATATAGTACACAAAATTACTACACGTCACGAAAATGAAAAAAAATCGAAGGAACAATGATTTCATGGTTATTCCTTATCTGAAAGTGACAGTGACTCTTTAACATAGAGAAAAAAAAATACAACAAAAAACACTCATCTCGCTGCAGCTTCAAAACGACTCCTATACATCAAACACTTGTTTGAGTGAAATCATTGCACTATTGCTACACATGCGTGTTTTCTCTCTCTATGTTTTATACTTATTCAAAGACATGGATTATGAGATCACTTATTTAAAAATCTACTTTCAAACTTATCTAGAAACGTGACCTGCTCAACCATACTTTGGCTATATGAACTCTTACATTTTAAGTGCAAGTACAGCCAAAACAACCAACAAGTACACAAAAAGAAAACAGAAAAGAATCAGAAGGTATAATGTTATCCAAATTTGTACCTTTTTTTTCATCTAAGAAATTTTAATGTATATTGATAATTTCCTTTATAAATTAAAGAAGATAGGATAAATATGCATTAAGCAAAATTATGATAATATATCGTTTCTTCTATTACAGAGAAAACATTTCAAGGAAAGAAAAGGAAGCGGAATATAAAGGAAACTGCCAGAAAAATCTACTCTTCATATATTTATTTTATTGAACCTAAAAAATATTACCAAAATCATAAATTATACTTTGCGTTATATTCTCTGCTAGAATCATTATTCATGTATTTTTTAATTGACGAATATTTGCATTTACATGTTGTAGTGTTTGCTTTTTTATCTCAAAATATTTGTAAATCTTTGGGAAAGAATTGTCGGATCGGTCATATTATAATACATTTTCGGGGGAAACTAGCTGTCTCTAATATAAAATCCATGTCGCTGGAAAGTTAACATATTTATTCACATCCATATATTCCAATCTCAAAAACATGACTGAATAACAACATAAAACAAATATGAAATACAAATTCAAAGACTGATTGACATTCGGTGTAAGGCAAGGGGAAAATTAATCTCCTATACTTATTTCTTTATATGTAAATGATTTAGAAGATTTTCTAATAGAAAAGAACATAGATGGTTTGAAAACTCTATCAGATGAATTAGAAACTGAACTAGATTGTTATCTTAAACTTTTTGTTATATTGTATATATGCAGACGATACAGTTTTGTTATCAGAGTCGCAAGTTGACTTACAAAAGCAACTGGATACTTTATCTGAATACTGTGAATTGTGGAAACTGAAAGTGAATGTACAAAAAAGTAAAATTGTAATTTTCTCTAAAGGTAGACTACCTAATAATATTAAGTTTAATTATAACGATATTGTACTAGAAATTGTTAATGAGTTTACTTATCTAGGTGTCTTATTCAGTAGAACAGGAAGTTTTTTAAAGGCAAAAAAAGCACAAGCAAATAAAGCAATGTGTGCTATGTACGACGTTATCAAAAAAGGAAGATTGCACAATCTTTCTATTGAATGTCAAATTGAATTATTTGATAAGATTGTTAAACCTATTTTAATTTATGGGAGTGAAGACTGGGGTTTTGGTAATAATTCGGTTATAGAAAGGGTTCATATGAAATTCTGCAAACTTTTGCTTAAGGTTAAAAATTCTTCACCTAATTTCATGATATATGGAGAATTGGGCAGATATCCTTTGGAAATTGATATAAAACTCCGTATAATTAACTTCTGGACTAAATTATTGTCTGGAAAACAAGAAATACTTCCTGCAATACTATACAAGTACTCATTTTATAAATATAAAAATGATACTACTTGGTTGAAACATGTTAAATCCATTCTTGATGAATCTGGTTTGTCATTTGTGTGGGATACCCAATATTTTGTAAGCGATACATGGCTATATAATATTGTTAAACAAAATCTTGTTGATCAATTTAAACAGAAATGGCACACTAACGTGCAAGAATCGCCAAAAGCTATAAACTATCGTATGTATAAAGAAAACTGTGAATTTGAATATTATTTTAAAAATTTAGATGATAGAAATCTTATTACATTATGTAGATTGAGAACAGGAAATCATAGATTTCCTATTGAGACTGGTAGGTGGCAAAATGTTGCAAGAGAAAATAGAAAATGCTTACTTTGTAATTCTGGCGACATCGGAGATGAATTTCATTATATTTTTATGTGTTCTGTATTCAATGATGGTCGTATAATAAGTCCCCAAGTATTGCTTTCTTCCTTCTTTTTTTCAAAGTTCAGATATATCAAAGGCATTGTATAATTGTGAAAATTATACCATACAAAACTATGGTATACTTTTTCGGTTATTGAGATTAATACTCTGATTGCATTCCCACGGGCTTCACTGTACAGCTGTATGTAATAGTAAAAGTTCAAATATAAGTTAATTTTGAAATTAAAAGACCTACGAACAAAAATGGGTGTTAAGATCTACGAGCCCGAAGGGCGAGGAGATTTTAATACCCCTTTTTGTTCGTAGGTCATTTAATTTCAATATTAACTTATAATTGAACTTTTACTAACTTACAAACCATTTTAAAAAATCCCAAAATAACATATTTGTTAATAAATACAAACACCTTCTGTCCCTTTTGCGGACGAGTCTGTAATTTTATTATAAATGATTTGTCAGTGCTTTCTATATATGGCTATTAAAAGTGTTCACAATACAATACATATGTGATAATGAAATAAAGAATGGATAAAAACGGACACAAACGTACAGAAATTATATTTTTTTAAGCTACTTCCTTAAGTAACTAATTTTGTTTTACGTTTATTAAAGATATAATAAAAAAACATGATGTTACTTATTATTTTGAAAATAGCTACGTCCTAAAGATGTGAATATGCTATTGAAAAGTACTTTTTTTTATTTGCACCTAAATATAAAACCTTTATCATATACTTATAGAAAATAATGGTATAATTGTACCCCATGATAAAACTTAATTGTTCATATATTTATTCATTAAATTTGAAGAATTGCCTTAGCCGTTTGATATGACTTTTGTAATCAACTGCTTCCGGTTTATATCAACTGCTTCCGTTTCATATCAACTGCTTCCGGTTATTATCGCATGCTTTTCTGTAACGTTATCGCATGACAGTTCGACGTCATTCGGCAAATTCTGGAAAATGTACCTAAATGGTACGTTTTTTTAAGTAAAACATAACAAAGTTGGAGAAAAAGAAAATATTAATTATCAGGAAAATATATTATTAAAAAATACAAAACAAATAATACAACAAATGCATTGTTTCAAAGTTTTAAAAATAATTTTGTCTGTATGTCTTCTGCTGAAGTATATGATAAAAAGAATGTAACATGTCGTTTTTCATATCAGACCCCTTATCAGCCCATGGTCAAAATCATCCCTCGAGCCAGCTGTCGGCTCTCGGGCTGATAACATGACCTAGGGCTGATAAGGGGTCTGATATGAAAAAGGCCATGTTATAATCTATATATATCAGACCTCAATCCATAATAAGTCTTCGAAAATTCACGTGATTTAGCGTGTGAATTTATACCGTGCTAGAAAATGCATTTTCGGTATTTATAATGATGGATCTCGGCGATGAAGATGTTTTTCTTACGCAAAATAAATTCTCTCAAGCCTTTGAAAACGAGGAATTGGTTGAATATGGATTTTTTTCGCACCATGAAAGTCTTGACTTTGTCTGACGAGGAGACAACTGTAGAAAAGAAAGATACAGATAATTCCAACCATTCATCAAAACCAGGTACTTATTTGAGTCTGAAGTCTTGCATTTTAGTATATATATATATATAATCGGCCTCGAATTCTATCCCCGTAAATCTTCCATACAATTCTATTTTATGGTCATTCATTAAGATATGCACAAATTAAGTTGATGCACATTCCCTGATGTGCACGGTTATTCAATATGTAGACTTCTCGTTTGAATTGTTTTACATTTGTCATTTCGGGGCCTTTTATATCTGACTATGCGGTATGGGCTTTGATCATTGTTGAAGGCTGTACGGTGACCTATAGTTGTTAATTTCTGTGTCATTTGGTCTCTTGTGAAGAGTTGTCTCATTGGCAATCATACCACATCTTCTTTTTTATATTCCATTCAATCTGTTTACTATATTGGTCGAAGTTCTGTCCTGAATGACCACGGTAGATTTTTTTTGGTGAATATGGGATTGATTGTTTTATTATTTTCTCCTTACGTTCCAAATACGGGATCGAGTACATATCATGGATTATACCAAATTCCAGAACAAATAAAGACACCCAGTCGATTCACTTACTGTCATTTTTAAAGGAACATAACTCGGAAACAGTATAAGTGAAGCAACCAAAATTCAAATTGATCAGTATTTTGTTGTAATAAGCAGTTTGTATAAGTTTCATAACATTTTGTTAAGGCGAACTAAAATTAGAGAACGAAAACCAATTTCAGGACGTACGGACGTACGGACGGACGGACAAGGGTTAAACGTCATGCCCCCTCCGCTACGGATGTCGAAAAATAGGCAGATCGATCATATTTTGACCTTATTTACCGACTACTTTTTTTTTAACTGAGATAAACAATAATTTTACCTGGCGTAGCCGTGCGTAAAATGTATTTCGGCATTTCTATTCGAAAATAACGTGTGTAATGGAATAAAACGTCTGATTTGTAAACTTTCTCTTTTTTTTCTCCGGAATAGGCTATAATAATTAAAAAAATAACTTATCTACTCTACATGTGGAACATTTGTGAAAATATATTAAGAAGAGGAAATTCTTACCTCTCATACCTTTAGTTTAATTGATAAAAAGTGGCATGGACTAGTCCAGTGGCCAGTTTGAAGGTCATTTACGTTACTGTACACATTCATGCATTTTTTTATTTAATCAATTATACACATGTATGAAAAATAAATAAACAGTTTGAGGGTAAACTTATTATAACTTAATCCAATCGAACTGCGTAAGATTCAATAACAATGACCGGTCCACATCATGAAAAGTAATAGGGGTAAACTGGGTAGGGAGAAAATGACAGATATTTTAAGTAAATTTTTGCAATAACGAATAAAAAATTGTCAAGTAAAAGTTTTGCAATAATTTCAAAAACATGTTGTTCTGTATTGTATAGTTTTCGGAACTTTCATTTGTGTATTTAAGGCAATAGAAAGTTTGGGCGTCACCAGTGTACATAATTATTGACTTTATACAGAAAATACGCCCTTTTGATAGATTTCATGTTTGACAAATAATACATGGATACAAAGTAAAATCATTTCTTAAAACACTGCAAAAAATCATACTGATTGGTAAGTGGTATTGTCATAAATTGCGTTGAAATGAACCGTGGTATAGCAAACATCGAATTCCCTCACAAAATGTTATCACGCACTATAGTGAGGTAACAAATCTTTTTTCTCAAGTTTATAATGTCCAATTGACAATAAAATGCTCCGCAGACGCTGCTTGATACGACCGCAGAGGTTGAACCCTGAACAGTTGGAGCAAGTAAAGACACTATATTCCAACTTGATACTATGGACACTATATTCCAACTTGATACAGCTCTGAATTTGGATTGTTTTTAAATATTTGACGCATTATAGGTTTCTGACACAGTATAAATGTGGTCAAAGAACTGAAATTGGACTTTTACATATTATGGTCCAATATCCAAATCTAAATACACGGATAGATTCAGCATATCATAGAACCTCAAGAATTTGAATTGTTTGATGTAATCAAAAAAAATTTAATCTTGGACCCTTTGTACCTCAATGTGGCCCAATTTGATAACAGAGCCCAAAATATAAATACACAATTAAATTAAGCTTTAAAAAGAACCTCATATATATTCAATTTTTGTTGAAATCAAACAAATTGAATGCTTAATCTGGGACCCCGATTTGGACCAACTTGAAAGCTTGGCCAAAATTCAAAACTCTAAATACACTGCTGGATTTGGCATATCAAAGAACCCCTTGAATTCATTTTTTGTTAAAATCAAACAAAGGTTAGCTTTAGACCCTTTGGACTTTACCGTAGACCAATTTGAAAAACCGGTCCTAAAGTAAAAAAAATCTAAATATACGGTTACATTCAGCTTATCGAAGAACTCCTAGGATTCATTTTTTCTAATAAGTTCAATTTTAGACCCGTTGGATTTTAATGTGGACCAATATGAAGACCGGTCCCGAAATTAAAAAATTGTAAAACACGGTTAGATTCGGTATTTCAAAGAACAACAATACTTCAATTTCAATGTCTTCGGTTTCTTGGGTGGACTTAGGTTCAAATAAAATTGAGAATGGAAATTGATATGTGTCAAAGAGACAACAACCCGACCAAAGAACAGAAAACAGCCGAAGGCCACCAATGGGTCTTCAAAACAGGAGAAAATCTCGCACCCGGAGGCGTGCTTCAGCTGGCCCCTAAACAAAAATATGCACTAGTTCAATGATAATGGACGTCAAAGTCTGATCGGATAAGAATAAAATACATTTCAAAATTAGAATTGGATGATTCTCCTGTAAACCTCAGTATACTGTTACGTTTGAGGCGAAGACTTGTCAACTTGTATTCAATTTAAAATATCTGGATTCAGTAAATTATATCATTGCGGTCTTTGAACGTGTTAGTTTATAATTTTTAAGTCCGGCTCAGCATGTCATTGATAAATAAAGCAAGTTTTACAATTTCATATATTAAAATGTTATCGTTCTCGATATGCTGTGCATATTTGCAACATAACTAATAAATAAATAATAAATAATCAATTAACTAGTTAAAATGCGACTTTTCATTACATATGATATACAACAACTTTTTTCGAACCTATCAAATTGTATTGATTTTTTTTTCAAATTTAGAAACTGATTCAACCTCAAATTATAGTGATGCAAATGGTCCAGAGTATAGACATAAACTACCCGTGACCCCTGAAGAAATTTCGAATTTAATAGAGTCTGCAATACCACAATCGACACGAGGTCATTATAAATGGGGATATAACGTGTTCAGTAATTGGCAAAATGAGAGGAGGGCTCGCTCAGTTAGCGACAATTTACCCATCCCAGTCGAAGCAATCACACAGAGTTTTACTGAAATGGAACCATGTATAAGGGACACAGCATTGCAGTATTTCCTAGCTGAAGTTAAAAAGACCGATGGAAATGACTACCCGTCAGCGTCCTTGTACCAATTGTTTGTGGCTTTACAAGGACAAATAAGATTGAGTGATCCATCCGTAAACCTACTTACTCAACCTACTTATGTCAAGTGCCTCAAAGTACTGGACTCTGTGATGAAGAAAAGATCAGCAGAAGGGTTAGGTGCCGCTAGTCGAAGAAGAGCTGGACAAATTTCAAGTCTGGAGGAAAACATCTTAGGTATAGGGGGAGGGTTGAGATCTCAAAAAACATGTTTAACCCCGCCGCATTTTTGCGCCTGTCCCAAGTCAGGAGCCTCTGGCCTTAGTTAGTCTTGTATCATTTTTAATTTTAGTTTCTTGTGTATAATTTGGAGTTTAGTATGACGTCCATTATCACTGAACCAGTATACATATTTGTTTAGTGGCCAGCTGAAGGACGCCTCCGGGTGCGGGAGTTTCTCGCTGCATTGAAGACCCATTGGTGGCCTTCGGCTGTTGTCTGCTCTATGGTCGGGTTATTGTCTCTTTGACACATTCCCCATTTCCATTCTCAATTTTATCTTGTGGGAGAGAGCAGTCATAGGGTCTGCTAATCCCCCAAAACTGTTGGATACAATTGTGTATTTGAATGGCATACATTTTGCATTACGTGGTGGTAAAGAACATCGTAATTTGAGGTTGAACAAAAATCCACAGATAACAGGGCCATACATTGATTCGGAATTACATAAAAGATATATTCTTTACAAGGAAGACATATCAAAAACAAATTCTGGCGGCATTAAAGACAACAAATATACACCAAAGACTGTCTGAATACCCAGACAGATGTATTGTTACTCGGTTCGAAAAGTACAAACGCTTATGGTATGTTAATAAAATAACAAAATTAAGTTTTTTTCGATAATAAAATCATAATCAACACTTTACTTTATTGATAGTCAACAAATCTATGTTTATGTTGTTCTTAAAATGCATGAAATATTTGCCGCTGGACACAAAGCAACAGACAATCGATAAATCTATGTTTTTATAGGAAAAATATGTACAGAATGAAGAGGTCCTGGATGTCATTTTTATATTTCAGTTATTTAATCTTTTCAATTCGGATATGTTCTTGCCTCGACGTTCTTGCCTTGCCTGTTTTTTTTTTTGCGTCAGCTTTCGCGGCGTTTACAGTCTTTTAAGTTTATTATTTGTCATGTTAAGGGGACTTCAAGGTTATATGAAAGGGGGTGTTATTTCTGATTATTGAAATGTAAGGCCAAGCGAAGCGAGACGACATTATGTAGGATCATTTAATACTAAAACTTATAAATATCGTGATGAACATGAGTTTTAAAATTTTGTTTGCGATCAACGGAGGGGCGTGCGCTCTCGCCGGACCACATAGATCCGCCACTGAGCCCCTAATTGTATGGCAATGATATTTTGCTGACAATTGTATTACTATTGTCAAATCTCATATCTCATAATATCCATGATATTTCACATCCCAGTCATATCTCTATGTAAATAGTTTCCTTTATTACATTCAAGTTATTTCTCATAGTTTCCGAAAAATCCCACTTTAAAGATGTATGTTAATTTTTTTTTAAGATTTTCAACTGATAACGTTTAAAAAAGTGTAAGGCAAATTGCACTTTTTCTTTATAAATCTTGCGTATAATGTAAAAATAAAAGCTTTTTATACCACATCTTATTTTATATATACTTCTGAATATTTTTGCGACTAAAAAGAATATTTAGCCATGAACTTTTTTTCATTCGTCGAAGAAGAAAAGTTGTGTTTGAATACTGATGTGCTACTATGTAGAAGTAACAATACAAATTCCATCAACATTAAACTATCACTCAAATTGTTCTGTTTTCTTTCAATCTAAAAATTATAACAGTAAGACTAGTTGATTCATTTATGAAATAGTTTTACAAAAAGAGGAGTCATTTATATATTTCATTACTCATTGATCTGTACCTCTTTACTAAAGTAATATTTTTATTATTTACAGTCCTAAAGATGAAGTCGATGTATTCTATTTTAAACCGCTGGTCAACTATACAACAGACCAGTGGTTTTGTAAAGTCCCAGTAGGTCACAATATCTTTCAAAAAACTGTGAAAAGACTATGTACAGCAGTTGAATTGGAAGGCAAGCGAACAAACCACAGCTTAAGGGCTTCGACAGCAACAAGACTATATCAAGCAGGAGTGGAGTAACATCTTATGTGTGAGACAACTGGTACGAAGATACATACTTTGACGGAATTGACAACTTCATATTTTACATAAAAGAGAAATAGCTCGATAATATCGATTCAAAAAAAGAAAGGAAAAGGTATTCTCCGAGAACCGCTCAACATATTGCTAAGATCAACTGGGGGGAGGGGCAGGATGATTTTGAAATGAATATTCTAGCCAGAGTACAACCGAAAAACGAAAGCAATGATTAAGACAAAATACGAAAAAAAAATAAGTCGTACTAGCAAAAGTTGTAAATAACCATTCCGCCCGGAATAACTCTACTCCTTTAAAAAAAAAATGAACGGTCGAACCATTACCTCATAAATTAGATAATGTTTTTCTTACGGAATTGTGGTCCTTGCAATTGTCCTGCAACTATAAAATTATAATGAAAACTATATACTTACAATTCGGACACCATAGTTGCATTACGAAACTGTTAAAACTACATGTATTCAACTGTAAGACATTTAAATACATTCCGAACTGATGAGGATAACCAAAAAGTCTTTTTGAAAGGAGTCAATAGGTCAATTTTCGCGTGCAAGACATGCAAAAAAAAACTACATTTGTAGAATTTAAAAATAATCGAATAGGTATAAATGCTATTTGTACATTTTTTTCTAAATATGCAATCGTTACATATATAAAGTGAACAGTTTTTTTTTCTTTGTCTTCAATCATGTTCTAACTAAAAAAGAAAAAAAAATTTTTCGTTTCTAGGTCATCGTAGTAATGCTGTTCGTTGTTACAAAAGGACAGCAAACTTCCAACAACATGAGTCATCAGAGATCTTGTATGGCAAAAAGCAGAAAACTACCACGCGCACAGAGACGAAATTACAATCGGAAGAGGAAAAAACTAGTCATGACACTTCACACCAAGTTGTTAACATAGAGTCTGTCCGAAGAGAATTCGTCGCTGAGCCAACAACACTTAGTTTCACATTCAATATAAAGCTTTAAATATTTCATGTATAATTACGTTATTTCAAAAATAAAATTGTGAACGTTGTTTAAATGTTCCTGAATTGCACAGTGTTTGTAGGTCTATTGTATTTTTTGTAGTGTATTATTGTGTATGTTTTGGAGAGTTTCGTTGTAGAGCAATTTCCTATGAAGAAATCAACGTTGGCTGGTGGATTTTTCTCTCCTTTCGTGACCCCACCGGTCATTTAATGGGCGTGTCTCATTAGTGAGAACGTGAGTGAGCTTTTAAAATTCAACCCCAACTTAAAGACCTGCACCGGGTCTTTAAGTTAAAAGCACAATAAGTAAACAATAGTCATCTTTTGTTAAATAGGATCGTCCAGGTATCTTAAAATATAATTCTTCTTTGAATAACAAAGGAATTGTCATGAACAGGTTTGTAAGTTACTTTAAAATTGGTGTATTTAAGTTTTATGATAAATTTACATAATACTCTTCAAGATGCCATTATGTTATAGATTTATTATATAATGTAGAATAATAGATGTTTAGAAACAGTCATGTTTAAGGAAGATGCACATCACTTCAAATGACAAACATATGGTCTGTTATAATACTTCCCACAAATACGTCGAGAGTTTATGATTCAGTATATTTCATTCCAATCTGCATTTTTTGCGTGAACCTCCTGAAAGGCGTTCACGCCTATATATTGGCGAGTTTTGGAAGCTTCTGTGGGCCATTCGATATCCTCGGAAACAAGATTCTCGGAACGTCTCGAAAAGTTTAGATCATTTATACAGGTAGTTGTTTATGTCTTTGATACGGTCCCTCTCTGGATAGGCTACCACGTGACATTGTATAGTTCAACAATCGAAGTTCATTTGTAGGTCGGAAAATGAGAAAAAATAAACACTCGATTGCAATAAAAATCATTTATATATTGGCATCTACTTGCCTTTTGGCAGAACAGATGCGTTTTTAATAATGCGACATAATCAGAATGTTTATTAAATATCAAGTATAATGATACCGCAATTATATAATTCATGCTTTGAGACGGCCCCTGCATGTGTGCGTTGTGTGTGTAGTATTTAATACAACGTGCTATAGTGCACATGCAATAAATCTGGGAATAGTATACTAATATACTTTGATGCGACTGTCATACAAGTGAGAGGTTTAGCTAGCTTTAAAACTAGGTTCAATCCACCATTTTCTACATAAGAAAATGCCTGTACCAAGTCAGGAATATGACAGTTGTTATCCATTCGTTTGATATGTTGTTTTTTTTTATTTTGCCATTTGATTGGGGACTTTCCTTTTTGACTTTTCCTCGGAGTTCAGTATTTTTGTGATTTTACTTTTTATGTCTCAGAATAAACTGATTGTTTCTAAAAGTTTACCACATGACATTCTTTACCTCAATCACAGCTTGGGCAAATGTCGAAAAGCAAGAAGAAAATTAACAAAACGATATTTCTGTTATAAATATTTTTATAGGTCGGAAAGCATAATTATAATTAAACAAAACAATATTTCTGTCAAAATATTTAATTTCATTAAAATACATTAACAAACCAAGAAAATATTCATTAACATTATTAAGTTTAAACTGAGACTATATGTCATTAATAGAATATAATGTATAATGTTATAGCATGTCCGACGTAAGCTTTCCATTTACTATTTCTTGCACTGCGCAAGAAAACCACGTGCATGCATAGATATCAATCTCACTCGCGTACTGTGAATTTTTCGCATTTCTTATCTAAATTCAGGACACGGCAGTTAGAGCTGGACATGTGACATTGAATCATGGTCATCATAAGTTAAGGTTTTCTGACCTCTAGCTGTTTCTCCTTTTCTTTGAGTGACTGTCCTATCATAAACTTGAAACTTTCGAAATACTAAGGATTTTCTTCCCAAGGAATAAACAGATTACCTTTAAAGATACATGTAGATGTATTTGGCAAAACCTTTGTTTCGAAATTTTGGTTCGTCAATGCTCTTCAACTTTACTTTATTTGGCCTTTTTAACATTTTTTATTCAAGCGTCACTGATGAGATTTTGAAGACGAAATGCGCGTCTGACGTACAACATTTTAAACCTGGTATCTATACATTTTTATATATCTACATAGGGTTTTTATCTTTTTTTATATTAATTGGTTTTTTTGAGAGCATATTCAGGTATTCATAAAACTTCTTCAGAACTAAGTTTTTCCAATAGAATATTTGGATTGATTAAAGTAATTTCAGGAAATCCTTAAAATTTGAGATGTTTTTATATACCGAAATAATTGTCAGTTTATAAGAGGTCCCAATGTAGCTGGTGTGTTACTCTCAAAAACAAAATACGAAACATTGTTATAAGTTGCATGCCACAGAGTTACACTTCACATGGAAATTGGACTTTCGATTTCTCTATACAACAACTACCGTGAGTACAGACGACAGCTTCAATAATGAGTATACGTATAAGAAATAAGTGAAGCCATCAAGGAAACAAAGTATGAAGATATGACAGACGAAATAAATGCATCCAGATTATTTTAGCAAACTGAGTGCTGAAATTTATATTGCGTTTGGTCTGTGCAATTTGCTTTAGACATTCGGTTTGCAGAAACTAAGAATTGCAAAAGGGTTGGGACTTTGTATGTACACATGTATTAAACACGAAGAAAAACTGATGTACACTCCCAAGTTATAAATAAAATAGTCAATAGATATAAGAAGATGTGGTATGAGTGCCAATGAGACAACTCTCCTTCCAAGTAACAACTTATAAGAGTAAACCATTATAGGTCAAGGTACGGCCTTCAACACGGAGCATTGGCTCACACCGAACAGCAAGCTATAAAGGGTCCGAAAAATTACTAGTGTAAAACTATTCAAACGGGAAAACCAACGGTCTAATCTATACAAAAATTTGTAAGGGTTCCGCGGAACCCAGTGTCTCGCCTACTTTTTCTGTTAATCGCAGGCTCAACAAAAATGAGGAAGTAAATCAATAAAAATATTCCTCTTGATACTATCTTTTGATTGTAAGAAGCTTCTGTCCAAGTTTGGTAAAATTCCAGGATAGTTTATGAATCTAATAAATGTTTAAAAACTTTAACTGCAGACTGAATGTAATGTTAACTGGAAGAAAACAAGATTTCCTTCTAGGTACTAGCATTTGATCATAAACAAGCTTCTGTCCAAGTTTGTTACAAATCCAAAATAGTATAAGAAAGTTATTAAAATTTTAAAAACTTTAACCACAGAGTGAATGTGTTGTTTCCTGGCAGAAAATCTAAGTCCATTTAAAAGTAAAATAAGGTAAAAATGGATTTATTTTTTTACAAAATTTACTTCTAGATACTATCTTATGATCATAAACAAGCTTCTGTCCAAGTTTGGTACAAACCCAGGATAGTTTAAGAAAGTTATTAAAATTTTAAAAACTTTAACCACAGAGTGAATGTAATATTTACCGGCAGAAAAACTAAGTCCATTTATAAGTAAAATACGGAAAAAATGGAATTTTATTTTTACAAAATTTACTTCTGGATACTATCTTATGATCATAAACCAACTTCTGTCCAAGTTTGGTAGAATCCAGGATAAAACTTTAACCACAGAGTGAATATTTGTGGACGCCGCCGACGACAACGACGACGACGACGACGACGACGACGCCGACGGAATGTAGGATCGCTATGTCTCGCTTTTTCGACTTAAGTCGAAGGCTCGACAAAAACGAGAAACGAGAAACGAGAAACACGTATGAACTACACAAACAGACGACAACTACTGTACATCAGATTCCTGACTTAGGACAGGTGCAAACATTTGCAGCGGGATTAAACGTTTTAATGGTACCAAACCTTCTCCCTTTTCTGAAACAATAGTATAACATCACAGCATAGAAAGACACACTATAAATTATCAATTGGAAGGCTTTAAGTTAACTCAATCAAAAAACGTAAATTAACACACAATGAATGAATAAATTTGATCTGTGATACCTGAATGCAAAGACATAGTTAATAAAAATTATAAGGGATAAATAATTAAGGTCAAAAGTAAATAACAAGTTTAAACAAAGTTAAAGTATGATACCACTGTGAAATGCTAAACAATTTTTAGAAAATCATTACTTTTGAAAAAACCTGCGTCATATTATACACAGGTAAATGAAAAATTCTTTTGTTGTAAAGTATACTTCTTCTGTGTGTATAAAATCTTCCGTTTAGGAATACCAAGAAATTTCTTTAATATCAATAAAACAAATGTAACACTTTGTACATATGGGGTGAATATCAACAATAAAACTATACAATTAGTGCTAGATAAAACTTCCTGTACAGGTGCAAGGAGAAATGATATAATTTTGATGTTCATAGTACGAAGAAGTGAAAATTTGTAGTAATTCCAAATAATCAAACCTGGTATATAGACAAGATCCATGTTAACATTAAATATCAAAAAAGCATTACAAATAGTATCAACAGGTCAAATTAACAAGAAAGTACGATTTGAGAGTACTCGCAGTTACTGACAGCTAGTTAAAAGCCAAAACAATTAATAATAAAAAATCATGCATCAGAGACTGAAATCAACTAAAACACATCCCATGGATTTAGTATTTTAACGTCAAAGAAAACATGACTTGTGCAATGCCAAAAATAATTGTGTATCGACAGGTAGTAGGATAGTTAGCCTTAAAAGGTAAATTCATATGGTAGCTGTATACATTTTTCTATTTCCAACTTTTAAAGTACAACATCGCTTTTAATTGACTTGTGTAAGAATCTACACATAATTACATATTTCCAATAAAGGTGTTTTAACATCATCAGTATCTTATTCTATTCAGTCAATTCTTTCAAATCTAAAGCCAAACAAATTCAGCAACATATTTTTGGTTACCACTCAGCTGTCTCGGGTTCACGTATTGCTTTTCTTTTTTTTTTTTTAAAGAAAGCAACTTGTTTTCATTCATGTGGAATTTCCAAGACCAACGGATACTAGATTAAAGAATTGGAAATGTCTTACTATTTACTGTATCAGCTGATTAGGTAAATGTACTTCAGTACTAAAGAATAAAAGGGAGATTTTGGACGAGGAAATTAAACTCAAAAGATATCTAGAATTCGTCTTTTATATGGCATCACTTAATACTTTTCGTATTTAGTTGCCTGTAAAGCCGAGAACAGTGTTGTCTCCTTTCTGGTTTCTTCTCTGCATCTTGGTTTATTTCAATCAAACAATTAAGGAAGTGGGGATTTAAAAGTAAAACAAACACAGGGAAATATAAAACAAGGAGATGTGACGGGATTGAAAATGAGACAACTACAAAAATGTATTCAACAGACTACACATAAAGACTTATTTCATTTTAATTAGACAGGTATTTTCCACGTTAAGAACATTTTCAGAGATATCATCTGCTTAGTCAGAGTAATTATAGGCTTTAATCAAGGGCTTCTGAACTGATTTTTATGTCCAGAAAAGTTATTCTTGGTGTGATTGACTGATCTCATAATACATATAATTAAGCTCTTTGTGGCCTTTCTCTATTGAACATCGGATATTGAGAATAATTAATCGTTTTTTATCAGGAAACATATAGAAACATAGACAATTAAAATAAACAAATTATTCATATCTTAATATGTCTGATATAAGACAGATAACGTCTTGCCAAGATCCTACATGCATAATCTAAGGCCGACACAAGACAGATAACGTCTAGACCAAGATTCTACGTGCAAAATCTAAGGTCGATACAAGACAGATAACGTCTAGACCGAGATCTTGCGTGCATAGTCTAAGTCCGATATAAGACAGAAAACGTCTATATCAAGGTCCTACATGCAACATATAAATCCAATATAAGACCGATAACGTCTAGACTAAAATCCTACATGCAACATCTAAGTCCAATATAAGATAGATCATGTCTAGACTAAGATCCTACGTGTAAAATATAAGTCTGATAAAAGACAGATAACGTCTAGACTAAGATCCTACATGAAAAATTACTGGCATATTGAAGTTTATTCTATGTCTTGGTGTTCTTAAATAATAAATTAAAGTAGTGAAAAAAGACATAAACTTTAAGGTACTTGACATGGTAAAATTTTCTTTAATAATATAGGTGTGTCAAAATGGCAACATTAAAACACATCTAATGGCATCTTTAACAAAAGAGAGTTCTAAACAAGACAAGAAAACTAAATAATTGCATCCTGGATTGTTTAGAAGGTTTGTATATGCAGACGTTTTTTAAAGGTTAAAATTGATCAGCTATAATGACTATGACCGTTGCGCAAGATATTGGTGTCTCTTTAAAAAAAATGCGGAGTTTTTCTCCTTAACGACCTTTTTTTTTTATAAAATATATATCCATGTTCTGCATATCATTCGAGAGAGAATTTACCGCAGAACAATATTAAATAGTTGATTTTCGCTTTGTATATTATATAAAGATGTACTTTGCATGTTCATTCTAATGCCTTAAACGTCATTTTAATAGTATAAAATTTCGCAAGAGTTGTGTACGTCATCAAAGGAAAATGATGTCATCGCCGTTTTTAAAGATGAGTGAAAAAAGATAGCCAGAAAGGTTGAAACAAATCAGAGAACAAATGTCCCATTCAGATGATCAGCAACTGTAAAAACTTTTCAACTTTATTTGATATACACATGTAGCATTTCATAATATCAGAAAATTTGAACATGTCCTAATGAAGCTTTCTGAAGTCATCCCTTTCTAGCTACGGTCTTCCTTTCAAAGTATCGTCTGTGTTCCCGTGTGCAATAAAATGTTCCCACTGACAAAATGATGCATTTACACATTTAAAGATAGTCCAAATGATTATCACGTCTTGAAAGACTATTTTATTTCTTAGCTTTGACGCCAGCAAAAAAATAAAATAGCCTTTCAAGACGTCATAAATTATTGGACTAATTTAAAGACTGTTTATCAAATTAGATTTAACTTGATCCACAATAAGTAACACCTTTTAATTGATAGAAAGGAAAAATACTTATAATTTCCTCTAAAATGACATAAAATTAGTGTTTATTAAAGCTGCATGTCCAAAAAACGAAAATAAATAAAACGTTTAATGACATGACATTTACTGCAATTTTACGTCAGTGTTGTCATGACAAATGGTAAACTGAACACGGCTATTCATACATCTTATAGTTCGATGTATATGGCATGAAATTCATTTTATGAAACAGTCGGATAAATATGTATTCAAGTTCTTGTATCTGTCTGCTTCATAGAGATTTGTATTGTGTTTATAACATAAAAAGACGATATAATTAGCTCTAAATACTAGTCATGCTCTGGGGCCATAGTCATGCTCTTTTTTTGCTGAAATTATAAATCAATTTCTTTCAGCAAATTGGAGAGACGGTATTTAATTCCATACTACTATCCGTGTAATGGAACAACTATATAAATGTCCTTGCAGAATTACAGTAGAGCAACTTATATCATAATTGAAAAACAAAGGATATAGGTTATCCATCCATGACACAAAATCAGTACATGAACAGCAGAAACACACAAAAAGCAAAGGAACAGCGCTTTTATTGCTTTCTTCATCTCAAAGTCACAGTGAGGTCTTCAACAAGGAGCCAAAAAAAAAAATCTCACCTCACTGCAAGTTTAAGATGGCCACTGGCACCGGTTTGAGCGGAATTCTTTGCAAATTAATTCGGATAGACCTTGTTAGATGTAACACCACCAAAACGGGCCCGGTAAAAAAAGAACACAATGGAAAGAAGTACATATTTAAACAAAATAGTTCCTACGCATAGGTGTAAATATCAAACTATGTAGAATTTTTTTTGGTAATTAAGGTATCAAATGAAAGGTGAAGGACTAGTGATCATTGTAGATCACATATTCACTGATAATTTTTAATAGTCCAAACAAATACGAATGAATTCTAAAATTGAGGGCATATACCCCCCCCCCCCCCTCACCACACACACACATAAATGTTTGAAAGTGAAAATGTTAAATTGGATAGGAATGAGGGCCAAATGAAGTGCCACACATAAGAGAAGTTTTCTCAAGAATAAATACATCACAACTTTAAAAATACAGAATATCATACACCTCAAGCACTGGGAACTTTCTACTTGTAAACTCGTATAAACGAATATGTATACAGGTTAAAAGCATACCTGTCAACCTCTGAAAATGAAAATGCAGGCCATGACCTGCATTGAAGAAGAAAATCTCAGGTCATATCGCGTACGAACTTTTTTCAGCTAAATTTAAGTATTTAAGGGACATTTTATATATTTTGAATCGAACAGTTTCCAGAACATAACCCGCTCGACCAGTATAACAGAACCTACAATGTATGTATAATTGTTAATTTGTTTTCGTCCTCCAAATGCATGAACTATTTGCCACCGGACGTTAAGCAACCAACAATCAATCATCCGCTATGTTGTACAAAACCGACTTAAATATTACCATCTATTTCGTTTTATTCACGAATTCTAAAAAATATAGAGTGGGCACATGTTTTGAACTTGTAAAATTGCGAGATGAAAAAAAGTTTGTCAACTTATGATAAAAAAGGATGAATAAGAACATAATTGTGCAATATAAATGCGGTAAGAGATTCTCTTCATTAATTAGCTTTGGCAGTGGGTTATTTTAATTTTAAAAACTGCTACGAGAAAATAGCTACTTCCGATAAGACTTCGTGGTTAAGCATTGATAGTAAGTATATCCGCGAAAAAAAAAACGTTGAAAGCAAACGATATGGACCTACGAAGTCTTATATTATAGGACTAGGAAGAACTACGAATTTGCCGGCATGTCAAAGGAAAATCACTTATGAAATCTATCAAATCATACTTGAAAAGTCTAAAGGCACAAGAATACGGATGAAAACGGATCAAATGCCGAAATTACGGGTTATTTGATAACCCAAACACCTATAGAAAAATCGTGGGTGTGCTCTCAAATTCCCGGGTGTGACCCGCAAAATCCGGGTCAGTTGACAGGTATGTAAAAGATAGCCCAATAGTAATATTTGTCTGCATACGTAGCAGGATCACAGCCACTTTTAAATATGAATAAAAGGAGACATGGAGTAATTGTCAATGAGACAGAATCCCCTCCCCCCCCCCCCCCCCCCAAAAAAAAATAACCATTTAATTTAGATATCTAGAAGATAACATACCGCATTCAACAAAAGACATACACAGTTTACTCTGCCAAGGCCGACACTTTCTACTGAATGCACTATGCACTATACCCTAGTCCTTCCGAATTGTCGGATTTCATAATGCGGAAAATTGTATGCGTTGTGTGTGCAGCATTGTATTAATAAAATTGTTTCAGAAAATTTATAAACTTTAAATACTATAAGTATATTACATTCTTGTAGGTATAATTTCTGTTCCATTTGTCCCCCTTTTAAACAATAAAACCCAAAATGAAACTGGAATTCAACAGAAAACAGAAACTCTTGAAACGTCGACAACAAACATTGGCCTCATAATACAACAACAGAAGTATAAAATCCACTGAGTATACGCACAAAAATACACGAGAAGCAATAAAAAAACCAGAATGCATGACAAAAAAAGCCCCCCCCCCCCCTTTAAAAAAAAAAAGGAAAGGAAAATATAAGAAGGAAAATTACAGGCAATCTATAAAAAGTAAATACGTAAATCAAAATTCAATAACAGGACAAGCAAACATGCACAGAGCCATTAAGAAATTAAATCACGCACTACCAAGAACACATAAAAAGTGATCGGGTTATCCTTGCTGTCTAACTCCGGCACACAAAATCTCAAGCAGTTGAAATCGGTAGAAAGGCGGAATTGAATCTTCACCTGAAAACAAGAGGGATAGGGCAATAGCAAAGGCTGCCCTAGAAGATATCACGACAGCAATAGACAGTTGCAAAACAAATGGATAAAAAAATTCTGTGAAATCAATGAACGTTCTTGGGGCATCTATCAGTGGTGACACATAACAGGTTACAGAGACTGTGGCCAGTATCATGAAAAGTTTTATTTAAGAGAAAACTTACGAACGCTTTACGAGAACGTTACGATGGTGCTAATAGCGTACAAAAATGTATCTCCAATCCCCTCGAGGGTTACTCTTAACAATTTTACATTTATCTTAGTATACACTTACGACTGCAAGTTAAGATAGCAATCTTATCGACTTTTCAGAATTGACCGCCTTTAATTTGATTTTTAAAAAGAATATTAGAATTCGCTGCAAAATCGGTAGTAAAAGTCGTCTGTGCGTTTAATTGAACGTTCGAAAAACATATTTTAATTAAATACTTAATTTTTATAGTTTGTTTTTATGTTGAACTGTTACACCACTGTCTCAAATAGGGGAGGGTTGGCGCCTTCAAACAAGTTTAACCCGCCGCATTCTATATGTACCTGTCCCAAGCCTGTAATTGAGTGGCTGTCGTTTTTTGCTCGTATGGTTGTCGTTGGTGCATGTCTGTCATATGTGTTTTTCGTAAATTGTTATGTTATAAATTAGGCCGTTAGTTTTCTCAATTGAATTAGTTCACATTTTCATGTCGGGGCCCGTCATAGCCGACAATACGCTATGGTTTTTCTCATTGTTGAAGGCTGTACTGCTGCCTATAATTGCTTATATCCCGTCAATTGAACTTTGGTGGATGGTTGTCTCATTGGCAATCATACCTTATGTCCTTATTTTTATATTAAAGAAATATTTTCAAACATTGAATAAAAGCAAAAATGGCAGAAGGAGGTGCTTCAAACGGTACGAAGAAAACAAGGGAAGATTTTTCTTTCCTTATTGTATTTTTTTCTATTTTGGACGGTGATGTTCGATTGGCACCGTCTTGCGGTGTTTATATATCCCAACTCGTTTGCTATGCCCGTGTCTGTATGGTCGTTTTAGATTTCAATGAACGTAACCTTAAATCTTTTACTAAATTCTTCTATATACATGTTATGATATATACAAAGACTTGGTTTGCAAGTTTGGCTGTACCTGCAGAAAACGTATTTCAAACAGAATAGCACATCCTAATTTTTACATTGATGTTGTTTACCGAACCCAGGAATTTCGATACGATCCGGGTAAATTTATCAAACCGTTAAATTAGCTTATTCGAAAAGGTTACCAATTCAACGTTGTAATTAAATCTTTGAACATTGTTTTTATCGGTATAAATATTGATTTTGTTATCAGTAAATTAAAACCATACCAAAAACTATTACTGTATATTTGCTATACACATATGCACTTTCACGGTACTACAACCTGTCGATACCTATATTTTGGCATTGCACAAGGTCAAGTTTTTTTCGGACAGTTATTGACGTCTTTACACTAAATCCATTGGATGTTGGATGTGTACTGACTGATATTTTAGTCTTAGATACATGATTTTATTTATTAGTTGTTATTTCTGATCTAGCTGTCAGTAACTGCGAGTACTCTCAGGTCTGTACTTTGTGTTTTTTGATGTTGTTGTTAGGGACATATAAATACCCTGCCACGTCCGATTTGTGTTTTTGTTAGTTGTTTTTCTCCTTTATATTGATCTAAAGAGTTAAGCCCTTTTCTTGTTCTTGTGTTGTGCTATAACGCCACTGCCCCAAGTTAGGTGGAGGGTTGAGCCCTCACAAACATGTTAAAACCCGCCACATTTTAATGTGTCTGTTCCAAGAAAGGAATATGTAGTTCAGTGGTTGTCGTAGATTCATACCTGCGTGCACTGTCATATTTGTTTTTTTCGTAAATTGTTAAAAACATGTTATAAATTAGAATGTTCGTTTTCTCAATTGAATTGTTTCATATTTTTTTGGTCTGGGCCTTTTTGTAGCCGACTATACGGTATGGATTTTCTTATTGTTGAAGGCCGTATGGTTGCCTATAATTGCTAAAATAGAAAAACCTGTTGCTGCAGGCACTAAGTAGAAACGAAAATCGCATTCAAATGTTGTATGAATGTTCGGAAAAAGATATTGAACAAAAATGACGCATATAAAGAAAATAATGTTCATGTTGATGAATACATAAGTGATATTGTAGATGTCATCTTATGCAACAAACCAGATAATGTCCACAAAATATCATGCCATAAAAAAGATTGCGGAGAACTCCGTATTCAAAAACTAGAAATACTGTCAGAGGAAACTGATAACTTAGATACTGTGCAAATAGTAAGATGGAGAGATTTGAAAAGGCAGACTTTAAAGTAAAATGCAACAATTTTGGCTATTGGTTATCTTTCTTTCCATATTTTTGTGATTTTGTATATATATTATTTTATGTATCTCAGTGTTTTCTGCTTATTACACTTTAACAATCATCAATATCTTTATATCATATATTTCCTAAATGTTTGATGGTAGATAACCACACTCAAACAAATATCACATTCGACTTCGTCTCGGGTGATATACTTCTTTTCGTATTGTAACAGAAAATTGTATGCATGTTTAGACGAGTCAAAATCGTATTGCTCTGCATCTTAAAACTTTGAGAGTTTTTTTGAATAGCTACTGCAGATAAAAGTGTCCATTAATGATAATAAATTCATTTTTGCCTCATAATTTTAGGCCCTCATGATTCCTCCGATGGACTTCTTAATCGACAGGCAGAAATATCTATCTTACGTGGAAGAGATACTATACAAAATGCATCCGATTTATATTATTTTGCCATTTTGCATATGACACAAACCAAATTGGTTTGCAAAAGAAGACTATTCAGATATGTTGAGACCTTCCCGAAGGATAAAAACCTATCTTACAAACCTGTATCAAACATCAGATTAGTACACCTAGTTATTGTTCGGATTTACCATAATTAAATTGTACTCAGGGATCTGTCATGTTTCTCATGTGACAAATATGTCAGTCATATTTATGAAGAATGTGAAATCAAACACAGGAAGTTTAAATGATGAATGAAATCCCGTGACAATTAATTGATTAATTGATTATTGGTTGCTTAACGTCCAGTGGCAAGTATTTCATGTATTTTCAGGACGAGAACATATTAACAATAAATATTAAAGGTAGGTTCTGCAATAGAGGCCGTCCGGGACGAAGGTCGGGGAAATTTGGACGGCCACGGGAAAATGAGGATATATTGGACAGAAATTTAGCCTTGCAACAGGCCACCTACTGACCCCTCAAAGAGTTGTTGCAAGGGTTCTTAACGTGCAAAGAGCGCGGGACTCTCTTTACATGTCTCTATTCTGACCGGACGTGGCTGTGGACTTGTATATCTCGCACAGCCAAACGGACGCCCCTCTTTGGAGAGGCTTTTACTGCCGGTCGGAGGAAGACCAATGGTAACCATATTTCCATTCCCCAGTCACAATTGGGGGGACTCGTAAATAAAAGCGAAAACACAAAAAATCGAGAGGGAAGAATTATCTCTTCAGAACAAGTCATTGCCTTTTACAAAGATAACCCGGGAAATAATTACTTCTTAATGCAAGTTATGAATTGTCCCCACGTTCTTGATGTCGGTACAATAGATTCGTGGGACTCCATATAGCCATTTGTGGAAAATATTATCAGTGGATTGTATTATGATAATAAGACATCATCACCACTATCATATTAATTATCGATTAATTAACTTGTCAATGAGTATATTTGACTAAATACGAGTAAAACTGCCAAATCGATAATTTCGTCCTATAAGGCCAATACGGGAATCTACAAGGCCAATACGAATTGTTCCGTATTGGCCCGGGTTTAGCAATGGGTCTTCAACACAGTGAGAAAATCCTTCACCCGGAGGCGGGCTTCAGCTGGCCACTAAACAAAAATGTGTACTAGTGAAAATGGACGTCACACTAAACTCCGAAACATATAAACGAACTAAAATAAAAAAAACATACAAGACTAACAAAGGCCAGAGGCTCCTGACTTGGGACAGGCTCAAAAATGCGGCGGGGTTAAACATGTTTTGTGAGATCTCAACCCTCCCCCTATACCTCTAGCCAATGTAGAATAAACAAACACACAACAATACACGCAATAAAACTCAGTTAAAAAGAAGTCCGAGTCCGATGTCAGAATAGGTATCAGAAAAAACTAAGCAAAATGACAATGATACATAAATTAACAAAGGACTACTAGCAGTTTATACTGACATGCCAGCTCCAGACCTCAGTTAAACTGATTGAAAAATTATGTCTTCATCATATGAAAATCAAGCACAATCTCTCCCGTTAGGGGTTTAGTATCATACCATCATAAAATATATGAGAAGAACATAACCCGTATCATGCCAACAACTAGAGAGAATAAATGTGTTTATTTCCGACGCGAAGACCCTATGAGTGAATCAATATTAATTCCAAAATATGCCATCTTCAATGACCTGACAACAGTATCGTAACTATATCCCTTCTGAATAAGTCTGTTTAAAGGTTTGGTTAGCTTTTGAGGTGAATGACGACATTTTTGTGCTTTGTATAGAATATTACCATGATAAAAGATTGAATGTGAAATACCTGAACGTATAAGATGTCTGCATGTTGATTTTTATTTACGAATGATGTCCTTGTACTGATGATAAAAGTTAATAAATGTTTTGACCAGTTTGTGATATCGAAAACCCTGGTGTAATAATTTTTCAGTAATACAGAGATTTCTTTCGTTAAAATCAAATACGTTGTTACATACACGAGCGAATTGAACAAGTTAAGATATATAAACACCATAAGATGGTGACAACGGAACGTCACCATCTAAAAATGGATAATTAACAATAGGAAATGATAAATCATCTCTGGTATCGTAAATTTTGGTATTAAGCTTCCCATTAAAGATATAGATATCAAGATCCAGGAAAGGGCAGTGTTCATTGTTAGTATTAGCTTTATTTAAAGTCAGTTAAGCAGGATAAATCTCTTTAGTGTACATGGTGAAGTCGTCATTATTGAGAGCCAATATATCATCCAAATATCTAAAAGTGTTATTAAATTTTTGTATCAGATGATGTTTCGATGGATCTTTGCTGATTTTAGTCATAAATTGTAACTCATAACAATACAGAAACAGATCCGCAATAAGTGGTGCACAGTTAGTCCCCATTGGAATTCCGATAACTTGACGATATGGAAAATCTCCATAGCGAACAAAAATGTTATCTAGTAAAAAATCAAGTGCAGCTATCGTACATGTATCAAAGCAGGTCCAATTGACATAGTTCTTTTGTTTGTTGTTACTAAAAAATGACCAACAAGAGTTTGAACATATATATTCGCATTCTGACTTTTTAAATGCCCATTTAATTAGGTGTGTGAATTTTTTCTTAATGAGAATACGAGGTAAAGTGGTATATAGGGCAGAAAAATCAAAACTTTGAACAGATTCGAAATCACTAATATAAGCAAGCAATTTATCAAGTACTTTCAACGAATTTTTGACACTCCAAAAGTTATTAATTCCACTATTTTCAAAGGCCTTATTTGAACAATTTATTATCAGGTTTTTGATTGTACCAAGTGTACTAGTAAGTAGAATAGACAGTTCAGTAGTGGAACAATGGCTTGAAGACGAAATAAATCTATATTTGTAAGGTGTTTTGTGCAGCTTCGGAAGCCAGTACATAGTTGGAACTTTCAATGTATTTGGTTCTGCTTGTAATGAGGTAGCTAAAAGTTTATGTTTGTTACAGATGTCATTTCCCGAAAATGGAGTCAGTTAAAATGTTGGTGAATTAGTGATTTCCTTTTGCAGAACCTCAATGTAAAATTTACGTCAAACAATAATGATATTATTGGCAGCCTTATCAGCCGGGACTAAAACAAATTCCATGGCGAGTTCTTTTAGCTTATGTTTGATACGAGAAATAAGGCTATTATCAGGGTCTTTGCTGATTTTATTTATTTACTGTTGATTATTCAATAACATTGTTACAATTTTATTGTTTTTTTTGTTTGAAATTCTCATTTTTCATTGATACATATTGAAATCACTACTATCAAAGTCCTAAATGTCTGATTCTGACACTATTTTGAATCTCCATATTGGCCCGGCTAGCGTTCATATTTGGCTGGTTAACTAATAAAGGTGCCATTGCTTGATAATTTTCATATTGGTTTAGTTATAGGTCTTTGGACAGTCATGTTAGCCGTCGGCTTCGCCTCAGGCCAATATGGCTACCCTTGGACCTATAACTAAGCCAATAATTTATTTGAAAATTGTTACGCACTAATACCATATTATCGAAAAAAAATAATCAATCGTGATAGTTTATATATGTTCCGAAATTGACGCTACAAGAAATATTCAATTTCATGAGGAAATTCACCCCAGCATTTAACAGTGTATTAATGAATTAAAAGAGTCACATATGTAAGCGTTATTTTGTATTTCAGTTTTTTCATATTACAGTGTTAGCATTGTTCGTATAAATTAAAATAACGTTATCCTCTTCACGCAATATTAACGTTTTACCTGTAACGCCAAGTGACACCAGTATTGTACGTAACGTCTTTACCTTTCCTTATCTTGTTGAAGCACTCGTTAGTATCTAACACAATCTTGGTCTCCACATTAGTTTTACTTACAATATTAGATAGGATGTCTTGGCAACTGACGTCTACAAAATTAGATAGGGTGTCTTGGCAATTGGCGTCTATACAATAAAATATGATTTCGTAGATAGACTGTCTTGGCAACTGACATCTACACATAAGTGTTGCTTACAACATTAGACAAAGTGTCTTGACAACTGATATCTTCATAATTAAATAGGGTCTATTGGTAGGTGATGTCTACACAATTAAAAAGGGTGTCTTGGCATTTGACGTCTTCACAATTAGACAGGGTGTCTTGTCAACTGACGTCTACAACATTAGATAAGATGTATTGACAACTGACGTCTACACCATGATATAGCGTGTCCTGGCAAATAACGTCTACACATAAGTCACAATTAAATATGGTGTTTTGGTAATGACGTCTACAACATAAGATAAGGAGTTATGGCCACTGATGTCTTCATAATCAAATAGGGTGTCTTGGTAACTGACATCAACACCATAAGATAGGGTGTCTTGACAACTGACATCTTCACAATTAAATAAATTGTCTTGGTTAGTGACGTCTTCACGACAAAATACGGTGTATTTGCAACTGACATCTTCAACACTAGATATATTGTCATGGCAACTGACGTCTACAACATTAGATAAGGTGTCTTTACAACCCACGTCTATAACATTATATAGGGGTATCTTGAAAACGGACGTCTACAAGATTATATAGGCTATCTCGACAACTAACGTCACCACAATTAAATAGGATGTCTTTGCAACTGGTGTCTTCCCAATTCATTACTGTGTATTGGTAACTGACGTCTAAAACATTAGATAGGGAGTCTTGCTAACGGACATCTTCACAATCAAATAGAGTATCTTGACAACTGTCTGACGTCTACAGCATTATATAGGATGTCTTGACAACATACGTCTACAACACCAGATAGGAAGTCTTGACAACTGACGTCTTAAAAACTACATTATTGTACCTATATCATATCAATTTTGAGATGAAGACTAATTTTTACACAAAACATGTCGTTGCGGTAGGTCAACAGCTGTTTTAGATTAACCATTTCTGGTTTCTGTAAAGTATAAGTGCAAGATATAATGAAAAGAATACCATATATTTAAACTTACAGATCATAACCTCCATAATATGGCTTTTGAGTCTGTGGGTTGCTGTTTCATGTACCTTGATTCTCCAACCCGGCAGTAAAATGAAGCTGTGCAGGATGTATAATTACACTGCCATGTTCAGATTGGTGATGTTAATTTCGATACATCGTGTAGGGAGATTGTAATGCTTTCTCACTAAGTAACTTTTTGCACGTTAAAAAGCCCTTTAATAAAATTTTTGTGAGTTGTCCATAGATCATGTAGATGGTCTGATTCAAAGCAGCAACATTTCGGCCCTTATCAAAAGTTCGCTCTTTTCTGACAGCTAACTAAATTGCCCTCCCCTCATCCCAATCAGCCCATTTTACAATACCTACTTATTTGAGTTATAATTGTTTAGTATCTCTTGTCTTCAATATACATATCATCAATATACTTATAAAAAAATCAACTAATCAATTATTTTTTGCTTATATACAGTAAGTAATCAAGTTAAATAGAGTGAAGAACATTTATATGCATAAAAAAAAACCAACAAAACAAACACATTATTTTTAAATTCTATATAAGAAATGACATATATAAGCTTGATCAATAATTAAGTCTTCAAAAGTATCATGATTGATTTATTAGATGTAGTTTGCTTTGAACTTGTTTTCAGTACTCTTAGATGAGGACTGTAATTGGAGTATCTTTTACTACTGACGAATGAAGATAAAAAATATCACACCAAATAACGCTAACATTGATTTTTTGGAAATGACGACACAGTTTGAAAAGAAATTGGGAGCTGACTTCAAAGACAGTTACAATGTAAAAAGACAATATAACACGACAGTGTTTGTTTCATAAATAGTTAAGCATGGTCTATAATGAACATTTAAATGTACATGTATGCACATATAAAATGGCGATGCACATTTTCTTTGAAGTTTCTAGGATTTGAATGGTTTTAAACATTATCAAAAAAGGTGATTACACACAAAAGATGACACAGTTTTAAAGTTTTGAAAAATAAGGAAAATTCTTCGAAGTATTCCGTTATAATATATGCGTAACTGTGATTACACGTGTCTAATACTTTAGTGAAGTTTCAAGGATCTTTGCCGAAAACTGTAAAACAAATTGATTGCGCTAAACTAATTCATTTTTTTGGAAAACCTTTCCTTTCCTCGTGCAAATGTATTACAACTTGTGCAAGACATCAACATTTGTAGCGTTTCTGTAAATTTGCACGGAGTGAAACTATGAGAAATAATATTTACACAAAATAGGAACTATAAACATGCAGTCTTTCGCCGAAATCAGGCATTACCGTATTATAATCTAAAAATAAGAAGATGTGGTAAGATTGCCAATGAGACAACTCTCCACAAGAGACCAAATGACATAGAAATTAACAACTGCAGATCACCATACGGCCTTCAACAAAGAGCTAAACCAATACCGCATAGTAAGCTATAAAAGGCCCCGAAATGACAAATGTAAAACAATTCAAATGAGAAGACTAACAGCCTGATTTATGTACAAAATAATGAACGAAAAACAAATATATATAGCAACAAACGAAAACTAATTAATTACAGGCTCCTAACTTGGGACAGTTACATACAGAATGTGGCGGGGTTAAACTAGTTTGAAGGCGCAAACCCTCCCCCTAACCTTGGACAGCGATGTAACAGTACAACACAAAAACAAGCTATACAAATCAGTTGAAAAGGGCCTAACTCATCAGATCGATACAAAGCAGAATACATTTAACATACAGATCTGAGAGGTATCGCAGTTACTGACCGCTAGCTATAAGCCCGTTTAACACTTTGTGAAGTTGTCTTCTACCAGAGACATATAATACATTATATAATTATTTTATATGTCACCGCTTCTACAGCGAAGAAAGAAACAGGCCATTCAATTATTAAATTTACATTCAAAATCAAAAGATTTTCTTCTTGGCCCGAAAGATGTCTACATCACGTCGCTTACGGCAAAATATACTAGCCTTATAGGATGTATCAAATTATGGTAGAATAACAATGATCAAAACAAGATCAAGGGACCAAGGAGCATTAATCAATCGTTTAGCACCTATCATGGATAATTTTTTCATGGAACCATTGGGAAAGATAGCAAAAAAAGACCAATTCGCCAATTGGTCCGAATATGTTCCCCAAAATAACTGCAGAGGAACGGGTTACCTCTTTGTTCTACTTTTACAGATTCAAAATTTAGATTTGTTCATCATTTTAGTCATCAAATGATATTTTGTGATTTTGGTTTGTCTTGGTTTTCAAACGTCTTATGATATTTACCTTATTTAGTTTTTCAAACGTTCGACGTTTGATACGGTGCTTTTTGTCCGACATTTGCTTTTTGTCCGGTTTTGCTTTTTCTCCGATAATTTTGCTTTTTGTCCGAAAATTTTGCTTTTTGTCCGTTGCTTTCGGTCCGTTTTGCTTTTTGTCCGATAATTTTGCTTTTTGTCAGACACTTTTGCTTTTTGTCCGTTGCTTTCGGTCCGTTTTGCTTTTTGTCCGATACATTTGCTATTAGTCCGACACTTTTGCTTTTTGTCCGTTGCTTTCGGTCCGTTTGCTTTTTTTCTTCGATGATTTGCTTTATGTCCGATTTAGAAATGTGTATAGGTGATATAGTGTTAGAACCATTGGCAAAAGACAAGATCAAGGATTCGCGGAATTTTTAATTTAACACAATGAAAGTGTTGATCATAAGAGAAATAGGTTACAACTCGTGAGAATTGGATATCGATTCATATCAACACTCGTTATTTAATCCAAATATAAATAATAAACTCGCCAGAGGCTCGTTTATTATTATATTGAAATCAAATAACTCGACTTGATATGAAGCGATATCCAATTTTCACTTGTTATGAAACCTATAAGTATAACATATTTCTATACTGACGATAAAAAAAATCAACAAAACATATTGAACACTGTTTGGAAAAGTCAACATTTGTAAAGTAACTTGCTAAATTATGTTAGTAACTTTGAAAAATGCCTTTATTATGTTTTTCACTGAAAACGTACCATTGAGGTGTATTATCCGGAATTTGCCGAGTATCGTCGGAATGCCATGCGATAACGTTACGGAAAGGCATGCCATAATAGCAGTAAGCAGTTGATAAATTTTTCAAATGCATTTTTCAAAGTTTCCAGCATAATTCAGAAAGTGACTTTACAAATGTTGACTTTTCCAAACAGTGTTCATTATGTTTTGTTGAATTTTATTTTATTGTAAATAATATAGAATACTACATAGCAAAATCCGTATCTCATGCTGTATCACCACGAGAAACCAATATCAGTCCCGAGGGCCGAAGGTCCCGAGGGCTGATATTGGTCGAGTGGTGATACAGCATGCGATACGGATTTTACCAAGTACTGATCTGTTTATCATATATTTCAACAAAATCAGATTCATGATATATAAGACAACCATTTGATTCTGAGGTGGGGGCCTGGCAGATTTTAGAAATAAATATTCTGGTCCCCATTTACGTGAAAATAAATAATCTTGTCTTATCACACATGAAAATATATATTCTGGTCCCAAATACATTTTTGTAATCATTTACAAAGGTATCCAATATTAACAGAAAATCATGGAAGAAGTATTGTCAGTGGTTGTTTTGAGGCATACGCAGATGCTACGCTCGCTAGAAATGTTATCATTTTGGATAATAACATTCCTCTATTCTTGGACCCACCCTCGATTGTAATGGTATTATATTTTCATAATTATAGAAAATAAAAAATATATTCGAGACTTCATTTTGAGTGTCAATTTGTTTGACGTTGTATGATTGCGTATCCTATAAAAAGGTGATCTGTATCACAAAAGATAAATTACTTTAGGGGTGAAAAGTTGATGCTAAGGGGTGGCGAAGAGGGGCAGATTTTGAGTCAATTCTGGGTTGAGCAGAAAATAAATATTCTGGCCCTAGTCTGAGTGAACATAAATAATCTGGCCGCCTTTGTGTTGGAAATAAATATTCTGACCTCATAAAATTTGCCACCCACCCTCAAAACTAGATGGTCGTCCCCTAACAGACTGCTGCTTAGCCCTCTAGCCAACGCTTATTTAATGTAATTACATTGTGTATCATGCCAGGAAATACGGCAACTGGACGGCATATGTCCAACTTTGACGTCATTAGATATATGACGTCACGCCCTGATGATATAGAAGCCTAAGAAAAAGATTAAGCTATGCTATAATCTTTGGTCTTTTATTTGAAAGGGATGCGGTAATGAATAAGTGATTGCATAAATTAAATATATGGACACATGTGTCCCTCCCGAAGCATGATGAGGGTCAACATCATTGTCGTCTTCAGAAATGTCAAGCGGATAACAACTGAGGAGTTCCGAAAACAATCTCGAGATGTTCCAAAAGGGGTGCGATACGTGGTATGCGATACGGGTTTAGCTATGCGATACGGGGTATGCGATACAGGGTAGATGATACAGACTGGAGAAAAGAACCTTTATTAGATATACAAAATTTCTGTTTTTATTATTAAATATATGATACCAAAATATATTATACTGTTGTTTTTCTCCTCTGTTGATGCATATGATAGAAAGATTTCATATCAGATGTATTACATTTGGCGTCCGACATCCGTAAACTTTCCACTTTTTGAACTACTACTTGAGAACCACTTAAAAGGATCAATATATTAAACTGTTAGTTTTCTCCATTGTTGATGCATATGATAAAAGGTCATAACATGTCATTTTTCATATCAGGTGTATTATCAGCCCGCGGTCAATATCAGCCCTCGAGCCTTCGGCTCTTGTGCTGATATTGAACATTGGGCTGATAATACATCTGATATGAAAAATGCCATGTAATAATCTGATATTATCAAAGGTTTGTTTTGAGGCAACTATCTTACATCTGTATGTATGTTTTGTAAATAGAGTTTGAAATCGTTATTTTCGTTTAATTAATATCCAAAATTGCATTGAATAATGCCGTTTATAAGTTATTGTCCTTTAGTTGAGGCAGCAAACCAGTTGTTCAGCCTAGTAGTTTTTCCCTTTTGCTAGGGTTTCTTTTTTATATGAATTTTAACATGTTTTATATTTCAAAGTTGCTATTGAAAGTGTTTAATATGATGTCTAAAAATAGTAATTTTGTACGAATTTTATTTTATAGAGATTTTTGTAGAGGTTATCAGATTTTGTAAACCCCTTATTATAAAAGGATAAGAGGGGAAAACTCAAAATTTTACTACTCTGTAGATTACACCTACCGGTATGCAAAAAGGAATCGAAACTTATACTTGTAAAAACTTAGAATCTTGTGCAAGGTAAAACATGTAAGCTCACCAAATAAATGTTTTTTTATGCAGCTTTACGCGAAGGATAATACCGTTAGGTTTCAGCGAATAAATTTGTAACTAAAACATTAATCTGGTCATTAAAATAAGATCAAATTGGTTCTCCTTGTTAAAGAGGGCAGTCGTGAAAATCCTGATTACTTGTACAATTTATTCAAAATTCTATAACATTTAAAACAATGAGTGAGACTTGTATGTCAAGTACACATATTAATGTCATATAATTTTCACTTTTCTTTTCTTACCAATTTGACTTTACGTTTTGACTTTTAATGTAATAAATTTCTGAAAGTGGTACACGAGACACTTTTCTAAATGTATTTACTGTGTTTTTATACATCAGGAAGATATATTTTTCTTTTAAATTTTTCAGAATTTTCAATTTCTTATCATGTTTCGTATTTCAATTATTACATGCAAATACCGTATAGCGGAGAGTTTTACTTCTTAATTTACTAAAAAAAAATATGAAGACATCACAACTGTCCCGCAAAGCAAATGGATTGAATTTAAAGATGTTGAACATTTGCGTATGAGATGACTATCCAGTAAAGGCAAATGATAAAAAATTGTGATCATTACACACAGATTATCGCTCGGCTTTTAACAGTGAGCAAACCCCGTACCGCATAAAAAGTTTGTTTCAGCCCTAGAATGACAAATATTAAACGATAATGGCATTTTCTAAATTTGCAACAATGATATCGTTAGTTTGTGCATGCAAATCTTCAGTTACAATACTTGTATCTCCATATTTTCAAAGTTCCTTTTTTTAAGGGCCATAACTAAGGCAAGCATCCCTTAACTGAAACGAATTTCAAATACCATCAGTAACTTAAATAACTCAATCAATTAATTCAGGCCTTGATGAAAAAGATGGAAAAATGATATTTCAAAACAATTATCTATTTTGAGTCCTTTAAATTTGGCAAAAACGCTTAATCTGAACGAAATTTAACGATGCTCTGCATCTTCTAATGATAAATCCATATTAAGCTAATAGATAGACAGGGACAGGGACAAATGAGAAAACTAAGGTTATAAGCAGAAACTTTTAAATTGGCGTCATTTTCGTCATTTTTGACCGATAAATAATTATATCTGAAAAACTGACCATACCTCTCAAACTAATCAATATAAAAAATAGGTCTAGGTCAAATAAACACTACAAGTCAGACATTTGTACCACTTGGAATCTTTTCTTTTTTTCAGGTTTATGCATAAATCATGCCGTTGATTTTCTCGTTTTAAATAGTCCATGAGGTGTAGACTTTTGCTCCGCGTTGAAGGCCGTATGGTGTCATGTAGTTGCTAGCAAAATCGACATTTCGACAAAAACGAACCATGGTAGAGAGTTGTCTCATTGGCATTCTTAACAATTATTCTTAGTTTGATATTTTAACTATATCAATTGAATCGAGCGTCACTGATGAGTCTTTTGTATGGAAAACGCGAGTTTGGAGAATACAGCTATAAGTCTGTATGGTATCTTTTACAAACGTTTTTATTATCTGGGAAACAGACTTAAAACCGAATCTTAAAATTGACCAATAAACTATGAATCTGAGCTCAAGGTCGGATTGGCACTTCTTGTCAGATATTTCAATTAAATCTCGCCTATGTCTTATAGAAACCAACCTTAATGAGAATTAATCGAAGAATGACGGTCAGTTTACATTGCCGATCCGACATCTGCATATTACAGTCATCCAATACAACCAACATTGTCCACCCAGCGTATTTAGTATCCGATACGCACCTCCAAACTTATTATGAAAAAAAATAATAAACCATAAAAAAATGAAGTAAATTTCAGACGAACCATTCGCGACTAGCATGTACCACCATTTCACATGAAAAATAAGCAGTTACTAATGAAATATGAAAATGAGGTCAAGGTTAGATGTACCCCGTTCAATATTCGAGAAGAAATAACAAGCATTGCATACGCTAATTGTAGGTGACCCATTGCTTAAAAAGAATCAGACAAAAAACCGAACCATAAAAAGATACTATTGACCAATGAAACACGGTCCGTTGAAACCTATAGCATGTACGCTCTACTATTAGCCTGTCTGCCTATACACGAACAAAACCACGAAAATGAAATCAAGCATAATGGAAAATTATGTCATTCAAACATAAGGCATAAGTATATACAAAATTTGAATCATTCGGATCTTCTCTCAATATAATTTAAAAATAAACTGTTGACTGACATACTAGTATAACATTCAGAAAAAGACAAGCTGATGGACAGCATCATTGCTTATTAATTCAGTCGCTGGAACATGATCTAGTGGGCAAGGCCCGAAAATGGTCTACAAACTGAGATGTACAGACAGTAATGTAACTTTATAGAAAATATCCTTGTTTGTTGTAAGTAGTTCCTATCAATCTCACTTAAGCAGAACACTTACCATCGAAAATTGCAAATTAATTCAAAGTCACCGTTTTATGCCGAACTAGGGGGCAGAGCGTCGTCAAACTGATATGTACTGATAGTAATATAACTTTATAGAAAATACTGAAACTTAACATTAAAAACTGCTTATCAACTAAAAGTGGCCAGACCATGACCCAGGAGACAAGGCTTCAAAATAGCCGTCAAACTGATATGTACAGATAGTAATGCAACTTTATATTAAATAACAGTGATTTATCACAAGTAGATCATATTAAACTATTTCAAGCAGAAAACCTAACAATTGTCGTCGAAAAGATAGTGACGCCGTATTTATGTGAGGAACTAAATTTTACTTTATTTTGGTTAAAACGGACAATCTATAATTTACGAATATTTTACAGTAAAGCGACTTTAAATGAAAGTTGTAAAGAATTGATTAAATTCATTGGTAAATACAATTCATTAAGTTTGTTAATTTATAAAGGTCACTTTAGATTAATTGTCGTCGTCGGATAGGCAATCCCTGAGTCTAGCTTTCAGCTTCTTTCTTCGCATGCGAGACAAAAACCATATCGAAAGATAGTGACGGCGTATTTGCATCCCCATGTTTCGCATTCTGTGGCTTTCTTCTCAGGCGATTTTTTTTTCAAATATAAAGATAATTATATTAATAATGCTCAATATAACGATCGTCTAAATATTTACGAATATTTCAGTATTTTTAACCAAAGCGTACGGCTAATTAAAGCATGCTTGGCTTTACCAGCAGTAAATTCAGAACATATATTGATCCGACTAGTTACAAACCAGATACTCCATATACCACTTAATTACAGAGAGGAATGAGGTTTGTATTTATTTCAAATATGTCATTGAGATTCGAAGTTCAAATGGAACCTACAAAAATATGCACATTTTAAAATGGACATAACGCAGAATCATCGGACAAACAGCAAATCGGACAAAAAGCCACGAACAAAAAGCAAAAGTGTAGGACAAAAAGCAAAAGTGTCGGACAAAAAGCAAAACGGACCGACAGCACCGGACAAAAAGCAAAAGTGTCGGACTAAAAGCAAAATAATCGGACAAAAAGCAAAACGTACCGAAAGCAACGGACAAAATTTTGTTTTTAAAACCGGCATATTTATATGAACTGTGGAATCCCTGGTGCAAATAGTTCTTAGTTTGTCTGTTCGTTCTCTTGCTTAATACCACTGGTTTCAGTTGATAATTTAAGTATCTCTTGCTTGATTGTAATAAAACTTGGAGACTCTGGCTTTTTTATGAAACCTAGACTCACTCAGACACCTGACTTACACTGATTTTTCAGTTAACAAGACAATCCATCATCTGCAATAAATATCCCACCCCAGGGATCTCCACCATTAGTATTCCAATTTTGATGAAACTTTGCAAGAAGGTATTTTTTTTTTTTTTTTGGTGTTTTGTACATAAATCAGGCTGTTTTGACATGTATGAATTGCCTTACATTTGTCATTTGGTTTTATAGCTTGCTAAACGGTATGGAGTTGGCTCATTGTTGAAGGCCATATGGGGACATATAGTTCTTAACTTCTATTTCTATTGGTCTCTGGTGGCAAGTTTTCTCAGTGGCAATCATGTCCCGTATATCCCATCTTTTTATATATATTTGAAATTTTATACACAATGCTGACAAATATAACACACAGGACAACTTCTATGTTTGTTGTACAATGGAATTATTAGAGGATCCATTTATATCTAAGTTTGACATAGACAAATTCTTCTTTCATTTCCTAGTACTTGTTTATGTATAAAACTTAATAAATGAGATAGTTGAACCCGATACACCCGCCATTTAATCCTTTTTTATATCTGTCAATTTATCACTTTTATGCTTTTGAAATTACATAACATAAAAAAAGTCAGGTTAAATAGTGTGTTATTAGATTTGTATTAAGTAGAAAATGTGTCTATAAGACACAAGATGTCCTGCCATTAAATGTAGGTCACAGTAATCAAATTGTTGATGAATTGAGTGGTACCATAAAAGAATACTGTAGTGGTGATATATCACAATAGGTTTCTGTGAAATGAACCTAAACACAAGACTTAACCAAAGACACAAAAGCAATAAATGTAGGTCATAGTGACTCAAGTAATGTATTGTACTACTAGTATACAAGATGTCTGTGGAGAAAAAATATCATTGATATATTACCATTAGTTTCTGAGAAATGGAGCTAAATGCAAAACTTAACTGGAAAGGGATGTACATACTTATGGACTGACAAGGGTATATTAGTATCTATATAATCCATCCACATTTGTGGCAGGGCATAATAAAATCCAATCTTGGCAACTTTTTCAAATAAATATAAAAAAACAACATGCAGTATTGTGACAAAAGTATTCATTTATGATCATATTTCAGTTCCGATAAATTACTTATTCAGATTCAATAAATTCAAAAAAAAAAAAATTAACTAATTTAAAAGTGTTGAAAAGCATGGTTTGATTAGTAGCAGGCCAACTTTACAGGTTTATTCTATTCATATAACCTTATGACTTTCTTTTCACAGTGTGCCAATTTTTTAAAATCCTGTTCTGTATAATCAGTTTATGCAAATACCTGTTTTTTTGGGGATTGGAAATCAAAGTTTTCTCCGTGAAACAGTGTACAACCAAAAAATGTACATAAAATGTTTAAAGAGTTCATATTTGTTTTGTATTTTTTATCAATTTCTTTAAAAATTCCCACCAGATAACCTAGTAGAAGCATGCACAGTACAATCAGGAATTAGTGAGAAACACATTTGGGGGGAAACAAGTATGTTACAACAGGAATCAGAGCAAACGACTCATACTCAAACAAGCATTCTGCAAGTATTGCATGGCAATACATAGTCCCATACCGGTTAAAAATTCATTGTATTGCCTATTGGAACAAAATTCTTATTTGATCTATAACTTGTCATGGAGTAAACTGTATAACAAATATCAAGTCAATATATCCAAGCTTGACGAAAAAAAGTGTTGAAAACTGATTATTTAAGTGAATTTTCTAAGTCAAAGGACCATAACTCTGCACAAAATCATCAAACCGGGACAAAATTCAAACTTGACATGTTACTTGTCATGATAAAATTATGTTCCAATTTTCAAATCAATATCTTCAAGCATGACGAAAAAAAATGCAGAAAACTGATTATTTGAGCGAAATTTTCGAAGTCAAAGGACCATAACTCTTGCATAAAAACACCAGACCGGAACATAATTCAAACTTGATCAGTAACTTGTCATGATAAAACAATACACCAAATATCAAATCAATATCTTCAAGCATGAAGAAAAAAAGTGGAAAACTGATTTGCCGAACTGACGGATGGACAGACAGACGGACAGAGTGCAAACCTAAAGTCCCCTTCGACTTCGTCGATAGGGGACTAATAATCTAAACTAACAACAGAGTAAATGAAAATTCTGTTTGCAAAAGAAAGAAACTCCTGCCTTTTTTTCCGAAAAATCAAATGCTCATTAGACATTAGTATTAATTTACTTATGGTGTCTGATGTAGACAACATTCTGTATGTATGTGCCTGTCCCAAGTCAGGAGCCTGTAATTCAGTGGTTGTCGTTTAAATTTGTTGATGTGTCACATATTTGTTTTTAGTTCATTTTTGGTACATAAATTAGGCCGTTAGTTTTCTCGTTTGAATTGTTTTACATTTGTCATTTCGGGGCCTTTTATAGCTGACTATGTGGTATGGGCTTTGCTCATTGTTGAAGGTCGTACGGTGACCTATTGTTGTTAATTTCTGTGTCATTTGGTCTCTTGTGGAGAGTTGTCTCATTGGCAATCATACAACATCTTCTTTTTTATATATAAGACAACTGCCAAGCCGCAAATAAATGGTGATTTAGTCAACACACCAGGAGTCGATTTAAAAAAAAACTCACAACTAACATTGATCTTATATGAATTGTTTATGACTTACATTGTACTATCGATCTTAGTTGTAAGTTTAATGTGAAAACAACTCCTGGACCCTAAGTGGTCTGTAAATAATGTGTCATAACATTTATCACAAGTACATTGTATAATGAGCATCCCTCATTTTAGTGTGGGTATTGCTGTGTGTTTGCTTATTCCACATTGGGTAGAGGTATAGTGGAGGTTTAACATCTGACAAAACATGTTTAGGCTCGCTGAAATATTGTTTGCGCCTCACCCTGTCCCAAGTCGGGAAATTCTGGTCTTTTTTGGTCTTGTATGTATTTTATTTTTTAGTTCATTTATATGTTTTGCCGTTAAGTTTGACGTCAATTTTCCGTGGACAATACATTATTGTTTAGGGGCTAGCTGGATCCAGCCTCCGGGGGCTGGATTTTCTTGCTGTGTTGAATACCCATCATCATGATCATAGATTCATACCCATGGTGGCTTTAATCATTTTCTGCTATTTGGTCGTCGGATTGTTGTCCTGACATATTTCCCCGTTTCCATTCTCAGTTTTATATAATTTATAATACACATTAATTTTTGTCCCTGTTTTTTGTTTTTTTCCCCCATTTCCGTTAAAAAAAAACAAACTTTCAAATGATTTTATTGTCGTGAATCACTCTTGTGCTGGGATCATTCGCAGACGATGTAAATTATATGGGGAAGAATCTTCAATAAATGAAGGATCGCTAGAAACTTAAAGAAGAATTTATTTACTTACATTTATTCATTGTTTGTTTACAAAATATTACATACATTTAACGCATATTTCCGGGTCCTTTTTCTATTGTAAAACAAGTGTGACACTGCTTCATAAGCTACTAAAATGAAGATCGTGTTCTAATATTTTCGATCTGCGTTTTAGTATTCATGAAAAGCAGCCAACGTGTTCGATTATTGTGATTTATCTTGTGTTTATCATCTCTCGCCGGCAAGAACATGCCATTACCACAAAACGGAAGTGCATTTGCAACAATGAAAATAGCGATAATAAATTTTATAAAATTCTCAAATTACAGTTTTCAATTACAACATTCTTTTGTTATATATTTTTATAAAATAGATTATTTATAATAATTAAAATTAATTATCATTGACAATTACGACAATAGGTATGACTTGCGATATCGATGCGCAACATATGGCAAAATCAAAGGTACTTTATTTAAATCATTTGCACCACGTGACTTGGTCCCTTTTGATCAAATTACTTCCCTTAGCTTAAGATTGAAAATATAGTTTTTTTCATAGATTTGCGGATAATCCAGTCCTTTTCCGTCATGTATCTAAAACTAATGTATCTTTAAAAACTTCCTTTGGCGGATATTTACAAAAATGCTGTGTAATTCTAAGGGAAAATGCTTGAAATTTGACTTTTTACGAAATGGGAAGGTTGAAATCATCATGTTTTTAAAAGAATTTGGCCGAAAACTTAAGAAAGCAGGTAAGTTAAAAGTTATTTAACTTTAAAATTCAACCTACAAGGTGTTTCCCTATATGCGAACAAATCATGAACAATATCTTCTTGCATGTGTATTTCTGTTTTGAATCTTGCTATTTTACGATTTTACGTCATTTTATTTGATCTTATTTAGCTATTATACAATGGTTACGCTTCCGATTTTTAAACTAAAAAGGCCGAAAGATTTCAGAGTAGACAATGTCCATTTGTACACGGACAGAAGCCTAAAAACATGAACAATTCACCTATATGCGAACAAATTATTCATTCGACATAGGTATTTGCATATTGGCATTTTTATTAAAAGGGCTTATATAATCCTATTGTAATGGCTGCCGTCATGATAAGGCAAAATGGCCGCTATGCAAATTAGCAAATTACCCCAAATTTTGCCATATGACTTCCTGCGCAGTTGGCGCGAAAATTTGAACCCGCGAGCCCCCTTAAAGAGCATTACCACCCCCTTAGATCGGTACTTTGTATCTTTTGTCTGTTTGCTAGTTTTCTGTGCTTTGTAACCATAATGACAAATATAAGTACCGTTCCTACACTTTAATCTCCCTTTAATTTGAATTTTCTAAATATAGTTTTAAACTTTTTTTTAACTTTGTCTCTGTGATCGCTGTGAAATAATCAGGCAATGCATGTTAGTCGATGCCGTCTCCGGTTTATATAAAAAAACATGCAAGGAACTGTAAATTATTCGAAAAAGATGTGTATACGATCATACAGACCATTTGATTATACAAATGCAGCAACTTATATAGTAATCTCTGCTTTCTGAAAGTATCCAGTTATAAATAAAACCCACATTACTGGATATATAATTTTTTTCAGTATGCCAACTATTCATCAGGTGATCAACCTGCAGCCAAAATTGCATTAGTCCCGTCTGAAAACATGTATCCCGGACTGAGGGTGGAGATTTGGTAACCCATATGAAGATAATCAATAAAAGTTTCCGCGACCCGAACAAATTTGCTTAGGGTGAAATTTCTTTTTCTTAAGTTTCGAATGTTTATAGATTAACAAATAACGTCTACATGCATCACCGCTTTTTATAATCAAATGGTGATACTGATATTACTATTTACGTCACAGACCATTTTCGTGTACTCTTCCTATAATATTATATACGTCATAGACCATTTTTGTGTACTCTTCTGATAATACTATTTACGTCATAGACCATTTTCATGTACTCTTCTGACAATACTATTTACGTCATAGACCATTTACGTGTACTCTTCTGATAACACTATTTACGTCATAGACCATTTGCGTGTTTTCTTCTAATAATACTATTTACGTTATAGACCATTTTCGTGTACACTTCTTATAAAACTATTTACGTCATAGACCATTTATAGGTACTCTTCTTATAATACTATTTACGTCATATATAATTTCATGTACTCTCCGTATAAAATTATTTACGTCACAAACGATTTTCGTGTACTCTTCTTATAATACTATTTACGTTATAGACCATGAACGTGTACTTTTCTTATAGTCATATTTACTTCATAGACAATTGAAGTGTACCCTTCTTATAATAATATTTAGGTCAAAGACCATTTACGTGTACTCTTCTTCTAATACTATTTACGTCATAGAACATATACGTGTACTCTTCTTATAATACTATTCACGTCATGAATCATTTTTGTGTACTCTTCTTATAATACTATTAACGTCATAGACCATTTATATGTACACTTCTTATAATTCTATTTACGTCATGAACCAGTTTTTCTGTACTCTTCTTATAATACTGTTTACGTCGTAGACCATTTATTTCTACTCAACTTATAATACTTTACGTCATAGACCATTTATATGCTCTCTTCTTATAATTCAATTTACGTCATAAACCATTTTCGTGATTTCTTCTTATACTGCTATTTACACCATAGACCATTTTCGTGTTCTCTTCTAATAATACTATTTTACGTCATAGACCATTTTCGTGTTCTCTTCTTATAATGGTATTGACGTCATAGACCATTTTTGTGTACTCTTCTTATAATACTATTTATGTCATAGACCACTTTTGTGTGCTCTTCTAATAATACTATTTACGTCATAGACCATTTACGTGTCCTCTTTTAATAATACTATTTACGTCATAGACCATTTAATTGTCCTCTTTTTATTAGACTGTTTACGTCATAAATCATTCTCGTGTACTTTTCTAATAAAACTATTTATGTCATACACCATTTACGTGTCCTCTTCTAATAATACTATTTACGTCATAACCATTTTCGTGTACTCTTCTGATGATACTATTTACGTCATAGACCATTTACGTTTACTCTTCTTATAATACTATTAACGTCATAGACCATTTTCGTGTACTCTTCTATTAATACTATTTACGTCATAGACCTTTTATGTTTGAATAATACTATTTACGTCATAGACCATTTACGTGTACTCCTCTAATAATACCATATATGACATATATGTCGTAGACCATTTTCGTGTACTTTTCTAGGACCATAAGTGTCCATGCAAGGTCAATTTCGATACAAACGAATCAACGATAAAGAACTGAAAAAAAATCCTTTGCAAAACGTACTATTCCTCTGACTTATACAGGTCTCATTTTGATTTTCACAAATAGCTTTACTTTTCGTTTGTTAAAAGCATTAAGGGATACCATGTGTTGAGAACTTATACTGCATCTCCTCTTTATCCAAAGATATAGTTTCAGACCATGGATTTTTATGTCGTATAAATTCCCATTTCAAGTATCTAAATGTTATTAAGAAGTTGTTATCCATCTGTACAAGAAGTTGTAAAGTGTCTTTGTTTGAACTTTTGAAAATATGTAATGATGAATATCAAATGTCTGGTACCTGTACAAAGTTCGAAGTCAAGAGATAATTCAAAAGTTTTGATGATTAATGCATGAAGGGGTCTTTGAAATCACCTTATGCTTCATTTGTTGGAAGACGATCGACTATGTTAACGGAAAGGAACTGTTTTTATACGACCGCAAAAAAATTTTGCGGTCGTATATTGGTATGACGTTGGAGTCGTCGTCGTCGTCGTCGTCGTCGTCGTTGTCGTCGTCGTCGTCGTCCGAAGAGACAATGGTTTTCGCACTCTAACTTTAGTTTAAGTGAATGGATCTCTTTGAAATTTTACCATAAGGTTAAATACCACAAAAGGAAGGTTGGGATTGATTTTGTGGGTTATGGTACTAACAGTTAAGGAATTAGGGGCCAAAAAGGGGCCAAAAATAAGCATTTTCTAGTTTCCAGACAATAACTGTGGAACGGTGTATGGATCTCTCTGAAATTATATTACAAGTTTCCATACCACAAAGGGATGGTTAGGATTTGCTTTGGGGGGTTATGGCTCAAACCGTTTAGGAATTAGGGGCAAAAAAGGGGGAAAAACAAGGTTGTCCTGGTTAATGGACAAATACTGTAGTACAAAACATAATTTAAAGCAGTATAAGGGAGATAAATCAAATACATCATTGAAATTACCTCCCTTACACTGCTTTGAAATTATGTATAAAGTAATGGTTAATGAACAATTAAGATAATTTAAAACAGTGTAAGGGAGGTAATCCAAATACAACGTTTTGGTTACTTCCCTAACACTGCTTTTAAATTATGTTTAAAGAAATGCATATTTATAAAGGAAGACCAGTAAAAATATCTGCAAATGTTGCATCTTTTTTTTTTACAAAAAAATCCATATGAAAGATTTGACACTATATTTTAAATTCTATTATAAAATAGATTAAGTTAGCACTATGGTAAATTTAAATGGGTAATTATGGTTGCAAACTCCATTGGAAAATTTGAATTGAGATTATGACCATATCTTGAGGGAAAGAATTTTTTGGGAGAAAAAAAAAGGGGGGGGGGGGGGGGGGGGGGAGGGGGTAAAAAGAAATTGTGGGGGGTCAATTTTTTCTCATTTTTGATTTCAGAAATTAAAAAGAATTATTCTTCAAATATTATTTTTTTTCAAATTTCAAATATTGAAAAATTTCAAGAAGTAATCTTTAATTGCACAGTATGGCGCATTAGATTTGTAAAATCTTTGACCACATTTATTTATTTGTTATGTCAAATCTAACCGTGTATTTAGATTTTTAATTTTGGGTCCAGTTTTCAAATTGGTCTACATTAAGGTCCAAAGGGTCCAAAATTAAACTTTGTGTGATTTTAACAAAAATTGAATATATGGGGTTCTTTCATATGCTGAATCTGAACATGTATTTAGATTTTTGATTTTTGGCCCAGTTTTCAAGTTGGTCCAAATTGGGGTCCAAAATTAAACTTTGTTTGATTTCAACAAAAATTGAATATATAGGGTTCTTTGATATGTTGAATCTAACCATGTATTTAGATTTTTTATTTGTGGACCCCGCTATCAAATTGGTTCATATTGAGGTCAAAAGGGTCCAAAATTAAACTTCGTTTGATTTCATCAAAAATTGAATTATTGGGGTTCTTTGATATGCCAAATTTAACCGTATATTTAGATTTTTAATTTTGGGTCCTGTTTTTTAAATTGGTCTACATTAAGGTCCAAAGGGTCCAAAATTAAACTTAGTTTGATTTTAACAAAAATTGAATTCTTGGGGTTCTTTGATATGCCAAATTTAACCGTATATTTAGATTTTTAATTTTGGGTCCTGTTTTTTAAATTGGTCTACATTAAGGTCCAAAGGGTCCAAAACTAAACTTAGTTTGATTTTAACAAAAATTGAATTCTTGGGGTTCTTTGATATGCTGAATCTAAACATGTGTTTAGATTTTTGATTATGGGCCCAGTTTTCAAGTTGGTCCAAGTTGGGGTCCAAAATTAAACTGTTTGATTTCAACAAAAATTGAATGTATGGGGTTCTTTGATATGCTGAATCTAACCATGTATTTAGATTTTTTATTTGTGGGCACCGCTATCAAATTGGTTCATATTGAGGTCAAAAGGGTCCAAAATTAAACTTTGTTTGATTTCATCAAAAATTGAATTAATGGGGTTCGGTTCTTTGATACGCCAAATCTAACCGTGTTTTTAGATTTTTAATTTTGGGTCCCGTTTTTTTAAATTGGTCTACATTAAGGTCCAAAGGGTCCAAAACTTAGTTTGATTTTAACAAAAATTGAATTCTTGGGGTTCTTTGATATGCTGAATCTAAACATGTGTTTAGATTTTTGAATATGGGCCCAGTCCAAGTTGGGGTCAAAATTAAACTTCGTTTGATTTAAAAAAAAAATTGAATATATGGGGTTCTTTGATATGCTGAATCTAACCATGTATTTTGATTTTGGACATTGGACCATAATAGGTAAATTAAAAAAAAATCAAGTTCTTAGACCACATTCTTGCTGTGTCAGAAACCTATGCTGTTTCAACTATTTAATCACAATCCAAATTCAGAGCTGTATCAAGCTGGAATGTTGTGTCCATACTTGCCCCAACTGTTCAGGGTTCGACCTCTGCGGTCGTATCAAGCTGCGCCCAGCGAAGCATTTTATTTTTCTTAAAACTGTTACACCACTGTCCCAGTTTAGGGGAGGGTTGGCGCCTTCAAACTAGTTTAACTCCAAATTCTGTATGTGCCTGTCCCAAGTAAGGAGCCTGTATTTCAGTGGTTTTAGTTTGTTGCTGTTAATTATATTTGTTTTCGTTCATTATCTTGTACATAAATCAGGCCGTTAGTTTTCTCGTTTGAATTGTTAATTTTTACATTTGTCATTTCGAGGCTTTTTATAGCCGACTATGCAGTATGGGTTTTGCTCATTGTTGAAGGCCATATGGTGACCTATAGCTGTTAAGTTAATTTCTATGTCATTTGGTTTCTGGTGGAGAGTTGTCTCATTGGTAATCATACCACATCTTCTAATTTATATATGTACATCGGATTCCCCAAAAATGTCTTAAATGTGAAAACCTCAAGTTTTAAGTAACAAATGTACAATGTGTCACAATTTTGTTTAAATAGCGCTGTTGGAGATATCCGATCGACCCAACCACGCCCAATGGATTTTGAATAATTTGCGAGCGAATACTCATTTTGTTTTAGTGCGCACTAAATTGTTTTGTGTCATCGTTTTGTGAAATAATGTGTAAAGCATTTCTTTTATTCTAAATTAACGAGAAAAACATTTTTGTTTTATTGAGTAGCACCTGTTTGTGCAGCCATGATCAAAGATATATGAGGTCTAGTGTTGTACAGACGTTTGCTAACGGATACTTGAGATATAACCAAACACTATTCTGTTTTTGTTGTGATGGGTTCTTAAAATTTTGTTACGTCGGATATGGTTTATCTTTATGTCGTACCCTTGTGATGTGGCATAGCCCAGAAACATAAATCTCATCGGAAGTAAAGAGAAAGCTCATCCAGTGAGAAGTTCGACGGGAAATGAAATCGGGTAAAGTCAATCCTCACGTCACGTTTGCGTAATTTTTAGATGTTTATATGTTGACTTTTATATTCGTTTGGTTGTTTATTTCGTTGAGTTTATGTTTCATTATCGTATACTCCATACATCCTTTTTCTGATATTTATTACGGAGTTCGTCCCTTCTACTGATTGATTGATTGTTGGTAGCTCAAAGTCCAGTGACAAATATTTCATGCATGTTAAGGACGAAAACAAATTAACAATACATACAATATGTTTGTCCTGTAATGGAGGCCGTCCGGGATAAAGGTCTGAAAATTTCGACTGGCACTGGAAAATGAGGGTATATTGGATAGGCACAGAAATGTTGCCTTGCAACAGGCCAGTTATGGATCCCCCCAAAGAGTTCTTGCAAGGGTTTTTAACATGCAAAGCGTATAGCATGGCACTCTTGTTGCACGAGGCATCGGATTTAAGGTTCCCATCCGGACCGGACGTGGCTTCGTACTTGTTCATCTAACAACCAAGCGGACACCCACTTTGGCCAGGGTTGCTGTGGATGTATAATGCTATTTATTATAATCTAACTTAGTTCTTCATACAAGTAAAGTGTATGTTTTATATAATCAAAAACAATCGTTCTGTGTCAGCTATCCGGATGATATCGATTTCAGTCACAGTTGTACAGCATTTATCAAACGCCAACAGAAAAACGTCTGTTTTAAGTATATACTAAAGTGTATATGGTATGACTCTCGGGATAATGTTGATGTTTCGGCTTGATACGAGTTTGATATTGGAAAATCACCGTATGGGAGCGACACCGGATATTGGTTCAAGCTTAACACATGCTTAAGCGTAGAAAGGTTGTAAAATGCTAGCATCAATACATAAGTTGCCGTAACTGTGTCTTTGTGATTTACATAACTTTTAAATACAATTTATAAAAATTATGCTCTTGTGTTTTTATAGTTGGTCATAATTGAATAATAGGAAGAAATATCCAATCTTTAGAAACCTTAAACCGGCTACTTTTATTGATCTGAAGTAATCGGTGCCTTTTTCCCTCGCACTAGATGGTAGTTATTTATCTCCATATTTAATTTACGCTGATTTATAACAATCCTAAATGATTTTGAAAACAGGTCCAATCCCAACATACAATGTTTCAGTACACAAATCTTTAGACACGTGCAATAATTGAAAATGCATTTATATTAAACAATTGCTATATTCATTTTTTGTATCTTGTTCTTGAGTAAGTTTTCGTTATCCGATTTTCGAAAGGATTTCATTTTACCTATTTGTGTTTATTATTTGACGGAGATTATCTTCTTCTGTCTACACATTTTACTCTCTCTCAGACTACCTTGACCTAACTATATTGATTTACGAAATGAAAAATTATCGTAGTAGCTTCGCCTTCGCGGATTTACATATGCACTTAAAAAACCTGTAATGTCCGTATGTCAAATGACTAAATTTTGCAATTCTGCCCCCACTTCTTATTTGACGGAGATTATCTTCTGCTGCCTACACATTTTACTCTCCCTCAGACCACCTTGACCTAACTATATTGATTTAAGAAATGAAAAATTTTCGTAGTAGCTTCGCCTTCGCGGATTTACACATGCACTTAAAAAACCTGTAACGTCCGTATGTCAAATAACTAATTTTAGCACTTCTGCCCCCACTTCTTATTTAACGGAGATTATCTTCTTCTGCTTACACATTTTACTCTCCCTCAGACCACCTTGACCTAACTATATTGATTTACGAAATGAAAAGTTATCGTTGTAACTTCGCCTTCGCAGACTTACATATGCACTTCAAAAAACCTACAATGTCCGTATGTCAAATAACTAACTTTAACACTTCTATCCCCTTTATTCTAAACAAAAATTCACACAGATAGTTATCGGTGTAATGCCCGAAAATTAAAAGCATGTTAAGACTTGATTAAAAAAATACAAAGTTCTGTTATGTCTACTGTCAATGGCAAAATTTACTTTTCCAAGCAACGTTCCACGAACAACTACAAGTTTATAGCTATATAAAAAAATAAGATGTGGTATGATGCCAATAAGACAGTTTTCCATCAGAGACCAACATGACGTAATAGCAACTGGAGGTCACCCTACAGTCTTCAACAATCAGCAAATCCTTAACTGTACAGCAAGCTATAACATGCTTATATGATAAGCTAAACAAAGCTAAGATGTGGGATTCATTCGATAGAGAAACTATGTGTACAAATGCACTAATGAATCTGTACCGCTTCAATAGACAATAAGTATATCAACATCTAAATAAACATAATCATGAATTTGAATTTCATTAAACCTAATGCTGTCGACTATGATATTGAAAACAGCTTTTTAAGTACTTGCGACTGTATCAATTTGAGGTAAAGATACATTAACAATGTCAATGACCGAGAATTTATAAATATTTTAAAGAAGGGGCACATATATTGACCCTTCTTAAATTAATTGGAAGGAATGTCGCACAGTCGCTAGAGACGTCTTTTCCCGTTACTGTAAATCTTTGTAGAGAAGAGAGAAAGCTGATTAAAAATCTCTGACATCTTTCTGAAGACTCTTTTAAAACAGGATGAATCTTGTTGATTATTGTTAACATTTTAAATCAAGACCTAGGAACAAGTAAAGTACTATAGAGCTCTAGGAAAGCTTGTTGTGTTCGACCTGCCAACAAAACAGCAAATAATTGTCATTGATTGACGCAAGTACTAATACTACGGTGAAACACTCCAAACTGATCTCACAAAATCGAGTACATTATTGTCAATATTATTGCATACATACATTATATACTGAGGAACAGGTCGATGATGAACCCCTACACTTCAACAACGACTATACTAAAAGCTGCTACTAAACACCAAAAAGATCCAACCATGTAAAATAAGGAGCTGTCGTATGCTTGCCAATGAGACAACTATCCATTAAATTCAAAAGAAGTGGATGTAAGTAACAAAAAACATACCGTATAGTCGGGTATAAAAGGCCCCGACATACAGAATATGAAACAATTCAATTGAGAAAACTAACGGCCTAATTTATAAAAAAACAAGTTTCGAATAACATGTATAACAGAAATGAACCAACGACAACCACTGAATTACAGGTTCCTGACTTGCGACAGGCAAATACAGAATGTGGCGGAGTTAAACATGTTAGATGGCATCAAATCCTATTTCTAACCTGGGATGGTGGTGCAACAGCACAACACAAAAACAAACTACACAAAACAATAAACGAAAAACAAATATAATGAACAGCAACAAACGACAACTACTAAATTACAAGCTCCTGACTTTGGACAGGCACATATAGTGGTGTAACAGTACAATATAAAAACAAACCATACAAATCAGTTAAAAAGGGCACAACTCATTAGATCAATACAAAACAGAAAAACTCTAACAAAAAAAAAAAAGAACGGACGTGGCAAGGTATTTATACATCCCTGCACACAATGGCACAAAGTACAGATCTTGGAGTACTCACCGTTACTGACAGCTAGTTTAAAGCCAATAACAACTAATAAAGAAAATATCAGTACACATCCAACATCCATTGAATTTAGTGTAAATACGTCATTAACAGTCAGGGAAAAACATGACACTGTGCAATATAATAGGTATCGACAAATTGTAGTACCATGAATGCGCATATGTGTATAACAATACTATTTGATATGGTTTTACATTACTGATAACAAAATCAATATATATACCAATAAAAACAATATTCAAAGATCTAATTACAGTGTTGAATTGGTGACCTTTTATAATAAGTTTATTTAAAGGATCGACAAGTTTCCACGGATCGTATTTAAATGTCCGGGCTCGGTAAACAACATCACCGTAAAGGTTAGGATGTACTATTCCGGTTGAAATACGCGTTTTCTACAGGCACAGCCAAACTTCCAAACCAAATTTGTGTATCTATGGAAGAATTTAGTGAAGATTTTAGGTAAAGTGTGGTAACGAAATCCCTGACTTAATAATTTACCAGTAATAGATAGATTATGCTCATTGAAATCCAAAACATCACTACAGACACGGGCATAGCGAGCGAGTTTGGATATATAAACACCGTAAGACGGTGCCAAGGGAACATCACCGTCTAAATTTAAAAAGGAAAATTAATAAAAGGGAAAAAAATCGTCCCTTTTGTCGTAAATTTTAGTGAAGAGTTTCTCGTTTAAAACTGAACTATCTAAATTTAGGAAAACAGAGTTGTTGCTCTCAATATTTGGTTTATTAAAAGTAAATTCCTTTGGGTAAATTTAGGCAGTATATTTAGAAAATTGATTATTTAACGAAAAAAGAAATATCATCATCATGATAACAGTAAGTGTTGTTGTATTTATCAATTAAATGGAATTGAGACGGGTCTTTACTGAGTTTGGCCATACAGTGTGATTCGTAACAGTACATGAACAAGTCTGCTATTTAAGAGGCACAATTAGTGCCCATAGTAATACATACAACCTGTCGATAAACTTTATTGCCGAAACGTACAAAAAAATTGTCAAGAAGAATATTTACAGCTTACATGTAAATCATCTCATCACACCATAGTATATCTATCATATTTATCTTTCTCATTAGAAAAGCTTTATGTGAGTTGCAGCAAATAAATTTGCAATCAGATTTTATCAAACAACCATTTGATTAAATAAAAAAAACTTTATATAAAGAATGAAAAAGTCAAAACTGTCAACCGAATCAAAAGGACCATCAAAGGCACGTAAATTATCTAAGACGTCCAAAGATTTGTTTACACTCCAAAAATAGTTAATTGCACTATTTTCATATATTTTTCTGCAAAAGTTTATGATAAGTTCTTTGATATATGTTAAGGAACTTAGTCTAGCTAAATGCACTGAAATGTTATTAGAAGAAAACTTCCTAGAGACCTAGATAAACGATATTTGACGGTTGTTTTTTTTATCCTAGAAATGGGCGTATTACTTACTTTTTTTTATTTCTAAATTATAAATTATTTTCGAAAAATGATATGCGAATATCAACAATATTCAGATATTTATTGAAATAGGAATCAAGTGACTTTTTGTCAGATTTCTCCCGTTTCCATCAATGTTTACAATAAGAATAAAACCAGACTCAAGCTAGCAGCCACTCGCTAGCAGCCACTTCGCTATCAGCCAGTTTTCAGATATGTCTATAAACCCAAAAGTTGCATAATATTTCAACGTACTTAAAATGTTTTTATTAAATAAATGCATAACCACTAAATTGTCTGTTTTTGATATATAAATAAGTCGAAGACACTGTTCTATGAATTTTAAAATTTCATTTCCTGTTCATTGATTTAAAGACAATAGTATTCGCTTTCAATATATCAAACAGCGTGCTGCACGCTTTAAATTTTTAATAGTCAACACTTTTGAGTGTATATAGAATCGTAAATAATTATGAAATAATTTAAATGCTTGCAAAATTGTGATATTGTGTGAACTAGCTTTCCATATTCTCGGCATCCTGTCAAATAGTTCCTGAAAAGTAACAATTGTTCTGCATTACAAGAATAGAAAGCTTTTCGGTAAGGGTGGGGTAGGGTGTCCGACCCAAATTTTGGACATACTTAGAAAAAAAATAAGCCGAACAACACCTTGGATTTTTTCTCAAGTAGACCTCAGCTACCCAGCTTCCCTTTGCACCTAGTGCGGACAAAAGTATTGCCGTAGAAATGTTTTTATAAACTTTTCGGTAAGAGTGGGGTAGGGTGTCCGACCCCAGCTTTGGACCTACTTTAAAAAAAAACTAAGCCGAACAACACCCTGGATTTTTTCTCAAGTAGACCTCAGCAACCCAGCTTTCCTTTGCACCTAGTAAGGACATAAGTATTGCCGTAGAAAATTGTTTATAAACTTTTCGGTAAGGATGGGGTAGGGTGTCAGACCCACACTTTGGACTTACTTTAAAAAAAAACTAAGCCGAACAACACCCTGGATGTTTTCTTATGTAGACCTCAGCTACCCAGTTTCCTTTTGCATTTAGTGTGGACAAAAGTATTGCCGTAGAATTTTTTTTATTAACATTTCGGTATGGGTGGGAGTAGGGTGTCCGACCCCAACTTTGGACCTACTTTAAAAATAAACTAAGCCGAACAACACCCTGGATTTTTTCTAAAGTAGACCTCAGCTACCAAGATTCCCTTCGCACCTAGTGCTGACAAAAGTATTGCCGAAGAAATTTTTTTATTTACATTTCGGTAAGGGTGGGGTAGTGTGTCCGACCCCAACTTTGGACCTACTTTTAAAAAAGAACTAAGCCGAACAACACCCTGGATTTTTTCTCAAGTAGACCTCAGCTACACAGCTTCCCTTTGCACCTAGTGCGGACAAAAGTATTGCCGTAGAAACGTTTTTATTAACTTTTCGGTAAGGGTGGGGTAGGGTGTCCGACCCCAACGTTGGACCTACTTTAAAAATAAACTAAGCCGAACAACACCCTGGATTTTTTCTAAAGTAAACCTCAGCTTCCAAGATTCCCTTTGCACCTAGTGCGGACAAAAGTATTGCCGAAGAAATTTTTTTATTTACATTTCGGTAAGGGTAGGGTAGTGTGTCCGACCCCAACTTTGGACCTACTTTAAAAAAAGAACTAAGCCGAACAACACCCTGGATGTTTTCTAAAGTAGACCTCAGCTACACAGCTTCCATTTGCACCTAGTGCGGACAAAAGTATTGCCGTAGAAATGTTTTTATTAACTTTTCGGGTGGGGTAGGGTGTCCGACCCCAACTTTGGACCTACTTTAAAAAAAGAACTAAGCCGAACAACACCCTGGATTTTTTCTCAGCGTTCACAAACATGTTTAACCCAGCCACATTCTTGATGAGCCTGTCCCAAGTCAGGAGCCTGTAGTTCAGTGGTTGTCATGTCTGTCATATTTGTTTTTCGTAAATTGTTTTGCTTAAATTAGGCCGTTAGTTTTCTAGTTTTCTCAATGGAATTGTTTCATGTTTTTCATATCGGGGTCTTTTATAGCCGACTATACGGTAAAGGTTTTCCTCATTGTTGAAGGCCGTACAGTTGCCTAAAATTTATTACATCCATTTTATTTAAACTTTGGTGGATAGTTGTCTATATGACAATCATACCACATCTCCTTATTTTTATATAAAGCTAAAAAAGTGAGGTCAACAAACGATGAATCGAAACCCATTTTTTTCTTTAAATAAAAATATACGGAGATAGCATAAAATAAATAATGGTAATAATTAATCTTACCAACCTTTATTAAAACCATTTTTTCTCTTTTCTTTATTCAAGTGAAATACCCCAGAACTTATAGAACATCAACAAACATTAATTGCCGTGAGAGAGGCCAAGCTGATAAATACCGTTTCAGATACTGGTAAATACAACGGTGGTGAGTGAGCCAAATTGAATCCTCATTCACCAACATTTATCTTGTCCAAGTACATAATCATCATCAAAAATCAATTGCCAGTTGTGGGAGCGGGCGAGGCGAAACTTGTCTTTCAAAATAAAAGTTCATAAAACTGGGATGAGCGAGCCAATCCTCATTCATCCGTGAACACTTTCAATTTTATTATCGTTTCCGTTCTTGAAAACACAGTACATAATATCCCGCCGGTTTTTTGTAGGGGTTTGCTTTGCTAGATCAGTCGTTGTTTCAATGCTGTGTTATATGGACTGCTGTTTGTCTTGTCGTCCCTTTTCATTTCGTTTGCCATGACTTTGATAGTTTGTTATCGAATTTTGATTGTCCCTTTGGTATATATTTCGCTTCTCCACCATAACAAATGGTGATAAAAAAAAAAACGAATTCAGTTATTTTTTAAATGGTACGAGCAATCAATTATAATTCATTTCAAAAGTAAAACCAGTAGTGGAAATTGGTTGTATGGTCTTTTGGTTCTGAACCGTGGTTATATCTGGGTTCTTTGGTTCGAAACCATGGTAACTGGCTCAACATCCGGGTTGTTTGGTTATAGGAACCCAACTTCTTGGTTCTATCCGGGTCCTTTTCTAACAATCCCGTTGAACTTTAAGAAGATATCCGCAAGTATCCGAATAAAGAGATAAAGTAGGTCAAAGACGATTAACTTGTTTTATATCATTTATACATTTCAGCATCGCCAGAAAATGAAGCTGTAGGGTAAATGCCTTCTTATTTTAATTGTTTACCATGGAAAACTTGACACAAATATAACATCGTATATATCTATATCAACCCAGATAGACAGTATATCTAACATCCGTTTTTAGAATCAGAGTCGTTCCGTTTTCATTTATTTTTCACAACTCATCCCTCAATTCCGTCAATGTTTTCCAGAAGTTTTAAAAACACTTATTAGGACATGTCGTTCATTTGGCCAACGATATGTGCATATAGCCACTTGCCGACTTGCTTATATAGTTGATTGAACATTCATGTTCAACCGACTGAGTTGTAACCAATCGTTTTGTTCAAAAAGGTTTGTTATACGACATCTAAAAGAGCAACACAACAACGGCTAAATCGAATGTAATGTATGTAAAGCTTCTCTCAATCGCAGAAGCTTGTAAGTGATTTCGATGCTAAGAACAATAATGTCATCATTTATTTCAAATGTTTTCGGGTATTGAATTCAGTGGAATTACCAGCAATCCAATGTATAGGAAATGATGAACAAGTACATGTAAGTAAGCTCAAATTATTTGACCTCATATTAAGTTATAAAATGTTATATGCAGAATAAATGTGTAAGGTTTTGCCACTCCTTGCGAAGGGGATAGGAGCATATCATCATGGCTTTGTTCGCCGAAACTAAAGAAATCCAAATTAAAATTGAATATAACATTGATTTACAGAAAACTGAGATATTTGAATAGAAGAATTGTTTGTCATCTTGTGTATTTACCCTTTTAAGGTGCTTTGGTGGTCGTGAGGTCTAAGCAGTTATTACTGTAATCACTAGACAATCAACACAGAGGTTGTGAGTTCGAACCCTGCTCGTGCAGGTTCGCTCCAATCTTATTTGACAAAAATTGTTTCATATCGAAGGTCGGTGGCCATTTTGTACCACCATTACTAGCTTTGTATACCTGTACCAAGTCAGGAATATGACAGTTGTTGTCCATTCGTTTGATGTGTTTTGTCATTTGATTTTGCCATGTGATTAGGGACTTTCCGATTGAATTTTCCTCGGAGTTCAGTATTTTTGTGATTTTACTTTTTTTTTTTGTACTGAATATTTTTAATATAGTTTCATTTCTTCCTTTGTATTTTTACATCTAATAGAAGATGTAATTTGCATAATTTTTCCAGGATCTCCATGGAGTTTTGTAACAAGCCGTGAGAATTCAAGTTACATTGTATCATGATTATGGCCAGTATTACAAAGTATATCACTGGATTAAGCTCTCTGTCTAAGTGTAGATTTAAAGTTCTTTGCATTGAGCTTAGTTTATTGTTATGCATTTACATTATGTATGGTATTAAGATTTGAAAACAGTCCACCCATATCTTCATGTACATGAAATTAAATGAACTGTAAGATAAGATGATTGAAACATTTTGCATAATCTATATATAAATCTATTTAACAACGCTTAGCACATGGTACCTTTGAAGCATAACATTAACTGTTCATTGAGATTAAAGCATTTTATTTCCATTTGCACCTAACATTTTGTGTCTGCAAGACAGCCAAAAAAAGGAAAGCATAATTAAATTCACAAAGAAATGCTTATTGCAATACATGTATGATGTCAGATGTGTTTTACGCACATTTTTAACCATCTGTACTGCCTACTGAAGAGTCCCAAGTACAAATGGTCATTCATTTATATATCATATTTATGTGATGGGACGAAACTCACAATGCCTAAATGACTTCTAAAATTAAATAACATGTTTAACTTATTTGTTGATTCTAAATTTGTGGAAATAACTGCACTGCTCTGTTTTTATTTTTTATCTGCATGCTCCTATTTTCATCTACACATTCCCTCAAATTTCATTATTTATATCTTTCTCCACAAAACAAAATTGTTTAAACAAAATTGTTTATGTAATATTTTTTTGCAATTCAAATTCAGTCAAATACTATAGTCATGATATTTAATAATAAGTTTTCATATTTTCTTTTTTCTCATATCAATCTATAATCATGAATAAACAAATTGATTTTACCATTTTATTAAAATCAATATTATATTTGAAAAAAAATATCGTTTATAAAAATTTCATCCAGGCCTTGAGAATCTAGGCAGAAAACCTATGTTATAACAGTCATAAGAGCATCATCGGTATGACTATCTTATGACAGCTTTGATTTACATTCTATGACATATCATATGATAGTCATAAGATGGTCATAAAATTTGTTCTAAGATATATCTTATGACATATCTTAGGATAGTTTCGAAAACCAGGCGCATGGTGTCTATCCGAAAAGAAGTATTGTCACTAGAGTGGAATAGCAGTTTACCTTAGCTGTAAATGACAAAACCTTTCCGAATTTAGGGTCCTCAAGACTCTTAAGCTTTGTACTTAATTTGGCCTTTTTACTTTTTAGATTTGAGTGTCGCTGATGAGTCTTTTGTATTTGAAAGGTGCGTCTGGTAACAAAATTATAAGCCAGTCTGGTGTGTGATGAGTTTTTTTTTTTGTTTTTTTTTTACTATGCAGCCATTTTGGAAATCCATACAAATACAGAAATACAATGTACCTTGAACATTATAATTAGATATGAATAAATGACACTATCATGGTTAGTCATTAACAGCTGCTCAAATTGCCCTGGACAAGTAAAAATTTAAAGTTGAAAAAAATACAGAATCTGTTCTTCATTAACTCTCTTAATAATCCCTGACAATATCGAAAACTTGCATATTTTTAGTATTTTCGTTTCTAAATATAAGCATGAAACACTGGTGGCCCATTAAAGTAAACATCAGTTGTTGACGCATTGTTTGGTGAAACATTCAGTTTGGACCTGATTATTTAAGAAAACGTATCTGATACACGATAATATCAATAAGAGATCACCTTAATATTGCTGATTTTTTATAATCCTTGAACAAAAAAGAAATAAATATAAAAAAAAATATACAAATTTACAAATAAATTTTAACCTGATAATTATGAGCTTTCTCAAAGTTCAGTACTTCTTTATTGAAGGGAACAAAATGAAGTACAATTAAGCATAGTTGTGTAGAAGAATTAAATCATTTTTTACTATCTTTTTACCGAGAAAAAATATGCTTATCTTTAGCTCAATAAGACCACACATTCTCCAGCTAAAGGCACCCTTCATGTCCAAGGGATCAAATAATATCCTTTCAAGCAATAAAGATTAAAACCATCTCAGCTACTTAAACTCATCAATACATCGTTTTAAAAGAAAACAGGAACTTTATACTTCATTAAATAAAGCTAAGAAATAAGAATTATATAAGTTCCATAAAGCAATGGAAATCAACATTGTATATTTATATACACGATAATACTTGTAAGAATCATAAATAAATAAATATAAAAATAAGAAGATGTGGTATGATGGCCAATGCGAAAACTCTCCACAAGAGACCAAAATGAAATAGAAATAAACAACTATAGGTCTCCGTACGGCCTTCAACAATGAGCAAAACCTATACCGCATAGTCAGCCTTAAAAAAACCCAAATTACAAAAGTAAAAATATAATTCAAACGAAAAAACTATCGGCCTATATAATATACAGCAACAAACGACATCCACTGAATTACAGGCTCCTGACTTGGGACAGGCACATACAGAATTAGGCGGGGTTAAACTAGTTTGAAGGCGCCAACCCTCCCCTAACCTGGGACAGTAGGGTAATATTACAACATCCCCACAACAAAAAAGAAACGAAGTACAGCTTTGAGAGTACACGCAGGTACTGACAGCTAGTTCAAAGCCAATAACAACTAATAAAAAAATCACACATCTTAACACAATAAGAATTAAGAACATCAATATGCTTTTCGTTAATGAAACAGCAATCAAGCAATTGAGATGTATGTGCATATTCGAGGACAAAAGAGTTAAAGGGTTTGAATTTTCTAGAGGGGAGTTGTAATTAAGCTCATAAAGACCAAAAGAAAAACATTAATTCCCGTTTAATTGACTATCGCAAGATTTTAATGGTATTTTTTTTTAAATTGAAATTGAGTAAAGTTACATTCGATATTGTAAATATTATTTTTCAGTTCCAGCTCTGGGGTTTGAACATGCGATCTTTCTGCTGTCCGTCGAGTCATCCTTACCTAACAGACACCATTAGCGAAAATTTAGAAATTTAAGCATTAATCTCTACTGCTGAAGGCAAGGGAACAAAAAAGTTAAAAACATCATCTAGTTCTTTTCTCTAAGAAAGCGTTGTATGATGCCAATTCCTTAATTTGAGTCAAACATAGGTGGTTTGTGATGCATATTCCATGATTGTTTGAATAAATGTCAGGTATATACGAAAAGATCATTTCTATTCAACGCGTATGTCATTTTTTTAGGACATCTCGTCTTGTACTTGCACAGGGATTTTTTTCTTTTTGTTCTTCATTAACTCTCTTAATAATCCCTGACAATATCGAAAACTTGCATATTTTTAGTATTTTCGTTTCTAAATATAAGCATGAAACACTGGTGGCCCATTAAAGTAAACATCAGTTGTTGACGCATTGTTTTCTAGAGGGGAGTTGTAATTAAGCTCATAAAGACCAAAAGAAAAACATTAATTCCCGTTTAATTGACTATCGCAAGATTTTAATGGTATTTTTTTTTAAATCGAAATTGAGTAAAGTTACATTCGATATTGTAAATATTATTTTCCAGTTCCAGCTCTGGGGTTTGAACATGCGATCTTTCTGCTGTCCGTCGAGTCATCCTTACCTAACAGACACCATTAGCGAAAATTTAGAAATTTAAGCATTAATCTCTACTGCTGAAGGCAAGGGAACAAAAAAGTTAAAAACATCATCTAGTTCTTTTCTCTAAGAAAGCGTTGTATGATGCCAATTCCTTAATTTGAGTCAAACATAGGTGATACTAATGTATTCTGTGTAATCTTTCCTTGACATTTTAGTTGTACATTCATTTAAATAACAGTGTTTTCAACATAACTGATAGAAGCTAAATGATGAACTGGAGCTTTGTATTTCCAATATCGTTTATTTTGTCTTTTCTTTTGTCATATCTATAGCAAACAAACAAACAAATATATGAATGAATGAAAGTACGAAAGAAATATGCACGTTGCTGTTACTGCCATTTCATTTCGATTCCTTTCAAAAAATTTTGATATCTTCATTTTACACGATGTAAAAACAAATTAAATTGTAGTTTAATTTAAACATATTTTATTTGCAAGACTAGTATAAGAGATTGGGACAAGTTATAACGTCAACATAAATGATGTTCTCTCCCAATACAAATATAAATACAAACACATTTATCAATGACGAAAACATAATGAGAATGTACAATGCATTTACTACAAAACAAAAATACAATATAATTTGAAGAAGAAAAAAAGAAACTGGAATGGAGTGGGTGAGTGAGAGTTCAAGTGTTAATTAAATGTTCTAATGTTTACTGTTTTATATATCGTAAATGATTGTACGCACACGGAATAAAAATTGTGCATTGTTTGCTCAAATGTAAGTAAGCTAATAGAAGTTCAATTTATATAACGTATCTTTAATATGTTAAAATACATATTTATAGATATATTGCTTAATAGTGGAAATGTCACTCGACAAAATAGTGAATGCAATCTTCAACCGGATGGCTCAGCCTCGTGTGGAATTCTGATTGATATAAATCTGATACAGATCTCGTTGCATTTAGATAAATGCACATATTCTCAATCGTGTATGAAAATTGTCTACTTTACTATCACTCCAAATGAAATCGGAGGGAGGCTGTGTTGGTTTTCATCTTTTAATTTAATATATTCATATTTCGAGAATCCGTATGTCGGGGTTTAAGCGATTCCATAGACGTACATAATAAGAAGGGGATTTTGTTGTTGTTGTTGTTATTACATTTGTATATGATCTATAGTGGGATATTACATAATAAAAATTACCAATTATTACTATTTCGCATATCATAATTAAATATCTGACCAACGATTGGTGGCATTAAATTACAAAGGTAATCTGGGGCAGTCACATTCCATAAAATATAAAACATATAACGCTTTCTATACCTTCATATATCTGCCAACTATTGCCAGTCATTTTCCAAATAAATATCTTCTAACATACGCGGGTAACTCAGTTATTATATCCCATGCTTCCGAAAGAATCTGTTCTAATTTTCCAGAATCTTGCTCAATACAACCATCCCATAACTCATATAAATTGAGAATGGAAACGGAGAAAGTGTCAAAGAGCAGAAAACAGCCCAAGGCCACCAGTGGGTCTTCAACACAGCGATAAAATCCCGCACCCGGAGGCGGGCTTCAGCTGGCTCCTAAATAAAAATGTGTACTAGTTCAGCGAAAATGGACGTCACACTAAACTTCGAAACATATAAATGAACCAAAATTAAAAAAAACATACAAGACTTACAAAGGCCAGAGGGTCCTGACTTGGGACAGGCGCAAAACAGCGGCGGGGTTAAACATGGTTTGTGATGCATATTCCATGATTGTTTGAATAAATGTCAGGTATATACGAAAAGATCATTTCTATTCAACGCGTATGTCATTTTTTTAGGACATCTCGTCTTGTACTTGCACAGGGATTTTTTTCTATTTGTGAATGGCATTTACAACCAATATCAAAAGTAATTTCTAAGTGTTTGTGAGAGGAATCAATATCATAGCTTTGGTTAATTAGGATTAAAAATTATTAAACAATATTCGGACCATGTTGACATTGTTTTTCGAAATCAATGTTTAAAACATCCATTAAGGTGTGGGGACTATTACTGGAATACGAAAGGGACGTTACAGCAGAAAACTATTTAGCTAGACTTGTTAAGTTATCGATTCGATCAATACACACACCAGGAACAGAAGGGGACCTAATACAAAGCCTTGGTGAACTCCATAGTTAGGATTCTCCAAATGATGAATTCGAATTTAAACTTTCAAACCATTTGTACAGTTTCCATCAATACCATACATATTGCTTTCGGTTGTATTAAGATGCAATATTATAATTATTTCATACCCTGTAGTTTTGGTGAAATCTCATAAAACTAGAGAAGTAATATAGTGACCATCAAGTGACATACATGTACATATCAAATAATAAATTACCATAAGCAGGTGAACGGTTGATGGACCTAGATTAAACGGGTGACCTACATTTGCGCGAATTTGAATTTTGATAGGTATTACATTTGTACGAACAACTGGTATTATGTGTGCGCGAATTTACCTGTGATTTGCTTGTGATTTTATCCATGTTTAATCCCGAACATATCCAGAACTTTACGAAAAAATACAGTGTGCACTAATTTTCCCGGATTGATAAAAATATTCTAAGTACACAAAACATAGTCTGGAATAAAACATCGAAAGAAACAATCTATATATCAGTCCTTTGTTGGTATTTGTACCAGAGTCATTTAGGATAACATCGATGTAAAGTTTCTCCAGTATGAAATGGAAAACAAAATTCAACTGTGAACTGAATGATGTCCTTGCATGTGTGTGTAACATGACCAGGGGTATATCGCGACTGCTTATTCTAATGTTCGTAGTCGGCTGAACTGTCTGTATACACCAGTGTATAATTTGTTGTCTTTCTAATTTACGTTCATCATTTTCATGATTGTGATCATTTGTTCAAGTACACAAACCTAAACAAAAGTTTACATGCACGATCAGTACTCTATTCTTATTCTCGATTTGCATATCTTCGTGGTGCATTTCCAGAAATTGTCGCTATTTTCTACTCTATATCCTCACGGGGAGTATATTCATCGAATATCAACCAAGTTTTCCCTTCGTTAGCGTGTCTCAAGAGGTTGTTATCTCTATCTTCAATGTTCATTTTCACATTGTCATTTCAGTTTGGTTTTTTTTTAAATTTATTAATCTATTTGGTTTTATTTCATAATGTTTATATAAAAGTTCTACGATTTTTTCAATTATTCATTAATAGAAACTTTTATTAATATGATTATAATTGCACACAAATAGCAGTTTTCAACAGGTAAAGTTTCGCGCAAACGTATTGTATTTTGTCGCGCATCTCCAGCGCGGGAATTTATATCTATAGCGCTAAACTTCGCATCTCAAGCGCTATACTCTTCATCTTCAGCGCTTGATTTTATATCTACAGCGCTAAACTTTACATCTCCAGCGCTTGACTTTAAAAAAAAAACAACTCTTTATCTGTATGAACCCCACAGGGCTTCGCAGATATAAAGATATACTTAAGTGTGAAAATATAACGATGTCCCATGACAATTACATCACGTGAGTAAGGTTCTGTGAAAGTTTCACACAATTCTGTCGAGAGGTTCATGGATCAGATACAAAAATGGACAGACGGATGAACGAACGAAAGAACGGACGGATGAACCCTCCACCTCTTACTATATACCTTCCTATCTATAAAGCGGATAGTATAATGAATATTTGGCAAAACAAAATGAATGAAATCGAAAAAAAAAAAATTGCCCAGCACATAATTAAGCAGCCATACAACTGGTGAAAAGGAATATTCCGTTCTCAAAATAGCCTTCTGACACAAAGGCAATAAAATTAACTTCTGCTTTACGATATTTTCAACAACATCTTTCAACATATCAAGATAAATCGCGGTGTTCAGTTTTGTTGGGGGAGGAAGCCGTGATGTCAAGAAAAAAAACTACCGACCGTTTACCGAAACGTAAACTTAACACTTTGCTTTAATAGTACCCGTTTGTGAATTCACACATTTTAATGGGTTTTTGCAGGTATTGTCCCCCTTTGGAATACGACTCCAATGACGGGCGACGAAGTTTCTTGAAAACATGGTTAACAATTTGTTTTGAATGAACAGTTATAACAGAAGTCGTTATCAGAGCGAGGAGAGAAATATTGTTTCCAACTAAAGGTCACCGTATGATCTTCAACATGGAGCAAAACACATACTACATAAGAAAACTATAACAGGCCTCGATATGAAAACAAAATAGAGAATAGAAACGGGAAATGTGTCAAAGAGACAACAATCCGACCAAAGAGCAAATCATAGCATAAAGCCATAAATGGGTCTTCAACGCAGCCAAAATATCCCGCACCCGGTTGTGGGATTCCTCTGGCCCCTAAACAACAATGTTTACTACAAAACAAGAAGACTTGGTATGACTTTCAATGAGACAATTCTCTACCAGAGACCAAATGACAAAGAAGTTATAACAACTATAGGTCACCGTACGTCCTTCAACATTGAGCAAAACCCATACCGCATGTAGTCAGCTAAACGTGTATTGTGAGATCTTACCCCCCCCCCCCCCCTAAATACATCGAGCCAAATGAATATGGAATAAACATACACAAAGCACATTTAAAAAAATCAAATAAACGAACATTTTAAACAAAAAAAGATTGATGTAGAGTAAAAAATTGGATTTGGGTATGATTTGATTGCAGTAGTTTTTTTTTTATTCCTTTATTTTATCATTTTGCAGATTTTCCTTATAGTCGTTCAACAAAATAGTAAGAACAGGAGGGAACAACGATCTAAAATACTATGAAACAATGCAATTTTATGATAATAATATTAATATATATATGAACAATGATCGTGTTGTTTTGCATGGTCCTCTTCTATGTATTGTGGAATAAATTATCATCATCTCCGCAGTATCAATCACATCCACACAGGTAACTATAATGAAGGATAATCTGGAATTTTGAGATGGTCCCCACTATAGCCTGTAGTAGTATTGGTATTTAACATCAGCGCCAGAATCGTATTGACTTTCCTAAAACGTCTATTTAAATGTTCGTTATAAATATTAAAAGTCAATTCATTTCATGTCTATATTGATCTTCATTACTTTGAACAACACAGTTCATCAGTAATGTATCATGCCTTAATATACAATTTACAAGTTGTTAACAAAACAAAAAGATTGATAATTAATGTCAGAAATATCCGTCACACGTTAAACAGTTTGTGGGTTTCCGAATACATATAATATAAATATGTCTTAAATATTCTTTCTGCACTTAAACGCAGAAAATATGAACTTTCCAAAATTACAAAGTTCCTTCGTGTTTTCAACAGAAAGTAATCCTGTACTAACTTATAAGTTGAAGGTTAAAACCAATAATATTTCTTGATAAACTTATCAGTATATTTTTAACATTGTAAAATTAAATGAAATGCATCCTCTACTACATTTAGATCACACATAATACACATTCTACTATATGTAATAATTCCATAAAAACGACCTGTTTCAATACAGAGATTGTATGAGGAACAGACGAATTTTCGCTACCCATTTACGAGAAATAAGAGAAATACATTTTCGTAAATAAAATTGTTATTCTACTTTTGACACAACAGCCTTATAGATTCTACACTTTGGTGATATGTCTAGCGTTAAATGTAACTTTTGCTTAGCTTGGTCATTTACATGTAACCGTTGTTTGGTTAATTGTAAAAATCATATTAACATAAACAAAATCTCTTTGTTCACCCTATGCTATAATCTGAAAAATGCACTTCAAAGGTGTGCATTAACTGCCTCATATAAACTGCACAGTAATTAAAATACTGACTTTTAGCGGCGAATCCAGGATTTTTCAAAGGGGTGTAATTCCATAAAACATTAGAAATACCGCAGAGTGTAGCGAGACTGAAAAAATTTGACGATTTGATGCTTAGATATCATATCTGGGAGGAGTTTAAGGATGAAAAAGTGAAACTTTTCTTTTCTGTTTCCTTTGCACGTTGCATTTAGGCACATCTCTGCTCGATTAATCTTCCTCTGGGCATATTTTTTTTGGGGAAAAAAGCAATTAATCTATACCCCGAACCCTTTCAGGGTACGGCTTCTACTTAGTATGTAAAATTACTAGAATGGATAAGAATAGAACTGTGTTTAATATCTGGAGTTGAATATCGCAATGACGGAAAGGCTAGAATACGGAGGTGAACAAGACGGTCAACTTGTTGGAAATTGTTAGTGATGAGACAATAAGTACAAAAGTAGCCATGATAAAAGTCATTGAACAAGTTGACTTCCTTAATAACACAGAATCGCTAAAAGAACTCTATAAGTAAACGATCGCGGAAAAGATAATGGAAATAAACTAAGAACATACAGACAATACAATAACTGTTCCGTGGAACCATATGTTTCAAAAATTATTCCTCGGTCGTACATGTACCGTGCAATGACCCTGTTTCGTACAGGCTCGCTCCCGTTAGCCATCAAGACTGACAGATATACTAGGCCGCCAATACTTGTTGAACTTCGATTGTGTATTTATTGTTCTAACAATAGTGTTGAAACTGGGAAACATTTTTTATTGAACTGTTCTTTATATAAAGACTTTTAAAATTTTTAACCTGTACTCATAATGTTCACAGCATTTTAATAGTTTCGAAAATTTGACAGATGATTTGAAATTTATTCAAATCATAAACTGGTCCAAGATTTAGCCATTTTTATGTAAAAGTATTTTTAAGTTTTTTATGCGACGTAAAATGTTTATATAAATTTTGAACCGTGAGTAAATTATTTTAATTTATTTTGTATGGGCGCCATAAAGTGACACATAAAAAATAAAATTAATCCGTGATCTCGAATAAATAATCTGTTATCTCTGATTAATAATTCGTTATCTCGGTTACCAAAACCGAGCTCTCGGATTAAAAATCCGTTACTTCGGATTTCCAATCCGTGATCTCGGATTGATAACCCGTTATCTCGGTTTCCCAATCCGAGATCTAATATTGATAATCCGTTATCTCGGTTTCCTTATACAAGATCTCGGATTAATAATCCGTTATCTCGGATTAATAATCCGTTATCTCGAATTCCTAATTTCTTATTTTACATATATATGTACGGAAGCCATACAGGGACACATAAAAAATAAAATTAATCCGTGATCTCGGATTCCTAATCCGTTATCTCGGATTGATAATCCGTTATCCCGGTTTCCCAATCCGAGATCTCGGATTGATAATCCGTTATCTCGGTTTCCCAATCCATGATCTTGGATTATAAATCCGTTATATTGGATTCCCCAACCATGATCTCGGATTAATAATCCGTTATCTCGGATTGAAAACTCGTGATCTCGGATTAATAATCCGTTATCTCAGATTCCCAATCAGTGGCTAAAGCTGTGACTTGGTGATTGTCTGGCATCATAAATGTTTGTAGATTTGAAACTACTGGACAAATGTAAATATAACTGTTAAGAATTATGTATTGAAGTCCTCTATAAAGTTTTCTCATTTATTGCAAATTTTACATTCAAGATGGGCATCAAAGCCAATGCTTGTTTCTGATTGGCTAAAATATTGGAAATCTGCCTGCTCTGTAGCTATACAGTAAAAAAATGTGCATAGCTTTGTATAATGATGCATGCTGATTAGACATCGAAGATTACTGCCACCAAAGTCAGTACATGTTTCTGATTGGCCGAAATTTAGAAAGCCCATTCCTCTGAAACTACAAGGCAAAATAATTAAGATATATATATAAATGTATTATATATATATACATATAGGAGCCACTCAATGCGAAAAGGTACAACAAGTGTTTTGTTTAACTTTGGATATTTGTTTGCCTAATGCGAATCTACAAATAATATCTCTGTAAGACAAAAATAAAATCACCGCCTAAAATTGAAAGAATAAAGCCGTCAACAACTGAGTTCATACAGTACATCAATTTATCCTGCAAACATTTTTAAAAATAAAAAAATAAGCAATTATTTAATTCTTTTTTAGTGTATCTTATACAAATATCGTTCTTAGAAGTAAAATATCAAGGGACAACATTTGTATACTAAACTACCACAATCAGTGATATACAAAATACTGTTAACGTCACTGTTTATTGGTGGTTCTTATTCCTGTCCGCGCTGGTCGAATACTTTTGTATATTCTATAAGGATATTTTGTACTGAAATTATATTAAAAAATTGTGTTCTTTCCTTGCACTGATTACTACAAAGTGTACCAAAAAATGTAAATATATCGAATTTATAGTAAAAAAAAGTCAAAACTATGTGGTAAAGGAAATGGTATGATAATGCCACTTTGATATCACAAGTGACCTTTCTGCACTTAAGTGTCCAGAGTTTATTACCTTTTTCATTCATCAATTGAATTGACAAAATTTTGAAAGGCTTGGATAAGTTTGATATAACGTACAATTCCAGGGGCCTAGTAGTTTCTCTTTCATGTATCATACCTCCTCTATTAAACAAACATAAGTTTCTGCTGTCTATGATTCTCTGTCAAGGAGAGGCGAAAGAAAACAAAGGTATATCCAAACGCATATACAAACTGACAAAGACATGGCAAAAAAAAAAAAAAAAAACGACAAATGTCAAGTGTCTAAAATATATAATCTTCAAAAAACTGTGAATAAGTTTGGAGGTTATTTTGTTGATTTATTATACATGTATATTCTTCGAATGGCATGTGAATTTTGTCGATCATAAATTAAAAATAGAGCACTTTTTTGTTGTTGTGGGTGTTAAGCGTGATAATCATATCTGGTTATTGCAGTTTATGCAAACGTGTTCTTCTTCTCGAATTACTCTGTGCTTACATATTTTTCAAATGAAATATCACTCCTGTTTTTTTCCCTTCAAAAATGCTTTAAAAAATGCTTGCCAAATTTTTATGAAATGCTATATTTCAGACCAATTACATTTCTGTCTATCTAAGGATGTTTGCTACTCTGTTTCAAAATAACAAGCTCGTTAAAACACTGTTTAATTCAATGGTATACAAATTACGGTTATTAAAAAGTAGAAAAAAATGCAGGTCCGTGTGCTTGTTTTTGAGATATAATCATTGAAAATTAGCAATATGCGAGAAATGGTTTTTCTAGTGTTTCATGCATTTCACATTAAATTTTGCACCTTTTTCTCTTAAAAACTATGAAAAATAACAAGAATTTTATAAGATTTACCAAAATGGCTTTTTGAACTATATGTGATAAAATTATGAAAAGAAAAGTAGGGGTTCGCGAGAAAATTTTGTATTCACTCTAAATGGATAAAACTAGAAGATTCCGATTATCTGACAAAAAGTAAAAAACAGGAGTAGCAAACATCCTTAAATTATTTCTATATCTGTAGATCAGAGGTGATTGGAATCAATAGTAAACAAGACAACTTTCCATACATGTCTTGTGATTACTCAAATTTGCATTCATTAAATTTAACCTCCATTGATAAACAACGTTGGAACAGGTAAATCTCAATTTTTGTAAATTTAAATCTTTAAAACTACACAAAATCTCGCATTACCACAAGTAGACGTATCATAATGGACTGTGGTGCAATTCTGATTTAAGGAAAAGAGGCCGCATATTAAATTCTTGGATAAGTCGTTGTAGAGTCATAGGAATTTATTAGCCAAATCTAACCAATTTTTCTTAATGCGTGACAGATATCACTAAATAGAAGTAAACTCCTTTTCGACTTGAAATTCTGGTATGTTCTTAATGTGGTTTAAGTCTCAAATATTGTTGCCGATGGTAATTTTAATTTGTACTAATGTTTGTTCATTCAATAACATGAGGAGAATGGCTTTTAACGACATTGGCTACCCATAAGGGTCTTCCACGATCGGCTAATTTTCAATGACATTTATGAACTTTAAACATTTACATGTTGTGTCGTCAATAATTGAATCTTTTTCGATATTTGAATTCTACGGTACTTATTTTCTAACAAAACTGTTATAATTGTGAGACGTATCCCAGAATTTGTACTTACATGAGCAACGCGACGGTTTCCACATAGGGAAAAGGCTCAGTTTCAGTTGACAATTTCTTCGATTTGGAACAAATATTTCGAAGGAACGTCTATTTCATGGCACAACAACAACATCATATAGTGCGGAATAGCGTTTTGCTTTGATGTACATATGTAAAATAATGAAACAGAATATCTTACGATTACATTGTATACGTAACGTATACATGGTATACGTTACAGATTATTTTAAAACTCAATTTCAATTAGAATTTTATAACTTTTTACAAGATGTTTACCTGTGAGGGAAACGAATACAGGGGAGATTGGTCCTACTTCTTTCAGAGAGAATAAAGTTGACAAGGATAACTGTAGATTTTACACCAATTCTGTTCTCATGTTTTGCTGTTTCACCACTGTCCCAGGTAAGGGCATGTTTGAGCAATAAGGCACTTGTTACCCCGCCAAATTATGCATGCATGTAACGTGGTTGTCATTTGTTGTTGTCTGCCTTGTTTGTTTTTCGTATATTCTTTAGTCATATACCAGGCCGTTGGTTTCTCGTTTGACATATTTCAAATATTGCATGTTGTGGTCTCTTTAACTAGACTAAACGGTATGAGTATTACATCCCCGTCATTTGCACTTTGGTGGGTAATTGCACTTAAGCCATTTCCGGTAGAAATTTTTCTTCATATCTAGATTACCAAACTTGCGATATGAACATATCGAACACAAAACGATTTCATCCATTCAGTCTGATGGCAAATGTATGTTTATGTTATCTGTCACGTAACCAGTTTGAGGAAGATTAAAAGGGAAGGAAAGTCCAACCCAAGCCTTTTATCATTTTACCTGCATCTTTTCGATTTTGTTTCTAACATATTTAGGACAAAACGAGAAATTTGTTTGTTAGAATTTGTATTTATACCAAAATTTAGTATAAATTTAGGCGACTGTAGTTTACCAAGATTTCAAATCGTAGATCTAATAACAACTCAAGTAATAAACAAACAAAGAAAAAATCGTATGAACTCAAAAAGATGCGAGAGCAGGTGTGTCAACAGGGTATGCCACCCTGCTATGCATGCACCACCCGGCATACGAATCCACGCTCAGTTAAAATGTCACAATCGAGAAGAAGACAGAATCGGTAAAATTACAGACAACACGTCTATTCTGGTAGACGTGAACACATGTCGCTAGTGATCGAGTTGAAATACCGACACATCAGATCGTGATTCGTGTAACTAATTCGTGATTTGGACCTATAAATGTATGTTGTGTCGAGTTCAGTCGTTCATCTTCAACTCTTTTGGTACAGTTTTTGTGTTAGGAGTATAGTTTGTTCATAGACGAGCGTAACGTACGTATGCACTGAGATATTAACACGTCCTATAATTTAACAGATGGTATAGTACTGCTGAGAAATGGGGAGATGACAATTGGAAAGATGAAATCACCGTTTGTCATAAATTCTAGTTTGATATCATTCATTTGTCATGTTTGTGTCCATATAGAGGGTAATATCAAGATATGAATGAAACCTACTACTTTCGGAAATGTCCTTATTATATTCTTAATAGAAATAAGAAGATTTGGTATTTTAAGTTCACTTGACACTATGAGATCAAATCAGTCATTAAAATATGGGTAATTAAGTGCAAGAGCATCGTCAACTTTGCAATCTGCTTTTTTTCTTTTTGTCTTTGAGAAGGTTCTGTTTGAATTCGACTTCCAATGAATACAAAAACAAGTCAGCTATTAGTTGTGTGCATGAAGTACTCATTAGAAAATTGACTGTCTGCTGAAATATCAATTCACCAAACTCAACAAATACCGTATGTTGTGCACTAAAAATTCCAGCATTTTGATTATATCCTCTTCGATGTATGTGTTGTCGGAATCGGTGTGTTTCTTTACAGAGTAGGATTTGTTCTTGACCTAAAACAAGGAATATGTATCTACATTTCACAATGTTACAGAAAAAATCTGTTAAGACGATGCAGTCGATCTTTCAATTGTTTATTGGGAATATTAGTGTATATCTTAGAAAAATCTAAATTTGTGATAATACTGAAAAAAATTAAAGATTGTAATTTAATATTTTAGAAAAGATCTTTAGAATTTTGGGCAATCCACATCTGATTGAGACCGCTGGTTGGAAATACCTCTTCACATTTTTTTCTGAAGGCGGTTTTGAAATGTAGAATGAATGCTGATAAAAAATTAGAAAGATTTAAGTCGAACATCTTGTTGACCTAGCTATTATATATCGTTCTTTATAAGAACTTTTGTGGAGATTGAGTAACCAGTATAAACATTAAACATTATCCTTGCCCTTTATGTTGCTACTAAAGGAGAGAAGGAAGACCCATTTTATCGACACTGAAAGATTAAGATGGTATATATCACAGTCATTTAAGCGGTCTCCAGTAGTTTTTCGCAAGATATCTTTAATATCAAATTAGTTAAACTTTCAGCCAACCGTACAGATTGAAAACAAAATGTTTCCGTCTATACCTATTGATGGCATGTATATCTATATATATTCTACCTCTAGACCTTATTTATTGAAAAATGAAACATCAGGAAGGTCTAGCCAAAGCTGCGAGCCATTTTACCCGAAATCATTGCTACTAGCAGACGGTTTTGTATATGTCATGTTCCTGTATTGCTACGACAGGGTCGGTACCTTTGCAGCTGGACTGGTTGTCACCGCGGTTACTCTTAGCCATACGCCAATGTGTACTGAAAACCTATCATAGATTCTTATTGCTATCAAATGTCCGATACAGTGCGGATAGATTGGTGGTCGGCGAGGATAATTTCTATGTGCATTGATCTGTATCATATATGTATGCATTTGTGTATGTTTGTAATTATAATATATGCATACGTAAAATGTTAGGAGATGCATGTTTGACAAAAGTCGTTGATTGGAGAAGGTATCTAAATAATTTTAACACCATAACATTTCTATGATGATCATTTCCAGTTTAGATGGATCTTTAAAACTAAAAAAAAACGTAATCACCCGTCTTGGTCGGCATTTTTCATATTATCCATACGAACTTCTTTCTGACGTTACATCATCCCCAAACTGAGCAATCTCTTTTACTTTTTTTCAGTAATCCATTCGGAATTGTAATTGCAAGTTTATAAAAAAAAACACAGAATATCAACCTGGACAAACAAACAAAAATTCATACCACTTTTGCTTACTTCCGAACACTCCATTGGCATTCGTATTCAAGGAAAACGGAAGATGTGTCAAAGACCAAATACAACCAACGTCATTAGTATTCAATATGTAGGTATGAACAGCAATGGGCATTTATATTAACCTAACAGTGTGAAATATAATAATGAACTTGAAATTCAAAGAAACATGTGTTTTCGATATACCATCTATGTTTATTTTTTAAAAAAAATGGACACTCCTTACATTCCCTTCAACAAAGCTGATAAAACATGAGAGGACAGCATAAATAAAACTAATTGGTTCTTTATTGGTTTGGCCTGTTTTGAATCGAGCGCCACTTATGAGTCCTGTGTTAAAGACACTCGCTTTGTGAAATCTAATCATATGTCACACTAATTTTGGGACACACATTTGTATTAGAATATAGCCGTTGACAGTTATTGTTCATTATATCTTGATAACAGGTGAAACCTATATATAATCAACCAAATTTTTAAATTTTTACAGCTTTCTAAATGAATTACCTTGAGTTTAACTTCATAGAAAACAGGTATATCCTGATTTGTATATCTATCACCTTCGTATACGCCAATTTTCAACCAATTTTTAAAGTCTAATAGTGAAACACGACCGTTCGGAAGTCAACTACATTTTTGTACTACTAAAAATAACGAATTGTCTTTTGAAAATCTTACATAAGTATACTATGGAGCGCATTTATCCTCAAGTTTTAAATTTTGGCCCAAAAGGGTCAAAATATATTTCTCTTTCGCCAAAAGATTCAGTTCTGTTTAATAAGTTTGTTGGTTGGTTTTAAGTAATCGATGGCATCACAAACACTATTGTTTGTACGAGTGAGGCTACTTTAAGAAAAAAATCTATATAAGCCGCGTGAATCAGTGGCCTGACACTCATAATTTCATCTTAACCTTGTGACCATTAATGCATTTTTATTTAGTACACAGAAACAGTCTGTTCTATGGCATTTATAAGGAAGTGAAGTTTACGATATTTTATCGGACGATAAGTTGATAAACATTGGTTTGTTTATTCAACAATTGTATGCGGTCCGTGTACTAATGTAACTTCACTAACATGTTGTCTGCTCTGTGGTCGGGTTGTTGTCTCTTTGACAAATTCCCCATTTCCATTCTCAATTTTATTATAATTAGTTAATTTAATTAATAGCAGGTTTTAACAATAGGAATTGTAGTTCTAATAAATATTAAATTTCTTTGTTTTCTTCAAAAACTGTCACATATCATTTCAGGAATAATACCAATAACACACAGTAAAGATGTGTTGCTCTAACTCTATTGAGAATACAAAAAAAAATGAGTTGTGCTTATTTTACTTCAAATATAAACACACAGAAACAGTTATAGTCTGTATTTTGTTTTTGTAATTTATCCAATTTATGGAAACAGATCGAACATCGTTTCAATTTATTATAAAATGTCTACCTTTCTTTGAAATATTCAAAACGTTTCACTTCTGTAGATTTATACATTTTCATAGATACCAATTTTCGTGGATTGAGGAAAATATGTATTTTCGTGGACGTTTCATTTCATAGTTTTTCGAAAGTATACTTTAAAGCCTTTAGAAAACTTCTATTCTAGAAAACACCAGTGCCCAAGAAATTCACGAAAATAGGTATCCCAAGAATAATAATGAATCAATAGTATGTAACGCTTGTACTGAAGTATGAAAAATTGTAAACCATATGTAACTTTCAATTTTTATTTGTTGCCAAATCGGAACCAAAATATGGAACAGGTCGACCTTAGGACTTAGACTGGAACGACATGAAACCACTCAACGTATATTGGCAATCGCATTAGAAGTTGAGATGACATCATTTAAAATTTAAACACTGAAGGATGATCTTGACAGGTACAACATGTATAACTTGTTTATTTTCAGACCACAATATTGTTTAATGCATTTCGGTTTTCAGCAACCGATTATCGATCACTTTCATATATAATTTAAAACAATTTACATTTCGTTCACTATTTTATTGGCAAGTACACATCATGACCATGATGACAAGAGGCAAACAAGTACATCAAACACTAAAATCAGCACTAAATAAATTTGAATATCACAGAGCCGTTAGGCGAAGGAAATTTGTATACCTCGAAACCGGTATTTTTGGAAAAATACTCGTTGTAAGAATGATATAATTGTTTAATTCCACCGAATGTTCTTTGTATCCATCTCAACGAAAAGTCCAGAGGTCTTCAGACGTCACGTTATTTTTAGACATGGTATTTCCTATCTGCCATGGTATTTGCTAGCATATACCCCGGCACATGGAATTCCCTTATGACAAATAAACCGACAGAGAAAAGAAAATCTCAATATATAGAAAATTTGTGAAAAATACCACTCATCCAATCAAAATACAGCATTATTGCATAAGGTGGAATTATACAAAAAAAGCTTATAAGATTATATAACCATTTTTATTTACAATGATTCGTGAGCCCATCATCTCAATATAAACATGTTTAGATGTTCAAAGATTCCTTAATCGCTTATATTTACAAATAATCCACATTTACATTGATGTAATGATTCAGGAAAAACATATATTTATAGAATCTTCAGACATATCAAACTCAATCCTCTTTTTGCTACTCAAAGTAGCCACCCCAAATGCATAATCAAAACATTGAATTTGTTACATTAAATCGGGTGCGGTAGTATCATGTGACCCAATACTTTGATTCCTATTTGAGAAAGTAAATGTTCATAACTTTACAAGAAAATCATTTCCAAATGAAAATGTTCCTACGAGAATGTGTTCATAGTTAATACTTATGTTTTGCACTTGTTTTCCTAAAATTACTGTTCAAAACTTTATTTCTTGCAAAACGTGCCACATGGAAAAATGACATAAGAAGCAAGTTTGAAACTCTATTTATCTACAGAAAGCAACATAATGAGAACACTGTATATTTTTCTATTAAAAATAAAAACAACATCAGTTTCTCAAGTAATAAAAGTCAATGTTACCAAATTTACTTAAAATATGCCCCTTTATATATGTCATGTTGACTTAACAAAAATTCTAGATATAAAAAAATTATAGATACCAAAACATGAATCACGTTAAACATCATTCAAATTAGTCTAGTAATTTAAGAGGAGATGATTTTTTAAAAAGGGTCACCAAACGATACCAAAAGCTCATAACTGAGCTAAACTTGAAACATTATCATACACTTTTATGTATAGTTATCCTTATCAACTATGCGGTTTAGGTGAATTTTTAAAAATCAGATCAGTGAATGAGCTGATAGATAATATTCTACATTTTACATTCTTAACCTATCTCAAATAATATACAATATAATAGCCAAAAACTGCCAAAATCGGTCAAAATTAATATTTGCAATTTAACATATTTCCTTTAATTTTCCATATATCTATTTATCTACAGAAAGCAACATAATGAGAACACTGTATATTTTTCTATTAAAAATAAAAACAACATCAGTTTCTCAAGTAATAAAAGTCAATGTTACCAAATTTACTTAAAACATGGAAAATGTGAAAATCTGTATATATTGACATTAGAGACAACACCCCCAAAACATGTAAAAGTAGTAACCAGATTTTCTAGGTACATAAATCATGTAAATATTGTGTGCTAATCACTTTGTCACAGTTTCCATTTCAACCTAGCGCCAATAGTTTTAAGATACCAGTAACACAAACTGTGAATAAAACTGTAAATATCGGTAAAAAGTACTCTCTAAGGGGTAATAATTCCCTATTTTCTGAAATTGCTGAAGTAAATTAGTATTGCTGTGTTGAATATGTTTTGTAATTTACACTTTTAATTTTGATCCTATCTTTTTCAACATAACAGTCAAAAACTAAGAAAAAAGAAGAAAAAAAAAACATTTCAGGGCAATAACTTTAAGACAGGTTGACAAATTATTCAAATACAATTTTCTACATTGTTTAACCGTATTGTGCTGACCATCGTTTCAATGCTGATTGTCACAAATTGCTTTAGTTTTTGAGATATAAGCCTAATTACGCAATGTACCCCCTATGTTTTTTGTTAAGACGCAGTGGTCAGGTTGGTCGATCTTCATGGTTTAAATCACAAATGTTATAGGAGACTTTTTATAGATTACAACATTTGATTTTAGTATTATCAGTATTGGACATGCAACATTTGATTTTAGTAGTACTGCTGTCTTACATAATTATGCATTGTAAACATATAAACGATGTAATGTGATATATCCCGTTCATGTTTTTTTTTGTATTTAAAGCACAAGAAATTGACTTTACTGGACTTTCCCTTATGTTTATGAGCAGAAATTTGTCATATTTTCAATTTGTATTAATTTACATAGTTTTTCAAGTACAGAATTCTTCAAACTATATTCCCTCGGATTGTTTGTAGCAACTTTGAATGGTTGAAATATTTCTGCTTGTAACTTCCGTTTTTTCTATTTGATCCGCTAATTCTGCATTATCAACTCGCAAAGCTGTCAGAAATTCAGTAAATTCTTTTTCACCTCTGCGCAAAAGTTTGTCCATTAATTCCCTGTTCTTTTGTTCCTGGGTAGAACCGGATTTTACCATTTGGTTATCCTCAATTGTCAAGACATCACTTGCCATTAGATGATCTTCTATTGTCTCATACATTACATTGTTGATGATGTTTGAGTAATTCTTCTGTAGTTGAACCACAAACACGTGCACAGCCACGTTTGATATTCCTACAAATATAAACAATTAAAACTGTCCCTTCAATTTAAACAATTTAAATAAAATTTGACTTACTAACAAGGACGTGTATAAGCCATAATCAAGGCAAACAACTAAAGTAACAAAATACCGAACACCCAGTTAAAGGGAAGTTATACAAACTGCCAAACCAAACGTTCGACTATATCAACCAACGGAACAACTGGAAACCAACTGTCATATTCTTGACTTGGTCCAGGTATTTTCCTTAGTAAATGATATATGAAAATTCTTTTTATAGATAGCTTGTTTGTCAATTGTATATATACTGACGGACTTTAGAAACGCAACACACATTTTGGTGATTTTTTTTTACCAAATCATGATAGATCCTCATAGAACTACTATTCATGCTTACCATACTTCTTTATGGTTAGAAAAAATCAATACCTGACTTACCTGAGGTAGTGAACATTCTGGATTATTGAAGTCGCACGAATTTCTTAAAGCGAAAATTTGAAACCCATAAATGATTTTTTAAGGATTTTTTTTCGTGAAACAATTTTTTCAATCCATACCAACACTCATGACACTTGAATCATTAGAAAAATGTTGCACCCCCATATTGCCGTGACTAAACAATGACAATCTGAATCAGGCCATATGAATATTGCAGTCAGGAATACATGAACGTGCTGTTTTCAGACAATTTCACGTCAGAAACTCGTTTTACTGTCCTTACAACAACGGTACAGGCAGACGGGATTTGTTGATGACCATCCATGACCAGATCAGTATGACGTGACAACGCAACGTCAATAAAAGTTGATTATGCAACGTCATTTGCGAGACATGTTTACGTCCGCAACGTCAAATGCTAATCAAGTCGACGAAGGCCATGGCAGACAGATTCATGCCAAAAATGTTTATCATATACTGAAATGCCAAAGAATCGACTGCAGAAAAAAACATTTGAAAACATTTAAAAAAAAAAAGAATTTTGATCACAATATTGTAAATTAATGTATGAAATTAAAAATCAGTTCTTATCAATATTTTGCATAGTTTTAAATGTCGTACACCATTCATTCACACCATTCCCGATCGCACGTTACACCATTACACCATTCCCCTTACACCATACACCATAGCACCATACACCTTCTACCATTGCACCATATGCCATACACCATTACACCATACATGTTTTTTGGGAAGTTTACACCATCCAAGGGCTGTAAGCCCTTTTCTACTGAATTTTATAGTTTGTTCTTATGTTGTACTGTTACATCACATTCCCTTGTCAGGCGGATATACGGCGCCAGCAAACATGTTTAATCCCGCAACATTCTGTATATGTCTGTCCCAAATTTGGAGCCTGTAATTCAGTGGTTGTCGCTTTATGTCTCTTTTTAATTGTTTTATAGTTGTCATTTCGGGGCCTTTTGAATCTTACCAAGCGGTATGGAATTTGCACATTATCGAATTGTCGAAGGTCGTACGGTGACTTAAAGTTGTTTCTGGTGGAAAGTTGTCTCATTGGCAATCATATCACATCTTATTTTTTATATGATATTAGTTGCACAACTGATTTTTCACAGTGATATAAATTATCTAGGAAACCAATAAAAATTTATCAGTAATTTCTCTTTTGGTTAGACTTACTGATTAAGGTCATACTTAGCTGTTTTGCTATCAATAAGCTAATGAATAAAGGTGAAACAAGACGGCAATACAACAAGAAAAAATAAACAAATAACCTTTAAATGGCAACATACAGTTTACAACAATAGACAAATGTCTATACAATATAGTGGCCAACTCCAAAGCAACCCGAGTCCATGAATGTAGTAAATAAATTTCACATACCATCACAGATCTGACATTAAAACTCAATTCTCAAAATAGGTATATGTTTTCAAATAGTATCAGTTCTTTTAATTATACCTTGAAACATCAAAACTATTCATATTTTTTTACTATATTTGCAACTTGTGCAGATTTCGTTGAACACTGCACGATAATATATCATCTTGACACTACTTAGAAGCACAATAAACAAAACAGCAGATTTTTAAAATTTTATGTTCTTCCATTTACTTTTGTTATTCACCAACATGTTTCTTTAATTGTAATAAGAGGGGCATATTTGTTCATCAGAATGAACCTCACGATTGGTTTATAAACTAGACATTCAAAGGATGATATAATTCGAATGGTTTGTAACCCGGATATGTTTTTCTCTCAATCGATTTATGACTTTTGAACAGCGGTATACTGTTGCCTTTATTTAAGCCAATATGGTTTAAATTGAAACTGTAGTTTCAGAGAATATAAAATGACCAAGAAATCGGAAGTATCGTCACCTCAGTAGTCAGTGCTTGGGTACTGACAGTATGTATAACATATCTTTCTAAAAGTTTGCCGTTGATAAATTAAAAATTAGTAAAGATCAAAGTTTCTAACTCACTTAGGCAAAGTTGACCTTTAACAAAGTTGACTGTTCTTTTTAGTTCCCTATTTTGTGGCATTTGGCTATCCACGTGTTACATGTGTTAACTGATTTGTACATCTTGGGGTTTCATATTCCGGGTTTGAGTGTTCCAGATTAAAGCGAGTCCAGAAAAAAAAACCGCTTCGGAAGTATCACAATTATACAGTGTCATTTTAAATATTAATCTATTGAATACCAAAAATGACATATGTGTCTTTGAAACATGATAATATTGCTCACTGGGTGTGCCAAATAATCATAGAATGTGGTTTCAAAATTGTTATCTTTTATTTTTGTTTACAATTGCTACAACAATTCCAGAGTATTCGTAAATTTTATGGTGAATCTAACAAATCAACAGATATATAAAATGACATTCAATCCGAGTCTTTTTCCTCATACACATTTATCTATTATTTTCTTTCTTAATCCAAGTTCAATGAATATGTTAATGGTGCCGACTTCTAACTTGAAGAATAATGGAGTCCGCAAACAAAGTAACGTGTGCTTTGTATTATCCCTTACATTTGAAAATGATAATGATGGTTCGTCGATGCTTTACAACAAAAGATATACAGTGATTGTGTTACCTTTGTCACCAAAAAAAAAAGGGAACTTTACAATGAAACCCATGTTTGTTCCTTGTTGTTAAAAGAAATCTTACGAGGAGAAAAAAACAACTGATGAAAAAAAAAGCCAATGCTAAAACAACTGGCTACTAGACTGGTGTATCTAATACTATAATGTTAACACCGAGATATATCTTGCCATTATGTAATTGTGACAGTTGATTGCAATTGTTGAAACACAAACGGCAATACTTTGACAGGTTAAATCTCCTTGGAAATCAGAAATGATAATGTTGATACAACTGCATACCTAATATCAAAGACTTACCATAGGTGGTTCATCCAAAACTGAGATTATCACTTTTAAAGCAAGTAATTAATTACCATTTAAACTAAACAAAAGTTTCAAAAACTTTAGACCATGACTAAGCGGGCGGGGCCATACAATCTCACTGGAAAAGGGATGTGCCACTGTTAACACAAATATATTCGTAGGTAACAATACCATATTGTTATCTGATGTTCCCCTTAAACGTCAAACTTTAACTTGCACTGCACGTCTGAGTTTTACTTTTGCCACCTCGTTGAGGCGAGACGCTAATTTATAGATCATACCTTCATTTTCAGTTGTTGCTAACGTTGCAATTTGGCTCAAATCTTGTATTTCACATTTCAACTGATCTGCTAGATTTGTGTATCCACTGTTTTGTAGTGCATCTAAAAACACCAAATAAGTAACTTCTATCCTTTCTAGTATTATTTCAAGCAATGCTTTGTTCCTATCATCTTGCCCTGCATGTTGTTCAATGCGGCGTCTGTCATCTACTGAGATCACCAAATGTGTCATCATATGATCTAAAATCTGGTTGGTTTCAATCTTCCGTTTGATTCTGCTTTCATTATTCCTGATTATATCTGAATTTCGTTCATAAAAATAAAATTAGATTTAATTTTTAACCTTTATTGATCAATACATGTATCTGTATATTTATTTTTATCATTTATTATAAAAGATGTTTTGATAATATTACATACATTGTAAGTAATAATTTAAATCGGTATTACATTATTTTCAATTAATATTTTGTTACGTGTTCTTATTCTGTTCCACACATACTTTACATAGAGAGGCGGGCGATACTAACGGGGTATTCGAGGAAAACAGGACGGGATTGTGGTTAAGACAATTGGACATATCCGTCGTCATCTGTTTTTCTATAACGGTCAACCAACTTGTGATGTCGTCTGTACATTTGTAGAAGGGATGACTCCAACTTAACAACTTGGGACCTTAATTTTAACAACTTGATTGTGAACAGCAACCCTCTATCAAGTTACGGAAATCGTGATAGGAAATGAAAGCTCTGGAATATCTATCAACTGGAAGATAATTTGATTTTAAAGGCAAGTCTTTGATATGGACTGTTGGAACAATTTAGAGCTGGTCTATTGTTTAAGATTTGATTGTGGCCTTAAGGTTGGCGCAACATCGATAAAGTCCAGGCCGGCGGAAAATATCAACAAGTACTGGTCGATTGAAGATTTTGGGTGACAATAATTAAAGCAGCAGTACCTACCTGACCAGTTGCTGCTAGTCACCAAACTATGCAAGTGTTTAAAATAAGCATGAGGTACTATTTAAACACAACATTTAACAAGAATTTTCTGTTTTAAACATTTATAAAAGCGGAATATTGAAATAATATATTGTTATAAGCAGTCAGTTTGGTTCACTTTTGTCAAAGAAAGATAAAAGAACATCGTTTATGTACTATTGGCTTGTAACAATTCCACTTCATTTTGATCCTTATTCGTGCACCCTATTATATCCACTCAGCTGGAGATGGGTTATGCATGTGCTGACTGCTTATAACGAAATTGTTTTTCAATATGCTGCTTTTACAAATTATTAAAAAAAGGAATGTCAAAATCGAAAAGTGAAACAAGGGAGATACAAGCAAAAACCATTTCGTTGACTGGTTTTGCTAACTAGTGGTTAGTCTTACTTAAACGTAAGTTTTAAAGGTACGTTTTAGTAAGACAGAATTCAAATATAAGATCTTCACTCAAATAGAGGATCAGGATTTCAAAAGCGAATGCCCTTTTAAGTTAATATTAGCCATTTTAAATGTCCTCTTTTCGAATACATTTATATTACTATTATACATCATGGATATAGACAGTGAATTCTTACTATAAATTGTTAACGTAACAGAAAATTAATGTGTTGTCCCTGGTGCAGATTGCACTATTGCAGTTTTTATATTTAACCGTAGTTTTGAGTTTTTTCTAGAATAGTGTAACAAGTTTACAAAAGGACTTTACGGTTGCATGTTGAATGGCAAATTAAGTGTTGTGTTAAATATATGGGTGTACATTTATGGATGGACACAGTAAATGCCTCGTAATAAAGGCCATTATAATGTTTGGGATTTAAAAAATGCATCGAATCATAAGAGTAAAGGTCATTCAAACATACCATTCTGCATAAAGAGCATTTTCATCTCAAAGACCAAAAGAGAGAGATTTAAATTTTCTGAGGACTTAAATTAGTAATTGTTAATGATGATATTGAATTATCAATACTGATAAGTTCTGGTCGATTGAAGATTTTGGGTGACAATAATTAAAGAAGCAGTACCTACCTGACCAGTTGCTGCAAGTCACCAACATATGAAAGTGTTTAAAATAGGCATGAGTTACGATTTAGACACAAATTTTAACATGAATTTTCTGTTTCAAAAATTTATAAAAGCGGAATATTGAAATAATATATTGTTATAAGCAATCAGTTTGGCTCACTTTTGTCAAAGAAAGATAGAAGAACATCGTTTATGTACTATTGGCTTGTAACAATTCCACTTCATTTGAATCCTTATTCGTGCACCCTATTATTACCACTCAGCTGATGATGGGTTATGCATAAGCTGACTGCTTATAACGACATTGTTTTTCAATATTCCGCTTTAATAAATTATTAAAAAAAAAAGAAATGTCAAAATCGATAAGTGAAACAAGGGAGCCACAAGCAAAAACCATTTCGTTGACTGGTTTTGCTAACAAAAAAGCAATTCATGCACAGGTAAAAAGATGATTTACATGATGTTTTTTTTTAAATCTGAGAAATGCAATATGACAAATCTAGTAAAAAGTCAATATACGATTGCACGTGCTTGTCTGTCTATTTATATTTATAAATATATCTAGTGGTTTAACCATCGAGAGTCTTCGGAGGTATTCTCAATGGTTATTTAGACGGCGTATAATTACAAACACGCACAAAATACAGATTAATTATAACGAGTTGATGCATTGCTAACTGTTTCTTGTTTCTTGTAGACTTTTGGTTATTTGAATATACATTTTCATGTTTTAGTATGATAGCATTCACATATGAGATCTTCAATCAAATAGAAGATCAGGATTTCAACAGCTAATGCCCTTTTAAGTTAATATAAGCCATTTTAAATTTCCTCCTTTCTATGTTAAATGGCAAATTAAGTGTTGTGTTAAATATATGGGTGTACATTTATGGATGGACACAATAAATGCTTCGTAATAAAGGCCATTATAATGTTTGGTATTTAAAAAATGCATCGAATCATAAGGGTAAAGGTCATTCAAACGTCACATTCTGCATTAAGAGCATTTTCATCTCAAAGACCAAAAGAGAGAGATTCAAATTTTCTGAGGACTTAAATTAGTGATTGTTAATGATGATATTGAATTTGATGTAATTAATTTCAAAAACTGAAGCATTCAAAAGGAAAACGTTTATTTAATTTAACTTCATTTCATTCATCATTGTTTAACTACATTACATAGAAAAGACAACTTGGATAACGTCAATCGACCAGTCATGCTATCATTGACAACTACGGAAAATCAACCGCGGTGGTCAATATTGGTAAATACCAATAGTAAATAACAGGGCCGGATTTAATGAACAAACTTTGGTCGACTTGTAAATATGTGTTAGTTATTTTCTCCTTTAGGATGTAATCTTAATGAATCATATTTCACATCTCATTTTTCTTAGTAAATACCGCTGCAACTGCTGGATGAGCATATATATGCCTTGTATTCTGCTATGATTTTGTCCAGACATAATTAATAATCTATACCTCATAATCTGTATCAATAGGACTTCTAAACGTAAGTGAAGATTGACAAATAATAATGCATGCAAATTTCATGTAACAATAGTCAAACCATCAATTGGGACTAAGTCCAGGTTCTGGTTTGAAGGGACGTAGACCAATGTTTGCAGGCAAAGGTACTGTATATGATTTTTTTGTCAGCTTACTTATAACAAAATCAATTATTTTCAATGATCTGATTTATAAATTAGGAGGGACACCCCTCGCTTTGATAGTGGAAATATGGTTTTGATAACAATTATTATACAAGATTGCTGCATTGTGTAAATGAGGAATTCCATTGTGTGCCACAAAAAAGTCGAACTCCCGTGAAAACTGTTAAATCATGAAGACAGTACAATATGATCAACTAACCATGATGACAACCGATTCCACTAAACATGAGAGGTTTCCGTCAAACGGTCTCCGATAAGTTGTGTTCAGAAGGTATCATTGTCACAATACTAAACAAATTGTCAAAAACTTTGATGACAATACAAGTCAACTACATGTACACAGGATGGCGAAAAGAAGTACAAGGTCAGAGAGTTTTATGTCAGTTAGTCTCTGAGGAGTTGCGTTCACAAGGCGTTAATGTCACAATACTCTATAAAATTGGCAAAGCCCCATAACTCCTGTAAACGCGGTCAAATAAAAATGACGGTACAATATGGTCAACTACACATGATGGCAAACAATTCTACAAATAATGAGGGCTTCAGAAAGACATAACTAGAGGAGTTGTGTTCACAATGTAATACATGTATTCTTACTATAATGCAATTATGGTCAAACTTACGATGGATCACGACTCAGAGAAAGTGTCGACAAATAATCCTAGTATTGAATCGTGATGTCAAACGGGCTCTGAGTATTGGTATGTTAATGTGACACTCACTGATACCAACAATTCAAAACTTTACCTGTGTCCGAATCAACACGTTCTGATATGTTAAAAAATCAAATTAAAATACTTAAGCCATATTTTGTAAATTGAGTCATATATGTTAGATTGTATTTACCTTCAAGTTGCTCCTTTACTCCTACGTCATAACTAAAGTATGACAAAACACTACACAAATCAAGGCGATAAAGAGTCTTGGCTAAAACTTCATACGCAGCTTTTTCAGTTTTTCGCCACTTGTTAAGGACGTCCTCTGTTTGTCCACGAAGATTTGTCACATGATTCGATTGTATCTGATGCATTTTAACAACAGATAGTCCAAGTTCTATTCCAAGCTGGAATGTTTCCCTACCAATATGATTAGGCAGTAGTTTTACATCGGAACTCGATGGTTTAAGATTCAACTTGTCTTTTGGTAGATCTAAAATTTAAACAAGATAATCATGAATACTTAACAACAAATTAATGTTTAAAATGTATTAATGGATACTGTATTATAATGTCACACAATATCAAGAACAAAAAATTGCAAGCAATCTCATACAAAACATACCTTTATTCGTTATCAGACATTGCAGAAAATTACGTTCCAGTAGGAAATTAAAATTCAAACTATAGGTAAACAGAAAATGAATACACGTTTTACAAAGTACACGGCATGGAATATTTATCTTTTATTGGCAGCAACGTTTATTTTTCTCTGGACACATTTTGTTTTTCGACTTTATTTAAAAAAAAAAATTATGTAACAAAACGAAAAATGAAACAAAAGTCAATATTGTCTTCCAACTCCACCAGTTTTAAATGGAAACAGACTAATATTTTCACTTTCCTACTAAAAATTGTTATTTGCAAGGGATTAAAACAATGTATTATTAAAAACATATCCCGTGTCCTAACAAAAGAAAAATTATCGCTGCAAAACAAACGTGAAGTTTTAAGATAAACATCAAACCATTAATTAATAGTTTAAAATATATCATTTTTTGATATTTCAACTTGCTTTTTCTTGTCCAATATTCACACAGTTTCCAGTATTTTGCATTCAATAATCGCAATACCAACCGGTAGAACGTCTATACGACGAAGACGACAAATACCGACCGAGATTTTTTAGATTAGCATATGCTATAGCCGTTTACGATATCGATATTTATGTCACTTGACTAATGACACAGGCGCTTACATTCCATTAGTATGTAATATTTCATTTGGGGGACCATTAATATATTTCAAATAAAGATTGAAGAATCAAAACAATTATTTTCAACTTAAGATACAATAATATCTTACGTTGAATTTATGAAAAAGAAAAAGAAAACAATTTTGTTCATTCGAATATGCACGTAAAGAAGGGTAACAAGCATGGAAATCACTAATCACAAGAATTGAACGAGTATATTAGCTGACTAACAACGTAAATATGAATAATATGAAACAGTAATTTACTGCTGTTCAATTTTCAACGGACCATTAAAAAATACAAGTCAAGGCAACAAAATAAAAAAATAAAAATGAAAAAAAAAAAAACATTTACGAATATAAAAATCCGAAAATTTGCTTCAAAATGTTAAGCAACAGCTTTAATTAAAACTATTTTTTTAAAAAGGGACAACATCATCCTGGTAATACATAACAATCCACTGACGGGACATATGTTTTATGCAAATTACTAGAGCACATACTTGCATGCAACATTACAAGACACCTCGAAACAAAGCTTTATGACTCCCAACACTAGTTCAAAGCAAGTAAATCATGCAATTTACAGATCATTTCACTTGTAAACCAGCTGTAGTCTTAAAACGATATTAAAATAAAAACCGACCTAAACAGTACATATTTCGCTAGAGCTTTTGAGAATGTTCCACATAATAATAACATGCAGTGTCCTTATTTCCAGCTGTAGTCTAAAAACGATATTAAAATAAAAACCGACCTAAACAGTACATATTTCGCTAGAGCTTTTGAGAATGTTCCACATAATAATAACATGCAGTGTCCTTATTTTCCGTTTAAGTGTGCTTCATTGAGAAATGTTTTATTTTAGATATATGTGTCAAATGCTAAATCAAAGTCAAGGTCAAATTGTTTTTTAAGACACTTGCTTGTTAAAATAGCAGTAACCCTCAATAAGGAACAAATCATAGGAAATCCAAGCCCTTGGCTGCCATCTATGTGTTAAATACGCCATATGAAAATTGAAATCCTCTCACGTAACGTAAAGTTGACTTTCCAACCAAGCCTCAATATTTCCTAAAGTTGGCTGCTGAACATTTTTCTGAGTTCGATTTGTCTCTTTCCATTAGACTTTTCAAAGATTATACCCCAAAATAGAAAAAAGGATGCAACATGTAAGGGTTTAAGTATTGTAACATGTGTAATGAATCCGCCAATAATATCGACCTAATAGAGAATCTTATCTTGTTGATGGTGTTTGCTGTTCAATTGCTTTCTGCTTCTGTTCAAGATATCCAAAGCTAAACATAATACATAATTGGTAAACTCTCTTTTTACAAATTTATTATTACGTCGGTTATCACTTACCTACGTCTGTTTGAACATCTCTCAAAATCTGTAATAACAAATGTAAAACAGTCATTTAAAACATTTAAAACTACAGTATAACCAACAATAATGTATAATGCTCACAGGTTTAGTCAAACAACTTTTAAAATAAAGCATTTTTTTTGCAAATGGGTCTTGATTCTAGTCATTGAAGGTGACATTAATTCCCAGCATACATACACTTGAATACCCATCACTAACACTGTTCAATAATTGCATTTTAAATTTATGTTGAAGTGTACCTCTGTTGTGGATTCAACTTATGTAAACCTTTTTTAAAAAACATCAATCAGTCCTATTACTTACAAATCCACCAAATTTACCATTACAATGCGTATGTTATAATGTTGAAAAAGTGATATAATATGTCAGTCATTATACATGTACCTGACATAATATGTGGATATTAAGTTCTTCTTCCTTCAGACTTTCCTGGAGCTTCCTGAAAGTAGCGTGTTTTGTACTCTTCTTCCAATCATGTAGAGCGTTAATTTTGATATCAAAATCTCCTCTGCTATACGACTCAATATTTTTCCATGACTGCGATGGTTTTCTTTCCTTTAAATGCATATACATTTTCAATGTTTCTTCTATTGTCAATTCAGCTGCTAGGCGTCCAAGATGTTTGTCATCAGGTAGGCTGTCTAACCATGCTTTGTCTAAACCTGTAATATATTGTTGATATACTTAACCAATGTAGACATTTAAATTTGCCAACAAAATAAGACGATTAAAAATTATCTCAATATAAACAACATCTTTAAAAAAAAAAAAGAATATTGCTATCCTGTTAAATATATTCTTCCATTAGATTAATATTTACAAATGAAGCTAATTAAGACTTTAACTGCGGTTGTTCTTAATGATTTATGAGATGACATCAAAATAAAATGTAGCATAGACAGTAATTTGAATGATATTGTTAGCTAAAAACATATGTTTTATTTATAAATTTGAAGAGCACTGTATCGAAATGCCGATATTGCGACGACACATTTTTAAAAATATAGATGAACTGTGTTTATAGTAGAAATATATAAAGACATGCATAGATTTTGGGCATGTTAAGTCCCATTGTACATGTGTAATGCGTCACCTTTGTATTTTACCCTTTTCTTGATGTATATATTGTAATTACAAGCAAATAAACAAGGTCAGTATATTAAATTTGCAGCACTTTTATTGAACTACTTTCTTGCATATCACAAGTAACATGCATTAAAGGAATAACTGATTTTTTCTTATTTCTTGTTTTCTGAAAAAGATATTCATTTTGATATTATTATCTTTATAAGTCCAAATACTTTAAGAAACACGTTCTAAAGCAGCGGAAACTGCAAAAATATATACATATTAATACATTTATAGACGAAAGGTTATATTATCTCAACAAAAATGCAGGTATTCGACACAAAAAGGAAAGAGTAATATTATGTTTAGCATACAAATAGTTATGTGGTCATGTGAATCAAATGATATAACACGTGTCGATTAAACTACATACAGCACTATTATTGGTTCACAGAAGCACATCGTCTATAAAGTGACAATCAACACTTGCGATATGAGTTTTCCTTTGCTCAACATGTTTCATTTAAGAAAATAATAGACTTACTTCTCTTCAAATATTTAAAAAGCTGTCGTCCTGGACTAAGTTTTAATCATTTTTTTTTCTTTCGACAATAAGAAGGATGGGACAAAGGATTTCAATTTTAAGCAAATCTTACAGTTTGTGTGTTGAATAAATCGGTTGTTACGTGTGAGAACACTTAGTTGACTTTAAGGTAGGCATTTTGTCCCTACTCGAATTCATTTATCATGATTTGAAATGAACTACTAGAACTTTAGTAATGTTTTGTATAAAATTTTCTGTCAAAATATACAGTAAATTAACTCATCATAGATACCTGGAAACGATTTTGTCTTGTAATTAAACAAAATTGAGTCGCAATGTTTTCCTCACAAATGTTAAAAAACATTTCTTTGAATTATGAAGGTGTTTATTATAATGTAAGCGATCTTTCTTGTTGAGCGGTTAACTCTTTTTTGAAGAGTAAAATTATAAATAAATTGAATCAAATTAAATTACAAAAGAAAGTCTTTATTATGTTAAGCCAGATACAGATTTTAAGTCACTGCTTTACCTGTCATTATTGATATTTATCGGTTTCATACAAAGGTTGGATTATTTTTATCAGAATGAAATAAATAACTCGATTTGATTTAAAACAATATCCATAACTCATGAGTTGCACTCGTTTCTTTTTATGGTGATTATTCTTTTTTTTTTTGTTAAAAAAACATTCCGTGAATAGTCATACTTGTCTATGGCAAGAAAGAAAAGAGTTTGACGTCATATTTCCTTTTCCGGCATCACACAATACTATTATACGTGTTTACCATCATTAATTGGTTTACCGACACGATAAATCTGTTTCTCAACTCACTTTGAACAGGCTTGTGCGGTCTTATATCTTTTGATACCAGTATATTCGTTTAATGTATAATGCAACCGATCGTGTCATATTTAGAATAGGACATTTTGACTGAGTGTGGATTCGCATAACGGGCGATGCAAGCATATAAGGAGACGCTCATATTGTCGACTCACCCTGTCTTACTACTTTGGAGTTTTCACAGTTTTTGTTTGTTACCTTGATTAGTATCTTATTATTCGATTAACGATATTTATTATTGTCACATTTATTAAAAGCCTGTTGTACGCTCAGAATGAAATATAATTTGCCAAATATAAAATGTCAAGGAAAAAGTGTGAGTGTTTTGGGTACTATTAAATCAATAGCATATACCAATTGCCACGGAGGAAATGAGTCTGCTGTGACTTTTGAAAGTCATCGTTGACATACAGGATAGCCAATTGAAAGTTGCAATTTCGTGCTATATTGCCATATATGCAAAACAAAAAAGGAAATAGGTGTGTCACTTTTTCACGTTAAAATCCGTGTTATACGAGACATATAACTGAATGTTGAAAATAAATAACAGGCTACAACCATAAGATAGTAATTGTTACACAATCATTGATTGTAACCACAACCCACCAGACATGCTTAATATTTCGTCAATATTGTTCATTAATAAAATTTAGCATGTATTATGTTACTTTGGTGAAATGCAATTGTTAGAAGCAAAACAAGTATTTCTTACCAAGACAATTGTCAGAGCATCTGTCATCTTTTGCCGGTAGCTGTGAAATAAAAACATGGTTGTATAACGTAAGCGTAATGATACACTATTTGTGTAAAAAGTTTGAAACATAGTGTAAGTTAAGTTAAATAAAAATACATTGCTGATGTATTTTACCTATATATGGTATTGAGTATTTCCTCAACAGCTGAATACAAAAAAACAAAGTAATATTATTGATAGAATAAATCATTACAATGAAATACTGGGAAATAAAACACACATAATATCAATAGCCATTCAAAATTATTGTTTTTCATCTTAATGCAGATGTTCCGAAAAGAGGAAATATATTTCAAGGGACATAAACCACAGGCTAAAGAAAACTAGACATCAATTAACAAACCACTACACATAAAACTAAAGACCGAGGAACACAAAGTCCACTCTAAGTCGGTGGTGAATTCAGATGCCTTGGCTGGGTCAGCAATTTCCAACTATTACATAAATTAGTTACAAGTGAGACATGCATCAAGGCAATCATGATTCGAAACACTATCCCTGGAATATTGTAACTTCGCGATAAAATATCATACCCTACATTCAATGATATCAGTATCTCTCGATTGATACGTTTAATGACACTCCGTAAATTTTATGGACACCATTACGAATTGGTTGATCTATACGATGTGTCTGTGTCTAAACTAACTAATGACATTTTTACCACGTCTTAGATTGTGGTTTAACATCTATGTCGTCTGTCTGCGAAGTACCAAACGTGACCTATTCCAAAATATGATTTTTATACCGAGTGTAAATTTGGATTGCTATATGACGCATCTCGGTATTTTGTACATCCAACATTCATGTATTTATTTGTTATGTTTTTGTAATGGTTTCGGTTGGATAATGAGTTTTCGAACAGCGGTATACTACTGTTGCCTTTATTTATGTCTTATCGTTTGTAGTCCACATTTTTATAAACTTCCCTTTCCATACTATCATTGTCATAAAAATTGTTTGGACTGGTATTGTGAAAATAGTTGTATAAAGTTCGAGATTGTATGTTCGTTACGTAAGTGCGTCACTGTTGGTGATGTTCTGTGGTGTCTGTCGTTGATGGAAGATGTTCGTTGTTGTTCTACGGTTTGCATGTTGTGTCGACTATTATATTATTTGTTTGTGCGTTTCTCTGTGATGAGTGTTCTTGCGTGTGTTTGTGTTGTATTTCTGTCACGTAATGATGTCATTTTAGCGATATATTTTAACATTATCATAAAAGCGGGAGGTTTGGCTATCCGTAAAACAAGGTTCAACCCACCATTTTTTCTTTAAATGTTCTGTACCAAGTCAGAAATATGGCAGTTGTTATCAAATAGTTCGTTTCTATGTATGTTGGCGTTTGTTTTTGTTGCACTTCAGTGTTCCTGTTGTTCCTTTGTTTTCCTCTTATAGTTGATGTGTTTGCCTCGGTTTAGTTTGTAACCCAGATTTGTTTTCTCTCAATTGATGTACGACTTTTGAACACCGGTATACCACTGTTGCCTTTATTTAATGGTGGACTGTTAGTACTCCGATGTATTACCTGCTCAGTAGCTACGTACTTCAGTTTTATCACGAAAACGAAGATTTCTTTAGTTTTGCGTTATAAAACTTAGGAGTTCATCTAAAATTAAGGAATGTAGCTATCATGAATAGCTATGAATAAGTGGCCGGGTTTTGCTATATTTTTTTGGTCCTTTTCAGATATATCATATCGATGACGTTTGAATTAAGTATTGGATTTTTCCAAAACAATGCCTTGTGCATCACTGAAAGTCATAACGCGTCAAATTACTACAAAATAATATAGGTAGTATCTAATATTATTACTAAGACTGTTGGACTGTGACCCCAGGTTATCAACAATCAAGCAACTCAATACTTCAGTACTAACAAGAAAATAATGAAATTGTTTCCTTGCAATTTCTTATATTGAACAAAGGAAATCATATGAAAGTAAATCACAAACATGTGCTCTTACGTTATACCATGCCCCGCTCACACTACATATATCATTTGATCACATTTTGATAATCATTGGACCGTGACATCTGAGTGCTAACCCTAGTTTGACATATATCCCATAGGCAGGTGAAGTTGGTATATTGCTACTAAGGTGAAGGAAATTGATAATTTCAAAATTAGAATCGTCTCGTTTGTCATAGATTCTGGTACTGAGATGACCGCTTATGTCAAATCAAGGTATAGGTCTAAAAATGAGGCAGAGAAAGCCGTTTTTGTTGTGTCTTTAATTTCTAGTTCTGGAGGATATATCAATGGAGCCTAATCAGAAAAGTTTGGATAGTTAAATAGAAAGAACATCATCAATTTATCTGAAAGTGAAACTAAATGATCTGGCTTCTTTGATCTTCTTGTTTTGACAAGTGTCTGAAGGAACTCCGACTTAAGAAGAGGTCGACAAGGACAGGCGCACAGTTCGTACCTTTAGGAATGCCGACAATTTGTTGAAGAAGTCTACCTTCAAATTCAACAAATATGTTGTCAATAAGAAACTCTTGCACACTGATCACTTGTTCCTCCCTCTGTGTAGCTTGTTTTACTTTTTTGTTCACTTTAACAAAATATGCTGTATGGTATACCAAAGTAATAAATTTAGAGCGTATGGTACCATTTTTATGTTGAAAGCATTGAGGATTATTACTTTTAGACTATGTTTCAATTTTACAGTGAGAATGGTGGTATACAGGGTTGAAAAATCTAAATTTTTGATAGAACTAATTTCAGAGAAAGATCGAGATTTAAAATTATCTAGAAGTTCTTCAGAGTTTTTTTTTAGAATCCACAAATGGTTAATACCACTACGCGAGTAAACAGTTTCACAGTATTTCTGAAGACCCTCTTTCACTGCGGACAGAATTTTTGTCAATCTAATGGACAATTCTTTAGTAAACCATGCAGATGAGCCGGCAATGTAACGTTGTTTGTACTGAATGTTGTGAAGCTTAGGTATCCAATACAAACAAGGGAAGTCCTCCGATTTGCTGTTCAATGCAATGTTCATTGAAGTCATAAAGGACTTTTCATCTTTGTCATATGATATGTTTTTGTATGTGGGATTACCTGAGTGCTCATTTATTCCTAATTCTTTTTCAAGACACTCGTAGTAGTACGATTTACATATAAAGACAATATTATTTGAATCTTTGTTCGCAGGAACAACAACATACTTATCGTGAAGAGATGATAGACATTTCACAGCCTCTTTGTCTCTGAAAACAGTTTGGTCCATTATTCGCACAATTTATCACCGTATGAATGTGACGTTTTATCAGAAATCTGATTGTTTTGACCCATACTGACAAAGTGTCCAGTGTATATTTGATGTATTTCTTTTTGTAATAAGATAACACATGCATTATGAGACTCAAGGTTTTTGTGCTAGCATATGTCTTTTAGAATGTAAATGCTAACCGAAAACTAAATTATTTCTAAAGTATTTTAGAAAGTATATGGAAGTAAACGAAGTGACAATTTGATAAAAGATGAATGCATTATCTATACCTATCATTATTGTAATGGATACTTCTTTGAAACTTAAGAGGTATATAAATTATAGGCAAAATAGATACCTTGTCTGCAAACCATCTGGACACAATATATGTCTTGTGTTTTCTTATATGATCTGGACATATCCATTCATCCATAGATGAAAATTTGTGGTCAAAAAAGCAAAGATTTCCATCACAAACTATACCAATCTGAATTGTAAAGGGCAAATCCAAAGTACAAGCAGAATCCTCTGTAACTGAGAAATAAAAGTTTGAAATTTGTGTAATAGCATGTGTAAGACATTCCTGAGCTGTTGATGCAATTGTCGATACAATGGAGGTCCGGCTTGTATTGTGTGAAAGAGTAATTATTAATTTGTTTTTCTGAAGGTCAAATCTCATATCATGTTCTTTGTCAATGCTTACATCAGCACTGTCAGTAAAAAGCATCAAGCTGGCATTTTTACTAATCTGTAACTTCCATATTGTTACAAAAGTCGCGATAAACTTGTATAAAATAGCTGGTGGTACAATTTCGTCCCGAAACGTATACGCCAAATGAATGCTTCTGTCAAACGGTATATCTAAGTTGTCTTCTCTTTTTGTACTAATCATACATGGTATTAAGAAAAAGTCAGATCCATTCGTATCGTCTTTTTGTCTACAAATTATATCCAAATGAACAAGCATTTCTACCATATATTCCTTATGTTCTATGATCGTCTGGAAGCATTCTTGTTTCCATATTTCATATAAATCCTGTTTCTGAAGTTTTCCACTGTCTTTAAGTGCTTTAAATGTTGGAAGAAGATGTTGTGGCCAAAACTGTTCCTCGGTTACAATTGAACGTAGTACATCTACCAAAAATACCGGATCTATGATAACTTTATCTCTCAGGAAAGCTTCGTCAAAGTAGATCAGTTTTCCTAAAGCATGATTAACCTTCAGAAACAGTTTCAGCTCGTCATTATCTAATGCCATGTTTTCGTTTAGTTTGTTCATGTCTTTTAGTTCATCGATTGTAATTATTTTATGTGTATCCTCTCCTTTCTTTGCTAACTGAAGTTCAAGAGGTACAAATTTGGTCGGCATCAATTCTCCACAACGAGGATGGTTCAATGCAACTTCTACTAACTGCTTTTTCAAAACATCAATTTCTTTGTCTTCCTTGTTTCTCGCATCTACAAAAATAAGTGGTCGATACTGAAGATGCTTTATTCCTCCGTGATTTTGAAAGAGTATTTCAATGGAGTTTTCTAAATAGTGCCTCTGCTCCTCTATATCACCCTGAAATATATATAAGAGCTACCAACCATCACAATGTCTGTATAAGATCGTCTTTACATGAATATGCTGCATAATCAGATTTGTTCAATGACAGTGATAATAGATATATTGAATAATACGAAATCATGTGATCCAATTTCATTTAGTTGATATTATATATATTTTGTATCAGTATGTAAAATCCAATACATTCCTGTTTTTTCAGGCACCGAAATCTCACAAAACTAACTTAATTACAAGGAGACTAAGTGTGTATCACTGTATAGGGGAACTGATTCCTATCTAATACATAAGTTATCAATCTTTTGTCAAGAAACCATCAGCATCCAGAAAAAAGAAACTGTCCATTTCTTAATACTTGGCGAACTTTTCAAACATTAACATAACAATCATGTTTGCAATTGAGATAATTCAACAAATGATCTTTTCAAAATGTTGAAAGTTGTGCGATACCTCGTTTTATTATACACCGACAAGGGCTTGTTTTCCCTGCGGTGACAATGTAGGACCATACTACCGCTTGGTAAACAGTCCAGGGTGCATTTTGCATTCTTTTCGACTAATGTTTTGAAAAGATGAATTTAGTTTATGCAATATCATTGTTTTGCAAACTTGCCATGGGTATTCTTTTTTCTACATTTGTGGAGATTTTTATGCAATGATTGTGACACCTTGCGTTAACCTTTAACATTAATTGATATAGGATGTGTTACCAAACTTAAAGAACAAGAACACATCAACAAAACGACAGATTAACGTTTGGACCTTTCAGTGTCCTTAAAAAAAATTATGTATCTGGGATCTTTGAGCGGGAAAACGCTTATTTTCAATAATTTTTAATAATCATTCTCGTTTGTGACTTGCGAGAATGTCTCTCTAATGAAAACAAAAGGTTTCTTCATTAACTAAAAATTAAAATATGTTATAAACAAAACCCCAACAAAAAAAATTTTGCGCTGGAAATTAAAAATCAATACACCAAAATAGAACGACAAAACTGAAACAACTAGAAGAAAAAATGGACAAAGTTCTTTCCATGAAATCATTTGAACTTTTATTCCGGATGTTAGGTTGGAATGTAGTATGATGATTGATTTTTATTTGTGATGTGTTGAACCGAACCGTTATACGATTGCTGCTTTTACATGGTAGTTATACAACTGTAAAAGTAACATTCAGTATATAAATAAAACTAGTTATGTGTTACGAACATGGACTTTCGATTTTGTTTTCATCGTAGCAAATGTAAATTTATGTTTTTTGTTTGATACCATATACTAATTGTCGATTTACATTGGGCGAATATAAGTGATCCGCATAAACACCATGCCAACTTTGAACATACTCTTTCTAAAATAAAGCCCTTATAAAACAGCAAAAATAGTAAAACTAATTAGTTTTCAGTTAAACAATAACAGAGTTATCACCATTACATAAAAATTAAATATATAATGAAGTGTGCGATTTAACCAATATTTGCGGGAGAAAAAAATTACAATAACAAATATCATTCCGATTATAAGGTTTGCATTTCGTATAATTAATATTTATCGTTCTTACTTTATAAACAACGACTTTATAATCTCGGATATCGGAAATGAAAAATTATAATATATATTAATCCAAAACTAAAACGCATTGTTGATTTTTCCTGTTCAAATAATAAATTTTGGTTGTATAATAGCTTAAAATTACCTTAATTTTGGTTAAACAAATGTCTTAAAACTATGATTGAGTATAATCTTTGAACAATTGCAGAATCATCCTGTACCAGAGGTATACAATTTAAAGTTATATTCATCAACTTTTGTTAATTTTTCGGATGCCTACATTTATATGTGAACCATGTGGATACAATTACTTCCATCTATTTAAATTAATACTAGAATGAAATAAAAAAAATATGAATATTTCTTCTATTTATTGCCAAAACGTGAAAAAGACAGTCGATTCAACAGAAATTGGTTCAGCTAGATCATTTATAGAAGAAATGGCTTCGAAAACTATAATCATCATCCGACTTATTCTCAATACATATACCAAATATTTAATTAACATATTAAAGCATTATCGCAAAACAAAACAAAAAGAAAATTAAGATTTAAATGTCTGCAGACGTAATGTAAGTTTTGATAATTTGAGAGTATCAATCAAACTTAATTCCGTTTATATTTAAGCTGGTTAAACTCGAGGATTGAGAACAAAGACTTGAACACATCAGTTATTCAATTCTTAAATTTATATCATCTTACTTTCACTTGATCCTTATGTGTTGCCACAAATAATATTTTCGGAAACTCCTCAAATTCATTCAATGTTTTACAGTATGTAAGAACGGAATTTACCCAATGGACAAGGTAGGCTACAACAAAAAAATAACATATTTATAAGTCACATATAAAGGCAACAGTAGTATACCGCTGTTCAAAAGTCATAAATAGATTGAGAGAAAACAAATCCGGGTTACAAACTAAAACTATATAAATAAATGAATCTAGGTATACTATTAGTATAATTAACATTCGATATTAATGTAACACGTCAAATTGGGACATTTATAAATTCAGAGATGTATTATATATACAACACGTCGACGAGATGGTCATTGGGTGGTGTCATTTGATAGGTAATAATGTACTCCATAATTCTCTCACGTTAAAATCTGAGGTTTTAACGTGAAGTGTAATAAAATACAATATCCTTTATCTCCGATTAGATAATTACAATTATAAGATTGATGCAACAACTGTTGAACTCTAATAATGTATTAATTATGTATCGGGTAAACATTACATGTATGTTTAAACTAGCTACACGAACAAAATATCTTGTCAAGACTCCAAAGATGCCAGGCATATAATACATCAAGCGCTGCTTTCGTCTACATAGATTAGATAATTACAATTATAAGATTGATGCAACAACTGTTGAACTCTAATAATGTATTAATTATGTATCGGGTAAACATTACATGTATGTTTAAACTAGCTACACGAACAAAATATCTTGTCAAGACTCCAAAGATGCCAGGCATATAATACATCAAGCGCTGCTTTCGTCTACATAGAATTCACCAGTTACTCTCGAATCAATACAACTGAAGTACAATATCAATTTGAAAGGACCTCTATTGATAAAACAGCAAGCCAATAAACTTTGTCGAGGCTCATATTTTATCAATCAATGGGAAATAATTCCAATATTTGTTTTGCTTTTTTTATTTTCATAAATATCCTACAAGAAATTTAAGAGTGAGATTGTTTATAATGCATTTATCTATATCTTCTGAATAGACAAGGGGCTTAAAACCAGAAAACAATAGTTGAAAAAAAATGATTATCAAACTAAATTTGTCAAATTCATTGCTTACAGAAACACTTGGTATACAGTTGATATAAATCCGACAAGAAATGTAAACGTGAGATTTTTAACATAGCATTTTTGTATGAACAAAAATTAGTGTTCGACTGTGACCCGCCGATGAATATACTTCATCTGTACAAGCGGGGGTATATGTCACCACTGTCTAGCATTCCGGCACAGCTATAACAAGCTTTCAAACAACAGTTCCATTGCATTATTCCTTTGAAGTTTTCAAGAACTATTTTCAAGAAATTGTCCAAAAAACATTTTTAAAGTAAAAAACTTGTCACAACAAATTTTAGAAATCAGCACCACTTTTACACTTTACTACAGGCTAAATACATTATTTGTAGCTTAAAAAAAGACATAAACTAGCCCTTCTGGTCATTGTCCGATATGACTTATCTGTATTTATTTCATTTTAAAAAGATACCTAAACAAACGAAGTTTTTTTCTTAAACCATGAATATTTAATAAAAATGAATTATTTTCAAAGGATTGTGCCCTCGATTAGAGCATGCTAAATGTGAGGAATATATTCCAATTTTCTTTACAAAACTACGCCAGCGTTTATCTTTTGAACGGAAACGTTAGGTAAGTCTGTCCAAAAGGTAGAACATTCCGAAACAACAAAAGTTTATTTAATTTCTAAAATGTCGACCTAATTTATCTGAATTCATTTGAACCGACTATGAATCTATTTGTTAAATAAAAAATCACCTTGGGATAAAATTTATATCATATGCTCATAAGTATTAAGCTCTGAATAATATGCTTTAGCGATTAATATAATATTTCATCAATATTATTAAATTTAAAACCATTAACAGGAGGTTTACTTCATTTTTTGTCAATAATTGGTAAGGTACACGGTATAATAAATGTCACTGTTGACCCCTACTTCAAATAACCTCGTTTGAAGATTATTCTATGTATTGAGTCTGTTTTCAAGACAAGTCTGTTGCTTAGCAACGGATTTCGTATGATTCGGAAAAATCACAATGAAATGCAATATATCTTGGGATAAACTTCTGAATCCATTACTATGTAAGGTTATGTGTAACATCATTTTATATAAAGACTGAATTTTACTTTTCAAGAAGTACATAGTAACAACCTAGCAACCATAGTAGCCTAGGGACCACACAAAAAATAAAATAACAAAAATAACTTTTGTTATCCAATGTTATGCATTACAGAGAAACACAATGGGCAATACATTCCAATTATTATATAAAATTCTATTATTATAATAGGTAACCATGTTTGCCTTTTGGAACGCTTTAATTTTGTATCAATATAACCATCATAGCAACAAAGTTTTTTTCTTAGCAACAACTAGTTAGTTATAAATAAACAACGTTGATACATGTTAAATGGTATTTGAATACCACAGCACATAATCGTTTACCTTAAGGGTGGAAATCAAAATGGTATGGATATGGACCTCCTGCACTATTGTATTTTATCAATATTACCTTTGCAAAAACATGAACTTCAAGTGATAAAAATACATAAAAGACGGAGCTACTTAAAAGACAGCACTTTTGTATTTTTGTCAGAACTAAACTGGAATATTATGTTTTCTACAAAGCGAAATATCTCAGAGTTGCAACAGTTACAGATATATGCGCTGCTTCGTACCTCTAAAGTACGACGATTTCTAATTAAATATACGATCGAGACGTACAGCTAAATTTGCTGCTTCTTACATCGATGGTTCAAAATGACCTTGCTGTTGACAAAATTGTAAACAGAACCCAGTAAAGATGAATGAACTTGACCCTGCACCAGTATTTATACACAGTTTACCAGAAGTAAATATTATAAGCAAAACATCAAACCATGACAGAAAACAGAGGAGTCGTTGACTCAATATGCATATTCTAATAAAGTGTTGTGATTAAACCAATCTAGATGTATCAATACGTTCAGTTAATAACTCATAAATGTACACTTTCGAGTACATACTTATAATACAGTAGGAATACATAATGCAACAGAAGAATTACACGTAGTGTTAAGTAACATTGTAGATGAATCAAGTAAATTGATTAAATAAAGAAAACATAAAAAGAAAATTGTAAAACAAAAGTGGTCAGATTCGTCTGTTTATGAGCAAAAATAAATTTAAACTCACTTTCAAGCCAGATTAGAAGACCCTAATAATAATTTAAAACAAAGGTATTTTTACCAACTGAATTCCTTTAAAAAAAACATGTTAAAAAGGACAAAAATGGTTGGTTTAATAACAAATATATTTTAAATTGTCTAATTCCATGGATGAAAATACCTCAGAATTTTGAAAATTTTTAAAATCCTTTAATGAAAAAGAAATAAACCAAGCAAATAATATGAGAGAGTAACTGGGTGATGTAGATAAAACAATTAGACATGTGCAGGACCAAGAAAGATGTAATAAAAAGTAAAATAACAAAAATACCGAACTCCGAGGAAAACACTAAACGGAAAGTTCTTAATCAAATGAGAAAAATAAAAATGTAAGCACATCAAACAAATGGATAACAACTGTCATATTCCTGACTTGGTACAGGCATGTTCTTTTGTAGGAAAGTACATATTAACTCGAAAATAATATCATTTATGACCAAAAAGTAACAGATAAACCTATAATAATGAAAGAAATAAAACATATTTTGAATAAATTAAAGAAAGGTAAAGCAAGTGTACCAGATGGCATCTTAAATGAAATATTTACACAAAATAGTATGCTCACATTAAACTCGTTTGTACAATGAGTTAATCCTATTCTAAAAACTGGACACTATTCTATTCAGTGGAATAAATCCCATATGACTTTGATACATCTGGTAGCAATTCAGTATTCAATTTCAAATTGTAGAGTGATTTGTCATATTAATCGCATATCAAACATAATTAATGCAGTACTTAATGAGAGACTAAAAACACTAATGATAGATAAATACTCAAAAACACAGTTTAATTTCAGAGAAAACCACTGGACAACTGATAGTCTCTTTATATTAAAGACATTGATAAAGAAATAATTACATAATAATAATAGTAATCTTTTTATTAATCTTCACAAGGCATATGACTCAGTGTGGAGAAAAGGTTTACTGTATAAACTGTCAGGAATATGACAGTTGTTGTACATTCGTTTGATGTGCTTGTAATTTTGATTTTGCCATTTGATTAGGGACTTACCGTTTTGAATTTTCCTCAGAGTTCAGTACTTTTGTTATTTAACTTTTTAGCAAAAAATTAGATAGGGCAAAACTATATTTAATTAGAATCAGTATTTGAAAACTGAAGTATTTGAAAACTGAAACGTCCTTGAAATGGAACAATACGTATTCCAGTTTCTTTGAAACTTTTCGAGGAGTAAAACACTCCATTAGTCCCACTCTTTTCAATATTTTTATAAATGACCTGGATAATATTTTTAGTTCTGAACACTCCATGCCACCAAAACTAGTAGACTTAACCCTTGTGTCAGTCACTATCTTTTGCTGATGATCTACTTTGATATCAGAGAGTGAAGAAGGTCTACAGAATAGTATAAATAAATTAAGTAGTTTCCGTAAAAATTGGCAACTTACTTTAAATATAAATAAAACTAAAACAATGATTTTACAGGCAAATACTACCAAAAGAGTAGTTTCATTTCTTAACTACAATGGAAATATGATAAAAGATGTATAAGAATATAAATTCCCAGGAACTCTTATAAAGAGCAATGTCAACCTGATTTAAAGTCTAGAAGACCTAGCAAAAAAGCAAGATAAGTCATGTTTTCGGTTAAAGCCAAGGTTGTTTCATTGGGAAATCTCCTCTTATAAATATTAGTAATCTTTTTAATAAATAAGTTCAACCAGTTTTAGCTTATTACTTTGAGATATCCTCTATGGATAGCTTTTTAACACAACAGAGCTAAGATAAGATAAAAAAAAAGCTTTGATTAAATTTCATTTATTGATAAAACATGTCCATGTAAAACTCCATTTGAAAAGGTTCACATTATTTTTTGTCAAAACTGCTGGAATCCCATGATACTTATTCTTGGTATATTTATGCAAAGAATATTTCACCCAGACCTTTTAGGTAAAGTTAATAATTGTAGGGACTTGGATAAAATAAAGTCTTTAAAGCCCTTGATTAAAAATGAATGTAAAGAAAAAAATAAAAACATTTTTGAAAATAGAATAAAGATTTATGATGAAAATAGTAAACTGTTACTTAATGAAAATTAAAACTTAACTGGGATAGGGAATTGTATTTAGCTTCAAATGACTTTTCTATAGTTACCATAACTTAGAAATAGAAAAAGGTCGATATTATAAAAATTATAGAAAGGATATATTATGTAAACTGTGCCACTTGCTTGAGGATGAAACACTTCCTCCTTGAATATAAAATTAACAAAAAACTAAGGGATAATTTATTTGAAAATAAATTGTTTACCTTCTCATAATTTTACGTTTCTTACAGAAGAACAAAAGGAAAAGAAATGCTAAACCCCTTTATCATGGAACATGTTAAAATATTTGATCCTTTATAAAACAGTCATTTGAACTGAGGGCAGAAGTCTCATATTTTTTTCCATGTGTTCATTTCTTATAAAATTGCTATTTCTTTGCTACATTATGTTTGTTTTTTTGTTTTTGTTTTGTCACAAACTAATTATGATAAAGTCTGAATAGCAGTATTTAAATGGGTCCATTTGAAGAGATAAATACTATTTGGGACATTCTTATTCATGCCTCACTGGGCAGATTCAAAACATTGAAATAAAGCTTTATTTTTCTAGACAATGTTGTGTCGGCTGGTAAATTTGTCTAGAACTTAATAAAAAGCCACTTCAAATTTATACATGTTATGGTATACCGAACTAAGCTGTAAGCCATTTCAACGTAATTGTCCTTTTGTTTGCACACAAAGACGTTTCCAAAAAGCAAGTTCATTACTCATACTGGCAATTATATAATACACCTTCATTTAACAAACAATATTCAGTGTAAAGAATATGTTTGGATAGTCAAGAGTTTTACATACTCGATTCTTCTCTTTAATTTGTTGGCTATTCTTTTTTTTTAAAAATTATATCATCTGGTTCGTCTTAAGGTGGACATAACAGTGCAGCAAAGGAGCGGAAAAGATTTAAGTACAAATAAGTTTGAGAATATTAAAATCGTACGAATGGTTGAGAAATATACCACTAGTGTACCTATACTCGACGAAGTTGTAGGGTTTAATGTACAACTGGTGACTTCGCAGTATATGCGCGTCTAAGTATGTAGTTGAAGGTTTGGATGGTAGGTCAAAACATGTTTCCATTTGAATAACATTTTTTAGAGCCACTTACATTTAATTATACATGTATGATCCAGTCACTAGTAAATGAATGTTAGTATTAAACGGTCATTTTGATCTAAACGTGATCATCTGAAGGTCTAAAACTAAAAACTTTATGTCTTATTCAAGATTTACGTTATTTTTCAGATATTTGCTAGTGATAAATTCGATACTGTTAAGACATTTTGTTTTAAGTCAATCAAGTACCTTTTTTATGGCAATTTGGTATGCTGTTGCTTTGTATAGGTAATAACAGCTAATAAACAGTCTGAACATAGACTGAATAGTGTTGAATTACGTGAAAGCGAATAATGAAACCAGTACTGAATTTACAGCAGTGGATACGTCTGTCAATTAACAAAAAGAGTGAACGTGACATAAATATTTTTTATTGTTCAGTCTTTTAAGAGCTGTCCTGATCAAAATGACTTGTTTTGTTCAATAAAAAACCCGGAAAAAAACAATCAAATAAAAGATAGGATGGAAATGGGGAATGTGTCAAAGAGACAACAACCCGACAAATAGCAGAAAACAGCCGAAGGCCACCAATGGGTCTTCAATACAGAGAGAACATCCCGCACCCGGAGGCGTGCTTCAGCTGGCCCCTAAACAAAAATGTGTACTAGTTCAGTAATAATGGACGTCCAACTACTTTAAATTTTGTTGTGAATACACTATTTAATCGCTAACGGTAATCTTTTCATAAGTCATTCCTGAAAACAAACTTTCAAAACAGTCTAAATAAATGCCGGAAATTGTTAAGTTATATATTTTAAAGTCATGACTCTTAAACAGCCTCAAAATATCAGGTTGAAGTCACATGTACGTACAGCAAAACAAATTCCAATTGCTTTCATATTCATTTTCAAAATTAAACAAACGGAAAAATCAATACTAAAGCATTTTAGATATCCTGTTTTGAAACTAGCATCGTCATCTTTAATTTGATTTATTTTCTCGAATTTGTATTGACTACACCAACATGACATGACATTCATTACCTAGAATACATTCATAGAGAGGCAGGGTATATCTGTAATATATAACAATCAATTATCATCTATAATTTGATTAAGTATAAAGTCGCTGTATCTGTTTGAGATGACAACATACTTGAATAGTAAGCAATTGCTTCGAGGTGGTATTCGTTAACCCCATAATCAAATGTTACAGAAATTAAGAGTCCCTTTACCCTGTCAATAAAATGTAAGGTTAGTTGCGTTTTTTAGAACAATTCCAAGATTCATATATAACAACGAAAACAATTCGTAGATCTTTTGGATTTCTTAATAAAAAGTGCCTCATAAACATCATTTATTCAAAAAGAATACTTATTTGATTTTCGAACATCGCTTACATACCTCCGTCTTCTTGTTGAATCTTTTCCCCACCGTTGAAAATCAAGATGAATACACCTCTACTTGATATGAATAGCTGATGAGTCATGTGATATATTTTTTGACCTCCAAAATCCCACAAATCTATGGGTACAACTACCATTTCGTAAGTTCCTTTATTACATTCAGAGCGGACAAGTTTAATAATTTCCTCATCTGATATTTTTCTGTCCGTCAAGGATTCTGTAATCAAAGTTTCTTTAATCTTGCCTCTTCCGCCATCTGGCTTTTTGATATCGGAGATTTTTGTACCTATTAAGCACGACATTTTTATTATTAGTGATTGGTAATTCAGGGGATCTCTAACGGGCAGAACAATACAAGTATAATTGTTTGAAATAATGTATTCGTTATTTTTTGCTTTTGAAATATGTTACCTTATATACTCCATTCAAGGTGATAAAACTGACAAAACAACATCACAAAGCCTTATTCATATATAAGAGCCTGCAATGATCATTTAATAATGTCCAAGTCAAATCAACGATAAACAAGATAATATATGGTTAAAGGCTGGGGATATCAAACTATATATTTTAACATTTTAAATTGAAGGGATATAGTTGACCCAATGGGACTTACCTTTTATCTCATTTAATGCATCTTGGTATTTCAAACAAGATAAACACATTGTAACCTGACGGGAACCTCAATTTTTTACATGATTTTTGAAAATTATCAAATGGTAGAGGTGCATGAATGACCCCTCGAGAAAATTCTCTTGATGTAAGAATATATAATAAGGCTAACGGGAAATTATCTGAACCATTTACACGATATCATCAACAAAAGAGAGGCGAAAGATACCAAAGTGACTTTCAAACTTATCAGTTGAAAATAAACTGATAACGCAATGACAGGCAATGGGGATGATCATAAGGAACTCAGAAAATATATATCGTTCAATCCAACTTGATGTGAAAAACAAGAAAATATATATGTTTTAGGGGTTTGGAATTCCGAATCTATATCAAAGTATATATAAAAAAATAGCTGCGGCTAGGGATGGCCACAGGGAACTCACCTTATCTTTGTTTTGCTTTGTCCTATTAACATTTTTATTCTTTACAATAAATCCATATCCATATATTTTACTGTTTTCGTAGAATGTATATATTATTTTTCAAATATCAAGGTCATGGGTTACCACCTTTGGATCCTACAGTAGCAATATGGACCCATGATCACGACTGAAGACCCCAAGTCTTCATTCCTTTTTTGTTTTTCACTTTATGATAATTTCAACTGAAATAAAAGTTTTCCTTGGAGTTCCTAAGTAAACCTTACCTTCTATTCGACCTTCATAATGTCTCTTTGTAGACCTCTATGCACTAACAAAATCTCGAATTCACATTAAAACAAGTAGGTCTACCATATTGTAGTATTGGAAGTATATTTGACCATCCTTTTCTAAGGATAGCGGTGGATACGTTCGGGTGGGAGGCAAGGAAAGAGGAAGAAGAAGAAGTCCACAAACTTTGTTTGGAGGAGTTAATAATATGTTGTATAAGATTTATATGTGGAGAGCGAATATATATAACATATGGTATGTATATGACTGGTTTTAAACGTTGAAACCTATGACAACTTAACAAATACCTTTACGGGGTATCGGTATTCGACTCGGGAATATTCTGTCCAAAGCTTTAGACTTTGACGCTTTGTCTTTTTCCCGTGGATTATAGTCACCACCTTTAACGGCGCCTGTATAAGACGAGCTCTGTACTTGTGTATTAAAGATGTGACCTGAAATGATGTACAATCAGATTATCTTTTTTAAAGGGATGACAATTAAGATTTTCTTATTGCTAACAGATTTAAATCATGAATATTGTATTACAGTATATGCTAGTGTGTAGATTGAAAGTTTTTATGCTGAATCAAAGGGAAGATTTCATTCTTTTTTCGTGAATTTCAAAACCACACTTTACAACTCTCAATGGTGTTTTCTTATTATTTTTCGTTGTTTATCAGGCTCTTGCTTTCGCAAACTGAACGTTGTGGATTTTTTTTAATGTTATATAATTGATAACACCAATAAAACACTGTGAGATTCAATTGCAAAAAAAGAATACAACTAGTCGTTATAGCTGAAATCCATTTCACAATACATTGCTGAAATAGTTGTTACTTTCTAAATCAACAAAAACAGATGTTGCCAGAATAGTACATTTTACGCTTACGTTTTTTCATTTATTCATTAATTTTCTTGTTACTGTTGACAGTGTTAATGTGTGTTTTAATGTAGTTTAATTTTTCTAAAAATATTTCATTATTATGTGTATATGTAACAGTGATTTTGTAAAATCACAGATTTTATAAAAATGTCTAAAATTTCAGGAGTTTTGTAAATCACTGAACTGATTAGTAAATTTAGAAAATGCCGGTATTTGACTAGGGATTTTACACAATCCCTAAAATATTTTTTTTTTTTTGCAGATTCACCGAATAATTCAGGTTATTTGTGATATAATTATGTTTTTGCTTTTAATATTTAATTGAAAAAAGACAAGAGCCTACAACAGTTACATTGAACTAGCGACTAATGATTTAGTTTTTAAGGTCATCAGTTAGCTGAGGACAAATTATAATGAAATATATGGAAACGAAAAAACATGACGAAATTGTGGTATATATTGCTATAGGCTCATTTAAAGAGACAAAAAACTTGCTGGAACATTAACATGCTAGTTCACATAGTAATAGTTCACAGAAGACATGTCAGCCTACCCAGGCATATCATTCTGACACAAACTCTAAAAAATGCCAACTATTCGAATCATGTTTTTTTTAAATTTTTGATCTGAAAAAGGAAATCTACAAATCAAAGAAATGGTATTTTATAAATATGTTCAATATTTTAGAGCCTGTCCGAAGTCAGGAGCCCATGGCCAATGTTAGTCTTGTATGGTTTTTTTTTAAATTTTAGTTCATTTATATGTTTCGGAGTTTAGTGTGACGTCCTTTTTCACTGAACTAGTTCACATTTTTTTTGTGTAGGGGCCATCTGTAGCCCGCCTCCGGGTGGGGAATTTTCTCGATGTGTTGAAGACCTATTGGTTGCCTTTGGCTGATTTCTTCTCTTTGGTCGGGTTGTTGTCTCTTTGACACATTCCCCATTTCCATTCTCAATTTTATCAAATGTTTAAACCCGCTGCATTTGTGTTCACTAGTCCCAAGTCAGGAGCCTGTCGTACAGGGGTAGTAGTTTGTTGGTGTGGTTCATAAGATTTTCTAGTTTCTCATTTTTTTTTTTACTAGACCGTTGGTTTTCCTGTTTGAATTGTTTTACACTAGTCATTTTGGAGCCCTTTATAGCTTGCTGTTCGGTGTGAGCCAAGGCCCCGTGTTTAAGGCCGTACTTTGACCTGATAATTATTTACTTTTTACACATTGTGACTTGGATGGAGTGTTGTCTCATTGGCACTCATATCACATCTCCTTATATATATAAAGGCAATAGTAGTATGCTGCTGTTCAAAAGTCATCAATCGATTTAACTGAAACAAATTCGGATCACAAACCAAAACCGAGGGATACACATCAACTATTGGAGGAAAACAACGGAACAACAGAATATATATATGTTTGTTGTATATATATATATATATATATATATATATATGTATATATTCAAATGCGTTTTGTTAAAATATACTTTTTCACTTTTTTGGTTTTTTGGGAAATGTTGTTTGTGCTGTATTTAGGCCCCTCTAACAAGAAAAATTGCGGTTTTTATCCAACGCAATCATTCGTTTGAACGTTGTTTTCAATTTAGACTTGTTTATAGTTTTTCGTTTGGGCTTGTATTATATTTTCCTTCTGGTTTATATGATCCGTTCATCCTATTTCGACTCTTTGAAATTCAAGAGTCTATCCTAAATTGAGAGAAATTATACATGGCCTTCCAAATACAGTTTCGATTCCTAACATCACTGAAGAGACATTAATGGTCGAAATCCGGATATGGTGTACAAATTTTTACACCTCATGTTTGTGGTATACCATCTTTTCCGCAAGTTTATTGTTTTCTGTTTGGTATAACATTAATTTTAGGATCCACTTTGTAACATCAGGTGATCAATTTATTTGGCAATCGCCAATAGCAGTCAGCAGGGTTTAAGAACATCCATTGTTCGACTTGTTAGTCAAATGCGTTTTGTTAAAATATTCTTTTTCACTTTGTTGGTCTTTTGGAAAATGTTGTTTGTGCTGTATTTAGAACTCTCTACCAAGAAATTTGTTTTACATGCACACGTTTACAAATTGCGGTTTTTATCCAACGCAATCATAGGTTTGAACGTTGTTTTCCTTTTAGACTTGTTTATATTTTTTCGTTTGGGCTTGTATTATATTTTCCTTCAGGTTTATATGATCCGTTCATCCTATTTCGACTCTTTGAAATTCAAGAGTCTATCCTAAATTGAGAGAAATTATATGGCCTTCCAAATACCGTTTCGATCCCTAACATCACTGAAGAGACATTAATTGTCGAAATCCGGATATGGTGTACAAATTTTTACACCTCATGTTTGTGGTATACCATTTTTTCCGCAAGTTTATTGTTTTCTGTTTGGTATAACATTAATATTAATATCCATTTTGTTAAATCTGGTGATCAATTTATTTGGCAATCGTCGATGGCAGTCAGCAGGGTTTAAGAACATCCATTGTTCGACTTGTTAGTCAAATGCGTTTTGTTAAAATATTATTTTTCACTTTTTTGGTCTTTTGGAAAATGTTGTTTGTGCTGTATTTAGAATCCTCTACCAAGAATTTTTTTTACATGCACACGTTTACAAATTGCGGTTTTTATCCAATGCAATCATAGGTTTGAACGTTGTTTTAAATTTAGACTTGTTTATATTTTTTCGTTTGGGCTTGTATTATATTTTCCTTCGGGTTTATATGATCCATTCATCCTATTTCGACTCTTTGAAATTCAAGAGTTTATCCTAAATTGAGATAAATTATATGGCCTTCCAAATACCGTTTCGATCCCTAAAATCACTGAAGAGACATTAATTGTCGAAGTCCGGATATGGTGTACAAATTTTTACACCTCATGTTTGTGGTATACCATCTTTTCCGCAAGGTTATTGTTTTCTGTTTGGTATAACATTAATATTAAGATCCATTTTGTTACATCTTATTTACATTTGTTTGTTTTTATAGTGATTAAGATGATAACACAATGTTGACTGCTGTACCCCTATTTTTGACATTTTTACCTATTGTGTCTGTTTGTTTTGTTCACGCATCGTTGTCAATATAATGGAATTTGATGCGACTGTCATACAAGTGAGAGGTTTAGCTAGCTATAAAACCAGGTTCAATTCACCATTTTCTACATAAGAAAATGCCTGTACCAAGTCAGGAATATGACAGTTGTTATCCATTCGTTTGATGTGTTTGTGTTTTTGATTTTGCCATTTGATTAAGGACTTTCCTTTTTGAATTTTCCTCGGAGTTCAGTATTTTTGTGATTTTACTTTTTGTTACATCTGGTGATCAGTTTATTTGGCAATCGCCAATGACAGTCAGCAGGGTTTAAGAACATCCGTTGTTCGACTCGTTAGTCAAATGCGTTTTGTTAAAATATACTTTTTCACTTTTTTAGTCTTTTGGAAAATGTTGTTTGTGCTGTATTTAGACCCCTCTACCAAGAAATTTGTTTTACATGCACACGTATAAAAATTGCGGCTTTTATCCAACGCAATCATAGGTCTGAACGTTGTTTTCAATTTAGACTTGTTTATATTTTTTCGTTTGAGCTTGTATTATATTTGCCTTCGGGTTTATATAATCCGTTCATGCTATTTCGACTCTTTGAAATTCAAGAGTCTATCCTAAATTGAGAGAAATTATATGGCCTTCCAAATACCGTTTCGATCCCTAACATCACTGAAGGGCCATTAATTGTCGAAATCCGGATATGGGGTACACAATTTTTACACCTCATGTTTGTGGTATACCATTTTTTCCGCAAGTTTTTTGTTTTCTGTATGGTATAACATCAATATTAAGATCTATTTTGTTACATCTGGTGATCAATTTATTTGACAATCGCCAATGGCAGTCAGCAGGGTTTAAGAACATCCGTTGTTCGACCTGTTAGTCAAATGCGTTTTGTTAAAATATACTTTTTAACTTTTTTGGTCTTTTGGAAAATGTTGTTTGTGCTGTATTGAGACCCCTCTACCAAGAAATTTGTTTTACATGCACACGTATAAAAATTGCGGTTTTTATCCAACGCAATCATAGGTTTGAACGTTGTCTTCAATTTAGACTTGTTTGTATTTTTTCGTTTGGGCTTGTATTATATTTTCCTTCGGGTTTATATGATCCGTTCATCCTATTTCGACTCTTTGAAATTAAGATTCTATCCTAAATTGAGAGAAATTACATGGCCTTCCAAATACCGTTTCGATCCCTAACTTCACTGAAGAGACATTAATTGTCGAAATCCCGATATGGTGTACAAAGTTTTACACCTCATGTTTGTGGTATACCATCTTTTCCGCAAGTTTATTGTTTTCTGTTTGGTATAACATTAATATTAAGATTTTGTTACATCTGGTGATCAATTTATTTGGCAATCGTCAATGGCAGTCAGCAGAGTTTAAGAATATTCGTTGTTCGACCTGTTAGTCAAATGCCTTTTTTTAAAATATCCTTTTTCACTTTTTTGGTCTTTTGGAAAATGTTGTTTGTGCTGTATTTAGACCCCTCTAACAAGAAATTTGTTTTACATGCACAAGTATAAAAATTGCGGTTTTTATCCAACGCAATCATAAGTTTGAACGCTGTTTTCAGTTTAGACTTGTTTATATATATATATATATATATATATAAGTGCCTAAGAATGTAACTTTAACACACTAATGAGTGTTATAAAATTAGCTGTTATATTTTATATTATTCACGCAACATTTCGCTTAACAAATTAGCTTCATCAGGCGTGTGCATCGCTCAAGGTGAAATCGGATGCATGACAAAAAAATATTTTTGTAGCCTTGACTACACAAAATTTGAGTAAAAATTTTAACAAAATTTTTTGATGTTCTATAAAAAATATATGTTTGTAAATTGTCTAGAAAAATATTTTTGCCTCTTATTGTACATATCAATTCTTAAATAAAAACAAATAGTTGTTTTAGTTAAATAGAATGAAGTTCAGGATTTATTCCTTTGGTTTTGGGTAGAACTGTTTTTCATCTCTCTCATTAAGTCCATCAGGTTCAAGAGTACGTAGCTGATGCATGCAGAACCTTTCTCTCTGTTTTCTCTGATGAACAAGGCAGACTACATCGAAGAAGGGAATCGTCATCTCTCCAACTTTAAATTTTATAAAGAATTAACATCTGATCCAACCAAAGAAATCAACAAAAAAATTAATGACGTCCTCTCAGAAATGAATAAAGATAAACAAATTGATGACGATACGTACGATTTTCTACGCCCAGACGAAACTTGCACAGCCGGTCGATTTTACTTACTTCCAAAACTCCATAAAGAAGGGATTCCAGAGAGACTTATAGTATCAGCTAATGGCCATCCAACCGAAAAAATTTCAGAATTTGTTGATTACCACCTTATACCACATGTTAGTCAACTGCCATCTCATATTAAGATACAACTGACTATTTGACAAAAATGAATTCCTTAAGTCCTTTACCTAATGACACAATTTTGGTTTCGATGGATGTGTGTTCTTTATACACAAATATTCCAAAAGATGAAGGAATAGCCGCGTGTGAAAAAGTATGGAACACTCGAAAGGATAAACATCCACAAACTGACTGTCTAGTTCAATTGCTCAAGCTAGTGCTTGAAAATAACAACTTTATTTTCAACGACAAGCACTTTTTACAGATTGACGGAACTAGTATGGGAACAAAAATGGAACCTTCTTTTGCCAACATTTTTATGGGGGATCTTGAAGAACGCATCCTTTTGAGTGTGCCATACAAACCCTTGTCATGGCTCCGTTGTATTGATGATATTGACATGAAATGGAACGATACTGCAGAACATTTACAAGATTTCTTAGATCATTGTAATCAGTTTCATCATTCAATTAAATTTACATCTGAATTTTCAAGCGAGAAAATTGCTTTTCTCGACACCACCACATTTGTAAAAAACGGGGTCATTACAACTGATCTCCACACAAAGAAAACTGATTAACACCAGTTCCTTTCTCCAAAAAAGTTGTCACCCGAAACACTGCTCCAGGAGCATACCCTACAGTCAAGCCATCAGACTAAAGCGAATTTGCTCCTCAGAATCCAAACTCAACTATCGTTTGGGACAACTAAAAAAACAACTAAAATCTAGAGGATACAAAAGCAAAAACATCACAGACGCTTTTGATAAAGCCCAAGAAGAAGATCGAGATATCCTCATGGAATACAAAGATAAGACGACACGCGCAGATAGAATTCCGTTTGTTGTCACCTTCCATCCCGATTTGACAAATATTTCATCTACTATCCGCAAGCACTGGCGTCTTATCGAAAATGACTCTTCCTTAAAAGAAATTTTTCCATCACCTCCTGTTATTGCCTATCGCAGACCCAAAAATCTCAAAGACATACTTGTCACATCTAAAGTAAAAAAACAAGAGACTTCTAAAATTGGGTGTTAAACACAATGCGGAAGAAACAATTGTAAGTGCTGTAAAGTCGCAAACACTGACCACTCTTTCAGCAGCACAGAAACAAAGCAGCGATACAACATCTATGTTGCATCTAATTGAAAAACGGAAAATAGTATTTATATTCTTACTTGTGGAACTTGCAAGCTGCAGTATGTTGGTGAAACAGAAACGAAATTCAACATCAGACTTAAAAATCACCGGTCTTTTCATACAAAAGGAAGAAACTGTCCAATTACGAGACACCTCTTAAGAACAGGGCATACTTTTGAAAATATCACCTTTCAAATAATTGAGGTAAACCAAAATTGGGACTCTCAAAGGAGAAAACAGAGAGAAAGGTTCTGGATGCATCAGCTACTCTTGAACCTGATGGACTTAATGAGAGAGATGAAAAACAGTTCTACCCAAAACCAAAGGAATAAATCCTGAACTTCATTATATTTAACTAAAACAACTATTTGTTTTGATTTAAGAATTGCTATGTACAATAAGCGGCAAAAATATTTTTCTAGACAATTTACAAACATATATTTGTTATAGAACATCAATAAATTTTGTTAAACTTTTACTCAAATTTTGTGTAGTTCAAGCTACAAAAATATTTTTTTGTCATGCATCCGATTTCACCTTGAGAGATGCACACGCCTGATGAAGCTAATTTGTTTAGGGAAATATTGCGTGAATAGTATAAAATATAACAACTAATTTTATAACACTCATTAGTGTGTTAAAGTTACATTCTTAGGCACTTATATAATTTAATGTAGTAACTGCATCAGTTTATTTACAAACTGATCCACGCCTAGATAGATTGAATGTTGATTTTTAGACACTATATATATATCTATCTATATATATGTATATATAAACAAGTCTAAATTGAAAACAACGTTCAAACCTATGATTGCGTTGGATAAAAACCTCATTTTTTATACGTGTGCATGCAAAACAAATTTCTTGGTAGAGGGGTCTAAATACAGAACAAACAACATTTTCCAAAAGACCAAAAAGTGAAAAAGTATATTTTAACAAAACGCATTTGACTAGCAGGTCGAACAACGGATGTTCTTAAACCCTGCTGACTGCCATGGCGATTGCCAAATAAACGGATCACAGATGTAACAAAATGGATCTTAATTTTAATCTAATACCAAATAGAAAACAAAAAACTTGCGGAAAAGATGGTATACCGCAAACATATGGTGCAAAAATTTGTACACCATATCCGGATTTCGACAATTAATGTCTCTTCGGTGATGTTAGGAATCGAAACGGTATTTGGAAGGCCATATGATTTACCTCAATTTGGGATTGACTCTTGAATTTTGAAGAGTCGAAATAGGATGAACGGATTATATAAACCCGAAGGCAAATATAATACAAGCCCAAACGAAAACATATAAACAAGTCTAAATTGAAAACAACGTTCAAACCTATGATTGCGTGGATAAAAACCTCAATTTTTATACGTGTGCATGCAAAACAAATTTCTTGGTAGAGGGGTCTAAATACAGCACAAACAACATTTTCCAAAAGACCAAAAAGTGAAAAAGTATATTTTAACAAAACGCATTTGACTAGCAGGTCGAACAACGGATGTTCTTAAACCCTGCTGACTGCCATGGCGATTGCCAAATAAACGGATCACAGATGTAACAAAATGGATCTTAATTTTAATCTAATACCAAATAGAAAACAAAAAACTTGCGGAAAAGATGGTATACCGCAAACATGAGGTGCAAAAATTTGTACACCATATCCGGATTTCGACAATTAATGTCTCTTCAGTGATGTTAGGAATCGAAACGGTATTTGGAAGGCCATATAATTTACCTCAATTTGGGATTGACTATTGAATTTTGAAGAGTCGAAATAGGATGAACGGATCATATAAACCCGAAGGCAAATATAATACAAGCCCAATATATATATTTAAAATAACTGAATAATAGCCTACGATAAATCTTACGGGGCGATGGATCATATAATTATGATACAGTACACTACAAAATATAATATATAAATTGATTTAATACTAAAAACTTGAAACACCAGATAATTTAAAAAAATGATACTTTATATTGGACCAGCATTTCAATTATTAGGGAGACATAATTTTCTATATTTTTTTATGTTTCTTAAGATCAAAATAAAAAAAAAGGTTTGTATTCAATTTAAATAATAGTGTAGGTATGAAGTTCATAAATTTGGATAGGTAATTATAAGGTCTGCCTGTCAAAAAGCAGAACAACTATAAAACAGCATATATAACCCAAATTCATAATGCAAAAAAAGTTAATTGCAGACTTTATGTCTGTACATATGCTTTTTATTCGTAGTCATTTTAAAATAATTCAAATCGGTAATGTCTATGAATAAATAAATTTCTACAATTTATTGTGAAACTCTAATAAGAAAAGTACAGTAATAAAATTCCAAACAACCTCACGAATTTTACAAAATCTCTGAATCTGTTAGGGATTTTTGGAATTTTACAAACGCCATTCCTGATTTTACAAATCCACTGTTACATATATATCTTGTTTTATGGTTGCATTATTTATCTAAACGAAGCTGGTATTATTAAAAACACAGAGTTAAGATAAGAATTAAAAGTATTTCCTTCTTTGAATTTTAAATTGTGGATAAAATATGTATATTCTAAAATTTCTTTAACGGTTCAACGGAGCTATGTATCTTGCCTGCTATTGCTGCTATAAGCATAACAGTGTTATGTTTTAATATTAACAAATAAGTTCATTTATCAGTTGAATACTGAAAATTAAAAAAAAAACAGCTTTTCAAAATCATAAAAAAACTTCTGGTTAAGATATTTATAATGTTATGAACGTTTGACAAATTTATAAATGTTTATCAAAAAAATAACACCCCCCCCCCCCCCCCCGGAAAAAAACAATGACCTTTTAATCGGTATATTATGGATAATTGAAAACAATTATTTATCACAAATTTTGCTCTATATACTGTTATAATTTTCCAGGTTTCGTAGAATTTCATAAAGTGTGACGAAGTAATTGATGTCTTAAACCTTAACCTTTAGAGTGAATCAAATTATGACACAGCTTAATGTTTTTTGTATCAGTAAAATACGGAGAAAAAAAGAGAGAAAATATCTCAATTTTGCTCTGCATATATAATTGCACTAGAGTATCAACACGTGATCGGCAATTTCACGTTGATCTATTGGTTTCCAAAGATCTGGTGATACTCAGAAGATCCTAGAAAGTTGTACGCATTTACCACGATGTACTGATTACGAATGTGACAATTATTCCTATAAATTTACTGAAAATTATTTGTTTTCATTAAGGAGAGGAGGTACTGACAAAGTGATACCACGTCCACTCTGTGTTTTTTTTAGAAGTATTTCTATTTGTATCCATCTGATGAGTTAAGCCTTTTTCAACTGATTTTTATAGTTTGGTCTTATGTTGTACTGTTACACCACTGACCCAGGTTAGGGGGTGGGTTGGGCGCCCACCAATATCTTTAACCCTATCACATTCTATATGTGCCTGTCCTAAGTCAGGCGCCAATAATTTAGTGGTTGTCGTCTGTTTCTGCAGTGTATCATATTTGTTTTGCGTTCATTAATTTGTACATGGATTAGGCCGTTCGTTTTCTCGTTTGAATTGTTTTACATTTTTCATTTCGGTGCCTTTTTTAGCTGACTATGCGGTATGAGTTTGCTCATTGTTGAAGGCCGTACGATGACTTATAGTTGTTAATTTCTGTATCATTTTGTCTCTTGTAGAGTGTTGTCTCATTGGCAATCATATTACATCTTATTTTTATATAAGTGGCTATGGTAATGAATATATGTATGTTTATAGTATGAATATGATTGACATTCATTTACACATACCTTTCATCGGTATCGGTATACGACTTTTGAACGTTTTGCTGAAAACTGTAGGCGCAGTTGGGATATTGTGACTATGTTTTTCAGCATCTCGATGTGTCATTTCTCTACTCCTAAGGAAGCTTTGTATAGTTGCATTTAAAATAGTCCCTGAAACGAATTGAAAATGAAATTTAAAAATTGAATTCATTCAAGAGCTTTTTTTATTGCTGACTGATTTTTTATCATAGGTATTTTATTACAAAAATAGGTAATTGGTTTTAAAGTTGCATCAGAGAATAATAATATCCCACTAAAAGAGTGGAATTATTCTTGAAATCACCTTATCAAAACATTCGTCTTTCTTTTAATATAAACATAATCATGTCACACTTGCACTTAAGTCAGGTAATTCTAAACACGATGACTTAATAGTTAATCGACAGCTTGCCGGTGATGAGTTGATTTGAGTACTTTTTGCATCTTTCCTGTTTGATGATACTTGAAATTTCCTTTCTGACAATGTTGTATGGACAATAAAGCGTAATAACAACCAAACTACATGTAACAAAGAAAGAAGCTTTTAGATATTATATCCCATACAATATGTATTCACAAGGTGTCGATGTATTACAAAAAGCCTTGTATTGCCGAATTCAAATATTCCTGTAATAGTCAAATGCTAAAGAGTTTTTTGTTGTAACAAATTACAATTCCATCAAATGGTTCTATCTTAAGAATTGACAGGCAAATGATGTCAGAGAATTACACTTACTATTTATTAATTATGCTACAATAGGCCAAGATTGTCAAAATATTAGAACAGTTTTGTTTGTGATGGCTATATAATAGTGGTTAACTACACATAATTACAGAGAATCCTATTAAGTATGAAAAATTTCATCTATATACATTAAATCATCAAGGTTAAACTATCACAATATGTCATTACATTTCAACAGACCAACAATGTTCAGTCCAATTACCCAAGCAACAATTACCATGATGATTAATAATATACTAGCATATAGTTTAGGATAGGGATATGCACTGCTTTAAAGACTTTGAACAATAACTGGATATTGCACTTAAACCTTTGATGAATACGAAAGGTCTTATCATGGCAATTAAAATTCTTATGTATATGGTTTAGGAATGGGGGTCGTGACTATAATACAATACTTAAAGATTTATTACATGAACGGGTGGGATTAAACTCCCAGGGGGTTAACCCGTTCTTGCATTGAACGGTCATGCCATGGCAAACAAGCATATTTTTTGTTATGTTTACATATAAACAACATTTTTTTTACTATTTGACGTCGAAAATCAATGTTGGATAGCACTATGCACTTGTCTTGAGATGCAGTACCCATGGACCGAACATCAAAGGCCTCTGTCAAGAGATAAAACGGTTGTGTTAGAAGACGAAATGTAAAAACAAATCCAATATTGTGATCAGGAGGTTAAAGGTAATGGTTACACAAAGAAAATAGTGATATTCAACAATTCAGATACTTCTTCATGCCAAATAGTATATGCCAGTGTCAAAAGACAAACGTGGGTTGATCTTACAAAACTGTTATATCAAGAACCAGAAAAGGAAATGCAGAACTACTAGGAAAACACATGGATGACATAACTCCTTTAGTTACGGCAGTCATGTATGGGCTTTGCCCATTGTTGGAGGCCTATTGTGGAGAGTAGTCTCATTGGCAATCATACCACATCTTCTTTTTGCATTGTTTTATATGTAATCTTTTTTTAAATATTGAAGGTTAAGAATAAAATTTGAAGTTTTTAACAGTGTAAAATAATTACTAAATTACAATTGTTCATATTGCCTAAATCTTATATACCGTTCTCTAAAAAAATCCAACTTCTTTCTTTTATGTCCATACCAGCCCTTCCAAGATAGATCCATATGCCATCTGTAGATTGGCGTTGTTCTGGGGCCTCATCTCCGACTAAAATCTTGGCTAAAGTTGTTTTACCCACTGCAAACCGACCAGTCAAAAAAATTCTATTCCAAAAACAATTATATGTTCCACTTTTTAATAGATTTTTAAATTGCTTATCCGAAATCGTCTTTATATTATCTTGGAGACCTGCAAAGTTGAAACCGAAATAAGAAAACGTACAAAATTATTTATCCGTCCCTACTAATATGCCAATGTTATATTCTTAATCTGGATAAGATAAAATAGATTAAAGTATCTGCCTGCAGCCAGAATATATCGCTGGATTGCAGTTGAGCATTATGAACCAACAGTGAGGTTCATTTTCTGTTCAGCATGCTGATATTTTACTATCCTTAAATATCCACATTATTTAACATTTTATCATGATTGAAGTTAAAAGATGTGCATCATAATTTGCATTTGCCGGTTTTTTGTAGAATCGCAGTTACTCCAAGACAAATGTCACCAATAAAAAAAAATGTGTGTTTATGTCTTGTTGCAGAAACATGCATGGATACTTTACATGTGATTGAAAGGCATATCCTCTGTCTGAAACTTTCATTTACTGATCATGATGAAGTCTCGAACACCGTTCTGTTTTATTTGCTATCTTAAAATCTTGCCAGGATCTTCTGTTTGTTTCTTTCTTGTAATGGTACAAAAAAAACCTATTCATTATAAGTAGAAATGTCATTGGTTTGACGTAAAAATTACAGAAAAAAACGGAAATTACCAAAAAAAATGTTGTTGTCAGAACCTTGTAAACAAAATTTTGATACATGATTTGGACAATTGATTTTCATTAAAATAGAAAGAGCATAATGTTCATGCCAAATTATACATATCAGTGAGTTTATAGTGAAAGATAAGGTAGACAATCATAAAAGGTAGTAGGTAGTTTTATTTTCAGGAACTAGAAAAAGAAAAAGTTATACAGAAGCTCCTAAGTAAGTTTTGTATATAAACTTCACAAAAAAAAATGAAATACCCATTATTATCATCTTGAACAAACAAATGCAATTTTAGGTCACATGAATAACGAGTTCACATAAAAGTAATCAGGGAAATATCCTTCCTGTGTGTGAATGCTTTGGTAGGTTGAACCTTCAATTAGTCATTATGTGGAAAAGAAGGAAGAGATCGGTAAGATCTAGACTATTACTCTTTACTTACACTCAAAAGCATAACATAAGTGTAAATAGTTTGACATGTGATTAAAAAATTGTCCTGTGTTATGTACATGTTCATACAAAAGGCTGCATTTTGATATGTTTAAGCCTTTAAAAAATACAAATCAGCACATTTAATTTACACAGGATCGTCCTAAGTGCTCACAAGTAATTCAAAATTTCAATCAGTAGTAGTATATTGAAAGTCTTAAATACACATTAAACAAATATAACTGACGAATGCAGTTATTTACATATCTTAATGATAAAAATCTATCAAGACATTTTCATGATTATGGAAATCACTATAAATATAAGCCTATAAATACAAGAAAGTGTGTTCAGGGACAAACATGTTTATGAGCTGTAAGCAAACTATTCGTGAACTAGGTGATGACCAAATGTGACAGATTGAAATACATTATTTCATTCCAAAGGATAAATTAAAATTGAAGATTTATGCAATCTTAAGGCTTGTTTACTGTAAGTGATTTGACTTTGTTATCAGACTTCAGAGAGAATCTGTTCAATTCAAAATATCTAGTTTCTCAGTGATTTATAGTTTGACAATTTGTAAAGACACGTGTCCATTGTTGGATATTGATACCTGTTCATGGCTTTTATTAAATGTGTTGTATATCATTTGGTTGTTGACTGGGTAATGTTTTAGACCTTTTGGTCTTCAACTATTTCGATTCTTAAACATCCTTGGCTTTCAAATATCCTGATGAGAATAAATCCAGAAAAGCGACTCGGAAGCATGACAGTTATAACGTATTCATTTCATTTTTTAATTGAAACATTATAGAGTATTGTTGCCTTGAAATCTTTCAAGATGCTTTTATATACAACAATTATATATGCAGAGAAGAAGGGGCGATCTTCGTTGCCCTATTTTTAATGTTTCTAAAAGTTTTTTTGACGGTGATGTTACTTTGTTTCCATTCTACGCAGTCGTATATATCCCAGCTCGTTCGCTATGTTTGTGTGTGAAGTAAGTTATACATTTAGATGATGAACGTAATCTATGCATCCGTGGTAAACTATGAAGTCAGGGATTTCCAAGCCACAATTTACTTAAAATCTTTGATAAAGTATACCATGAAACCTTTCCGTGTGTTGTGAAGGTCTCTGTTTGCCTTTCGTTGTATTTCGTTCTGTGTATATTGTTACTTTTGTCTTGAACGAAGTAAATTTTATAAATACCAAAATGTATAAATTTGATTTAACTAAAATGATTTGCGTATGTATAGTGAAAATATGTATATTTCGTTGTTTAATAATACTTGTATTGTATATATTATTTCTCATGGACTTTGTTATTTGTTGACCCGAGAATACAGTTATTTCGTAGTGCATTTCTTTTAGACAATAAATTCAAATCAAAACAATCGCGCCTGCTTTATCTCAAAGAGATTTTTTCAGTGTAGTGTACTACTATTGGGACAAATAGTATCAACATTATAGAAAAGTCTAACTTAAAATATGGTCAATTCTATGTTAAGGGGGTTTAAAATTCAGTTTGACAGCTTCAGACATACCAATTTTTGACCTTTTTTAACTGGACCAAATCACTACTTAAAATAAAGATTCAGCAACCAAATTTTTTAACATGTAATTTCATCTCCTAACTAATATTTCATGCTTAAATATCAAGAAATGAATTGGGAAAGTTAATGAAAAAATTTGCAAGTTATACACTATTCACACTAGGTACTATATTCGTAGACAACGAAAACCAAAGGACGATAACTGTGTCCTCGGCCTCTTGCAGGATCAATTCATGCAATTAGAAGAACCACCAAAGACCTGTTTAAGATTAAGGACATTGAATATAAAGTGGCCGAAGTCCTCCGAAATACTCCAAACCATCCTGGAGGAGCAAATTTTGTGATGGTATTACTTTTTAGATATTGACTTATCATGTTTATATTTTATTAGAGTTGATTTGTATGAACAAAACAGGCTTAAAAATTTAACGAATTTTCACTTGTTTATGAATTTATAGCAGGACTGATATTGTTATATTTTAATTACAGAAGAACGTAGCTGGCAAAAGAAAAAAGAAGAATTGTTGAGGAGGAAAAAGAGAACTGAAAACATGAAATAAATTGATATCTTCCCTTAATTATTATTGCATTCGTTTATTTTGTTGATTGTTTAATCTAAGAAACAATGACATGCTAAAAATAATTAAAACAAAGACCAAAAGAAAAGGGAACATATGTGCAGCAATTAAAACCCGCAAAAACATTTCAAATTTGGAGAAAAAATTGGTTTAAAAATGCCCATATTTCTTCTATTTATGAAAATCGATGCACATTTAATTGCAATCAGTCAAATATAATGCCTCTTGATGGTTTTTTTTTTTTATGAAATTTGAATGATCAAAGGATAATGATGCCTTTAAACTTATGTGTGTTTTGCAAAAGAGAGCAATTATCTCTTTATTCTAATGGAAGTCACAAACCGTCATTAGTTTTTAGTACACTGTGTACATCAAGATGGGTTGTTTTTCCTAGAATATGAAGAATATCACGGAAAAATACTAAAATTTTGTTCGCATTGTTTAAAAATCAAATTATTATATTTGTTGTATTTATCAAACATAATGCACCGTTATTTACTATCAGTCATTTCAAATGCTTCTAGACAAGTTTTTTTTAATGTGACTAATATACAGATTAAAATCCTTCAACTTTAGTTTGTGTTGAATAACAATGCAATTATTTTTTTATTTAAATGGAAATCGTGAATCGCTTTTGGTTTTTAGTACATTTTGTACATCAAGATGAGATATTTTAAGTAAAATATGAAGAATTTCCCAGAAAAAAAACTTTTGTTCGCATAGTATAAAAAATGCCAATATTTATTCCTTTTATAAAAAATAAGGCACTATTATTTACAACTAGTCGTTTAAAATGCCTCTTTATCAGTCATTTTTTAAAGTGAATGATATAAGGAAAAAGATGCTTAAACTTTTGAATAAGAATGTAAATATTTCTTTATTTTAATGGAAATCATAAACTGTTTTAAGACTTTAGTACTTTTTATTCATCAGGATGGGTTGTTTTTCATAAAATATGATGAATATTAGAAAAATTGTGTTCGCATTGTTTAAAAATGCCAATATTTTTTTTCCTTTTATTAAAAAATACGGCATTGTTATTTTCAATCAGTCATTTTGAATGCCTCTCTTTATGTTATGTTTTCAGTGAATATTATAAGGAAAAAGATGCCTTAACTTATCTGTGTGTTGAATAAGAATGCATTTATTTATTTATTATCATGATTATAATGGAAATCATGAACCTCCATTGGATTTTAGTACTTTTCGTACATAGGGATGGGTTGTTTTCCATAAAATATGACGAATAACAGAGAAAAAACACTAAAGTTTTGTTCCCATTGTTTATAAATTCTAATAAAAAACATGTATTTCTTCTCTATAGCTGTTATTCATAATCAGTCATTTTAAAAGTATCTGGATATTAAGTAATTTTTTAAAGAATGTGAGTAATATAAGGATAAATATGCTTAATCTTTTGTGTTTGTTAAATAAGATGTCAAATATGTCTCTATCTTAATGAAAATCATGAACTGCCATTAGATTTTAATACATATTAACTTTTTTCCAAAAATATTATGAATATCAAAGAAAAGATACTAAAATTTTGTTAGCATTGTTTAGTAATGACAATATGTCTTCCTTTTACAAAAAAATAATGCACTGTTGTTTGCAATCAGACACTTTAAATTGATCTTGATAACATTTTTTTTTTTTATAGAATTTCAATATTCTAAGGATAAAAATGGTTCAACTTTGTATATTGAATAAGAGTGAAATTATTTCTTTTTTTAAATGAAAATCATACACCGTCATTGAATTTTGGTAGTTTTCTAACATCTTGAATCAGAGAATACTAGACTATATTACTCGTAATAATGTTATCTTACAAAAATGGGGACTGTGCAGTTTAACTATCATGACAATTTACTTGAACAAGGATTTGTATACTATACAAATCCTTAACAGGAACAATGAAAAACGTCGATAAAAATGTCGATAAAAAATCTCCAGTTTTGAGGGTCAACCTCCAGCTAAAAATGTTCATATCACAAGTTGTGACAAGACAACACTGTCACATGTATGCTTGGTGGTTTTTTGTCCATACGATATGATGAATATTAGAGAAAAATGACTTAAATTTTGTATGCATTGTTTACTAATACCTAAATTCCTTCTTTTTATGAAAATCAATGCACTTTTTTTTTGGCAATTAGTAATTTCAAAAGCCTCTGGATGAGTTGCTTTCATAAAATGTGAATAATCTAAAGATAAAGATGCTTTAACTTATGTGTGTGTTGAATAAAAGTGCAATTATTTCTTTATTTTAATGGAAATCATAATCCGCCATTGGATTTTTGTATATTTTGTACACCAGGATGGTCCTTTTTTCAAAATATATGATGAATATCAGATATAAGAAATAAAGTTTTGTTTGCAATGTTTCAATATGCCTATATTTCTTCTTTTGATAAAAAAAATAATGCACTGTTGTTTGCAATCATGCAGACATTTTAATTTGTCTGGATAAGTTATTTGTTTGTTGAAAGAATATAATATTATAAGGATACTTTTACTCAAACGTTTTTTTTTTGTATTGAAAAATAATGCATTAATTTCTTCATTTCATTTCATTAAAATTTGATGGAAATCAATTACCCATCAAAAATAATTTAGTACATCGGGATGGGTTGTTTCTTTAAAAAATATGACGAATTTAATGGAAATATACTTATATTTTGTTTTTGTTTTTTTGTTTTTGTCTCCAATCCATATATTGATATGTCTGTCCTAAGTCACAAACTGTGTCAGGGTGTCAGTGGTTGATTTTATTTACACCTCAAAACATTTTTTTTTGGCAATTTTGTTTATTAACAATTGGACACCGATATATTAACTACAAAAAAAATAAAGTAAGAGAGATTTATATGTTATAGACAAATATTTCCCCCTTCCGTCCTTTTATGTGTATTACTTTGTATGCGTTGTTCTTTTTTAACTGATTGACTGAGTGGTTGATTAATGTCCAGCAGCAAATGTTACATGCAAAAGGAAAGGAATGAACCGTTCGTTGTATTCGTTTACGTCCTACCAATAATTTAACAGTTCGAACGAGTCAAAGCACCCTAATTGGTCTTTTAGTTGGATTCTAAATTGACCAGTTTACGTTTCTAGACCTGCATGCATTATGCGTTTGGTTCAATTCTTTGAGAGGAGTCTTGATTTACTTTTAATAACCATTGGCCTTATATTAGCATGTTGGCAATAGCCTGTTTGAAATAACCAGGCTATTTTGCTTTGAAATCCAGATAAAGTCAAGCGTATCAGGTAGTTTCATGTCGACATCCTTGTTAAATGAGCAGGACACTTACATAAACAGCACTTTTAGGCCTTAACTTTTGCATTAATTAAAATACACCGATATGATGTGTACACTCATTTACATCATGAATGAATTGTAGTAAATTGAAATGCTTTTTAATTGACAAGAATGATAGAAATAAGGTCATGAAGTATATTGCCCAAGAGACAACTATCTATATACCAAAAGATAAATATTTGAACAACTTCAGGTCATGATAGGACCTTCAACAGTTAAATGGTACTATAACCTATTACAGGAATTCAGAAGAAAACATGAGGCTCCAAAGAGACTTTATCGCTCACCTGGATTTTCTTTTATAGATCTAGCATCAATGAATGTTTTACTGTTTACAATTTACTAATTATTTTCCAGTTAAAGTAAATGGGACAGGGGGTCTGAATTAAAATTGATAAAAAGAAATTTAAAATAATTAGCTAAAAGTAGTTTTTTGTAATCTATTTTTAGATAACATAATAAAAAGTATGGATCACGGAGCTTTAATCGATCTACATGTTGTGCAAATTGTCAGATTTTTTATAGAGTTTACATGTTTATGGAAAGATCAAAACTAAACGATATATTATTTTGATGAAATATGAAAAGATATCTCTAATGGCGTTTCTGATAATAATAAGACGAAATGTAGTCATGTACTTGTTTTATGCTACAAAAAAAACCCCAACAAAATAGGTAAACCCACAACACATTCCGTTACAAAAATTAATTTATTTGAGTTAGTTTACCTTGTATGATTAATTTGAAGAATATAAAATGAATAAAACAAAAAATATTCTGTATTTGTTAAAACAGTCGAAATGATAAGATAACATACAACTTCATTCAATTAGAGAAAACAGTCTTGCAAATGAATTACATTCTTCTCTCAAAATTTACATATTTCATTAAAGATCTAGACCGATTGTTTTCTGCTATTTTAGAATTCAAGATTGCGGAAGACATTTATAAAACTTAATAGTAAAATAAAAGTTGAAAAGGGCAATAACTACTTTCGCAGTCATCGAATGGTTTGGGTTACACTTTTATTTTTGCAGATTGATTTTTTTGCTATACATTTTTCATCCTATTTCAATCAAAATGGTTATCTAGTGATCCCTTCTCAGAAACTGAGAGGTTATGATTTTTTTATAGTGGTAAATACATTCCATTACATTTTCGATCAATTTCAAAAAGGAGCTCTTCGTTTATTTCCCGGCAGCCACAACATTTTGAATGTTTCCAACAGTCAAGTACCATAACTCCTGTCAAGTAAAAATGAGAGACAAACATCGAACTAAACTTGTCGTTAGAGGTCTTTAAACATTTCATTGAAATTCGATTCATTTTTAAAAAGCGCTTTACTCTTCATCTGGAAATCAAATGTGTTAGCGATGGACCCTCGGACAAAACGAGAGACGAACTAACAGACATGAATACTTCTCTATATCGTCGACTTTTCTGAGTGGGGACAATAACTAAAGAATAATGGATAGTATCCATCTTTTAAGGGCATTAACTTTTACAACAATTCAACTTATGATTTCGTCCATGTTGACTTCAGATTTTACTTTCTGAAAATGTTTTGCTCTCCGTATACTAGTTTCTTCAGAAAATTCAAATGTGGGTGAAAATCGTCTTTCATTGGAAATTGGTCCTATAAGGGGTCAACTAATGTTTTCGCCGTGCTCTCTTGTGAATGGATCTTATTTTGTGAACAGTTTTGCTATTTAAAATTTCTCTCTATCTATAGTTATTTCTCAAAGAAAGCTACAAAATTGACAAACATTGTTTTAGAGGGCAAAAACTCCTTTAAAGGGTCAATTGTTAATTTCACAATGTTGACCTATTTGTAGTCATATTTTGTTGGATACTTTCGCCATTTAACGTTTCTATCGACGTATTTTATGTTCTGAAAAAAAAACATAAAACATGGACACATTTTCTATCAGGGGTAATACGTTTCCCTGATAATTTCGGGTATTTGACATCTGTATTGGTTTAGATCTCACTTAACTGACTTATTGTAAATCGACGATTTCTGTGTAATTGTCTAATTTATAGATCAACTTTGCTAGTTTTTTTTTTTTTTCTATTGTCAAAGTACAAAAAAATGTAAAATAACGGAAGTAAACATTGTCTCGTAAGGACATTAACTCTAACAAGAGGTGAATTGACGATTTCGGTTATGTCGACTTATAGAGTTATAGATTGAATTTTGCCGAACATTTTTTATATTTAAAGTTTCCCTCTCTCTATCATAGTTCCTGCTACAAAGTAACAACAATTGTTTGGTTTGTCTCAAAGGACAGTAACCGTTATAAAAAGTCAATTCACGATTCCGGTACGTCTGATGTTAAATTATTTTTAAATCTTACTTTGCTAAAAATTATTTTATCATTCAAAGCTTTTCTTCATCAATTACAGTTTGTGCGAAACACTTTTAAAAATGTATATATCACTTTGCAGGGGCAATTATGTTCTAATTCATAAATTCAAGCGAACATAAATTATTTACAAAATAAACTCAACACCTTTGTATGGGATCAGCTCGCCTGATAGTGTGCAGCAAAGCTTTAATTTTCTTAAAGACAAATGCAAACTAAAGTTCATCTGTTACTGTCTGCCTAGGCCTACACAATCGAACCTCGAATGACAAACACAAAAACCAATCTACAAGAAAAAAACAAATTTTCATTATGTACGCAAATACAAATAATGAATCAAATAAAAGATTCTATTCCTACACGGTCCGTGTATATTTGCGTCCATTCGTTTTTCATTTTTGAAATATCAAAAACAAAAAACAAAAAACGAGAGTGTTTTCATTTTTCGTTTTTGATTTCTCAAAAACCAAAACGAAAAACAAAAGTGTTTTCATTTTTCGTTTTTGATTTCTCTAAAACCAAAACGGAAAACGAAAGTGTTTTCATTTTTTGTTTTTGATTTCTCTAAAACCAAAATGAAAATCAAAAGTGTTTCCGTTTTTCGTTTTTGATTTCACTAAACAAGAATATTGTATTTAATTTTAATTATTTCTCGTTTTATAATGTACATTGTTTTCCTTTCTTGTTTCACAGTCATTGATAGTAAATAATGCCAATGTAAACACCCCGGTGTTCTTTCAACATAATGTAGACAAAATAGACCGCCTGACTTATCAATTAAACTACGGTGATAAATGAATCAAAACCTTTCAAATTACCTTGTTTATATCTTTAATATTAAATAAATTATTATATTTAAATATTAAACGAATCATTAATTTAAATTGTACAATATAATATTATATAAAGATGGTACAAATAAATAGATTGATTACAACATCACATTAACAAGGGAGGTTACTACTTTTAAAAACTTATAAGAAAACTACCCCGGTCGTTAAAGTATACATGCACAGTCACTGTGGTTATCAGATCTTTAATCGAAGATAATGTCGACGGATGCAAAAGACTTTATCAATCTGAACAATAAGGGTGCGTGATCTTTACTTTTAAATTTAGAAAGGTTGATCTCAGATGATTAGAATTCATAACCAAGGTCCATTATACGAACATTCAGGACGATAATGTGTTTTGCTTGATCAGTTGATTGAAAAACAAATTTCCGCAATTTCACAATTCAAAGCGGGATTAGCATTCAATCATTTTGCCATTCGGAGCCTACTCGGTATTAGTTTTGCTTATTTTTGAAAGCTATATGGTGACCCTTAACTAGAGCCTGGGTGTGGATGGGGGTTTACGGAATAGAGGGTGGTGGGCAAAAAAAATATAAATAATAGAAACAATGGACCAAGAAATGAAAAAAAAATAGAATAATGAGGTGTTAAAATATAAAAAGAATAGAAAAATTGGCAAAAAGTATAAAGAAATAAACATTATAAAGAATAGAGAAAAATGGCCTGAAACACTGATTAAAGAATAGAGATAAATGGAATAGAATACCAAAGAATACAGAAATGAAGAAATACGCATCCAGACCATCATACTAGTTGCCTAAACCAACGTTATTTTGTCTCCGGTAGAATGTTATTGGTTTTCATACGTTTTCTTTTTATTTCTATGCCTATCAATTAAGACATGAGCTTTCATAATTTGCCAGCTTATTACATTATAAAAAAAGACTAAGCCGAACATCACTGTGGATTTTTTCTCAAGTAGACCTCAGCTACCCACCCTACCACACCATTACCGAAAAATTAATAAAAAAAATCTACGGCAATACTTTTGTCCGCAATAGGTGCAAAGGGAAGCTGGGTACCTGATGTCTTCTGGAGAAAAAATCCAGGGTGTAGGATAAAGCAAAACATTGTAATCCACATAGCCAAGTGTGTGGCTGTTGTTTTCAGGGTATGAATGGTTCTTTTCCTCGTTGAAGACCCTCCAGCTACTTTCAAGATGAAGAACAGGAATAAAAGCCCTGTTCATTGATAATTTGTATTTTTTCTATGTATTGTGTGCGATTTTGTCCCATGCACATCTCTTTATTTTCTATTTTAGGGCCTAAACACGGCTCAATGCAAGTTTAGCCCTTCAATATTAAAGGTCATATGTTACATTATTGTTTCGGATAAGAGTGAATTTGGTATACCTATTAAAACGTTTAAACCCGCTGCATTTGATTGCAACTGTTCTAAGTCAGGAACCTAATGTTCAGTAGTTGCCGTTTGTTGATGTGATTCATAAGTGTTCTCGTTTCTTGTTTATTATATAGATCATACCGCTGCATAGTTTTCCCGTTTGAATGGTTTTGCACTGGTCATTTTGAGGCCCTTTGTAGCTTGCTGTTCGGTGTGATCCAAGGCTCCGTGTTGAAGATCGTACTTTGACCTACAATGGTTTTTCTTTTACAAATTGTGACTTGGATGGAGAAATGTCTCATTGGCACTCATACCACATCTTCTTATATCTATATATGGTCCTTTTAAGTGAATTGGGAGATTGGGATTTCTAGCTTTAATCTCACCCATGTCAGCTTTTTATTTGTATTTACAGAAAAGAGAGCTAGTTTTGCATTCTCTAATATACTGTAACAGTTTAATTTTCCATGAAAAAAGGACAGTTTTTATATGTCCGGTAGCATCGTATCATATCTGGACATCGGCTGTTGTCTGCTCTTTGGTCGGGTTGTTGTCTCTTTGACATATTCCCCATTTCCATTGTCAATTTTATTATCGGTAGGCATGTAAAATTGCCAAACCATACACGACCGTTCATTAGTCATCGTAGATCTATTCCAAGTCTTAATAAGTCTACACAAAGCAGAAAAGGAACTTTTACAACAAGGAATATTACACAACTGAAGCCATAGTCATAAAGATCGATTGACTGATTGGTGTTCCTTTAACGTCGCCGCAGAACATAAAATTATTACCTGATCTTCATTCTCAACATCTTCAATCTCTATTGTTCCCAAGGAAGCAACCATTTGATTCTCTGGGGTGGGGCAGGGATTTGTACCCGAAGACCATATTTTTTTTTAACCCAGACTGAAAAACATGCCTTTATCCATGGCCACACACAAACACAATAATATTTTCAAGATTTATTAAAAAAAAAAATTTTTTACACTTTTATATTTTTATGTTGTTTTGAAATATTATTTTGACTTGAATTTATACGAATTTACTAAATATACATTTTTATACCAAGCCAAGTCCGTTTATATCTTGTTTCTCGCCTGACTATACAAAAGGCCAGGAGAGCTTTGGCCATCATTTGTCGTCTTTGATAGATATGGTTGACTGATAAGCTGTCTATATAAAGTAATGGGACAATGGCATGAAGACATCACCAAATCACCATATACAATACACAAAAAGACACCTAGAGCTTACCATATGGTCTTCAACTACCCACCAACAGGCAGTAAGCTCTGGTTGGCCTTGAACACAAATCCAAGGGCACAGCAAAATGAGAAAATATCCAATTAAAACTGGGTGACCTGGGAGGAAAACATTGGAACTTTCCTAAGAAATACAAATTTCAACCCCCTCATCCCTCAACATTTTAATAAGGAGATGTGGTATGATTGCCAATGTGACAACTATCCCCAAAGTTCAAATGAAATGGATGTAAGCAATTATATATAGGCAACCGTGCCACCTTCAACAATGAGAAAAAAAAACCAGTAGGGTATAGTCGGCTATGAAAGGCTCTGACATGAAAAATATGAAACAGTTCAGTTGAGAAAAAACGGCCTAATTCATAACACAATAAAAAGAAAAACAAATATGACAGACATCAACAAACGACAACCATTGAACTACAGGCTCCTAACTTGGGACAGGCACATGCAATATGGCGGGGTTACACATGCAAGTGAGCGCTCAATCCTCCCGTTAACCTGGGACGAGTTTTGTTACAGAACAACATAAGAAGAAACTATAAAAATCAGTTGAAAAGGGCTTAACATATCAGATCGATACAAAACAGAAAAAAAAAACATCTAACAAAAGCACAGACCGGACGTGGCAGGGTATTTATACATCCTTAACAAACAAAAAAGGACACAAAGTACAGATCTGAGAGTAATCGCAGTACTGACAGCTAGTTTAAAGCCAATAACAACTAATACAAAAATAATGTATCTAAGACTAAAATATCAATCAGTACACATCCAACATCCAATGGATTTAGGTTAAAGACGTCATTAACAGTCAGAGAAAGACATGACCTTGTGCAATGCCAAATCATAGGTATCAACAGATTGTAGTACCTTGGTGTGTATAATAATATGTAGTATAATTTTAAGTTACGGATAACAAAATTAATATTTATACCAATAAAAACAATATTCAAAGATCTATTTACAGTGTTCAATTGGTAACCTTTTAAAATAAGTTTATTTAAAGGATTGATAAGTTTACCCTGATCGTTTTTAATTTACATGCATACAATTTCTATTTATATTATTATTGATAAATACAATATTGCAGAAGTAGTGGAAATAGATCTACAAGTGAGGGAAGTTGTTTGTGACTTCAGGGAACTTTATTTGGATATGCCTGTTATGGTCTAATTGAGATTTACAAGACCTTCATTCAATTTCGGCACATTTTGTGAATGTATTTCCCATTTATAGGCATTATGTTTTTCGGTCTGTGCGTCCGTTTGTTCTTCCGTTCATCCGTCTGTTCCGCTTCAGGTTAATGTCTTTGGTCAAAGTAGTTTTTGATGAAGTTGAAGTCCAATCAACTTGAAACTCAGTACACATGTTCCATATGAATTTTTAATTTTAATGCCAAATTAGAGTTCTGACTGCAATTTACGGTCCACTGGACATAGAAAATGATAGTGCGAGTGGGGCATTCATGTACTATGGACACATTCTTGTTCAAATCCTTTATTAAAGAAGTTGGTAAATTTACTTCAGATAAAAATACTAAATTAGACGAACCAATCTAATTAAAAGATATATCTCTGATTCCGTTATACTTATATAACTTTTTTGTATGAATTTTAATAAGATTACTGGACAAACGCGTTCAATCTTCGGACTTAATTCTTAACAATTTTACCGAGCGGAGCGAATCAAAAAATAACGTCTTTCAAGCCAAATTTTATATGTATGCTATACACACAAATTTATTGTTTAAACTTGGTAATCAATTAATCTAAAATACAGTCCTAGATAATCAAATAATCACGAAATATTTGGTCTAGTAATCAAATAATCACTAAAAAAAAACGGCCAAGTAATCGCATAATCAAAAACCCCATGAGGAATCATTAAAGATGACATATTTTTGTATTAATATTGATTCACTTATAAGGTCTTTGCATCGGAAATAAACTAATTAATTCTAAAACCAGTTGTTGGCATAATACGGGTCATTTTCTTCACATTGACATAATTTACTAAACGTTTATTGAAACCTGTAATGTGAAGACGTGAATAAAAATGCGGAGTTTGTGAGACCAGGTTCAAGCAAGCAGCCACTTCGCTAGCAGCCACTTCGCTAGCAGCCAGTTTTCATATGTTTATATAAACCCAAATGTTGCATAAGATTCAAACGTACTTCAAATGTTTTTATTAATTTATAACCACTATATTATCAGTTTTTAATATGTAATTAAGCAGTCAAAGACACTATTCAATGAATTTCATAATTTCATTTCTTGTTCATTAATTATATAAATACAATAGAAATCGCTTTCAATACATCTCACAGCGTGCTGCACGCTTTACATTTCAAATAGTCAACACTTTTGAGTGTATATAGAATCGTAAATAATTATGAAATTATTTAAATGTTGACAAAATTGCACTATTGTGTGAAATAGCTTTCCATATTCTCGGCATCCTGTCAAATTGTTCATGAAAAGTAACAATTGTTCTGCATTAGAAGAACAAAAGTAGCACTCGTGCTTTAACTTTTTTTTTGCCACACAAAACTGTTTTGACAAAACTTTTTACTTCTGAAACAGTGGATTTCTCTTACTTATGATTGGACGAAAGGTTTATTTTTTGTACTCAAAGTATGGTGGGCAAGGAAATTATTTATTAGCTTTAAAAAATAATCCATGCTATACCCAAACTGGGTACCCAAATTTTGATCAAGTAGGCGCTAGGTCTCTAGCTTACGTTTGCACCTAGTGCGGAAAAAAGTATTGCCATAGAATTTTTGTTTGTAAACTTTTCGGTAAGGGTTGGGTAGGGTATCTGACCTCAACTTTGGACCTATTTTAGAAGAAAAAAAACTAAGCCGAAAAATACCCTGTGTTTTTTCTACTGTAGACCTCAGCTACTAAGCTTCCCTTTGTCTTAGTGCGGACAAAAATATTGCCTTAGATTTTTTTTTTATTAAATTTTCGGTAAGGGTGGGGTTGGTTGTCCGCGGACCCCAACTTTGGACCTACTTAAAAAAAAACTAATAGGAATAACACCCAGGATTCTTTTTCTCCAGTAGACCTCAGCTACCCAACTTCCCTTTGCACCTAGTATTGCCGTAGATTTTTTTTATTAACTTTTCGGTAATGGTGTGGTAGGGTAGGTAGCTGAGGTCCACTTGAGAAAAAATCCAGAGTGATGTTCGGCTTAGTCTTTTTTTATAATGTAATAAGCTGGCAAATTATGTCGATACCTCTGCTGGTGGACTATCAGTCCCCGAGGGTATCATCAGCTCAGTAGTCAGTACTTCGGTACTGACATGATTTATAACAAACCTTTCTAAAATTGTCCGTTTATAAATTTTGAAATTATAAAGAAACTAAGGTTTCAACTCCCTCGGGCAAAGTTGACCTTAGATGAATTTGGTTATTTGTTTAAGGTATTTTTGTCATATAGCTCTTCAACTGTTTCGGTAGTTATACATCCTCGGATTTCAAATGTTTGGCTTTGAGCGTTCCTGATGAAGGTAAATCCAGAAAAGCGCTTCAGACGCATGAACTTATTAAACGTGTTGTTTTCAATTTTTTATGAAAGCTCATGTCTTAATTGATAGGCATAGAAATAAAAAGAAAACGTATGATAACCAATAACAATCTACCGGAGACAAAATAACGTTGGTTTAGGCAACTAGTACGATGGTCTGGATACGGGGTTCTTCATTTCTGTATTCTTTGATATTCTATGCCGATTTTCTCTCTTCTTTAATCAATGTTTCAGGCCATTTTTCTCTATTCTTTATTGTTTTATACTTTTTGCCAATTATTCTGTTCTCTTTATATTTTAACACCTCATTATTCTATTTTTTTTTTTTATTTCTTGGTCCATTGTCTCTATTATTGATATTTTTTGCCCTATATTCTCCATTCACAAAACCCCCATCCACACCCAGACTCACCATATACTGAAGCTTTCAAAAATAAGCAAAACTAATACCGAGTAGGCTCCGAATGGCAAAATGATTGAATGCTAATCCCGCTTTGAATTGTGAAATTGCGGAAATTTGTTTTTCAATCAATTGATCAAGCAAAGCATATTATCGTCCTGAATGTTCGTATAATGGACCTTGGTCATGAATTCTAATCATCTGAGATCAACCTTTCTAAATTTAAAAGTAAAGATCACGCACCCTTATTGTTCAGATTGATAAAGTCTTTTGCATCCGTCGACATTATCTTCGATTTAAGATCTGATAAACACAGTGACTGTGCATGTATACCTTTACGACCGGAGTAGTTTTCTTATAAGTTTTAAAAAGTAGTAACCTCCCTTGTTAATGTGATGTTGTAATCAATCTATTTATTTGTACCATCTTTATATAATATTGTATTGTACAATTTAAATTTATGATTCGTTTAATATTTAAATATAATAATTTATTTTTTTATTAAAGATATAAACAAGGTAATTTGAAAGGCTTTGATTCATTTATCACCGTAGTTCAATTCATAAGTCAGGCGGTCTATTTTGTCTACATTATGTTGAAAGAACACCGGGGTGTTTACCTTGGCAATATTTACTATCAATGACTGTGAAACAAGAAAGGAAAACATTGTACATTATAAAACGAGAATAATTAAAATTACATTCAAAATTCATCTTTAGTGAAATCAAAAACGAAAAACGGAAACACTTTTGATTTTCATTTTGGTTTTAGAGAAATCAAAAACAAAAAATGAAAATACCTTTACGACCGGAGTAGTTTTCTTATAAGTTTTAAAAAGTAGTAACCTCCCTTGTTAATGTGATGTTGTAATCAATCTATTTATTTGTACCATCTTTATATAATATTGTATTGTACAATTTAAATTTATGATTCGTTTAATATTTAAATATAATAATTTATTTTTTTATTAAAGATATAAACAAGGTAATTTGAAAGGCTTTGATTCATTTATCACCGTAGTTCAATTCATAAGTCAGGCGGTCTATTTTGTCTACATTATGTTGAAAGAACACCGGGGTGTTTACCTTGGCAATATTTACTATCAATGACTGTGAAACAAGAAAGGAAAACATTGTACATTATAAAACGAGAATAATTAAAATTACATTCAAAATTCATCTTTAGTGAAATCAAAAACGAAAAACGGAAACACTTTTGATTTTCATTTTGGTTTTAGAGAAATCAAAAACAAAAAATGAAAACACTTTCGTTTTCCGTTTTGGTTTTAGAGAAATTAAAAACGAAAAATGAAAACACTTTTGTTTTTCGTTTTGGTTTTTGAGAAATCAAAAACGAAAAATGAAAACACTCTCGTTTTTTGTTTTTTGTTTTTGATATTTCAAAATGAAAAACGAATGGACGCAAATATACACGGACCCTACACACATTATTATTCACATAAATCAAAAATAACACAAGAAAATACATTTTTTCGGGTGGGAGGGTGGGAAACTTTACTGCACCAAAAGCGAACCTCGAATGACAATATCTTATATTCACACAACCGCCAAAAGTATAGCACGAAATATTTGAATTGACCGTATTCAAATATTATGGTCAGTTCTAACTCAATCAATGAAAAACATTTAACCTATTATATACATTCAACACGTGTATTAATTATAAACAAATACACGTGGTAATGTTTACATACCGGTGTACATAACTTTAATAAATATATTTATGTTCTAATTCATAAATTCAAGCGAATATAAATTATTTACAAAATAAACTCAACATCTTTGTATGGGACCAGCCCGCCCGACACCACACTGTGCAGCAAAGCTTCGAAAAATAAAGAAAGGGAAAAAAATACATAATAAAATTTCAATATTATTGGTAACAGAAAGTCGATCCTTCAAAGACTCTTTAACATAACCGTCTTTTGCTGTGTCACTTTTCCATCGATCATGTTTTTTTTGAACAACCTGTCTTCTACACCAGCCGCTGCAGCAGCCGATGCTCCTCCTGAACGGAGACTATGCAGTCCAAATCTTTTACTATCTAAGCCTATAATTTGCAAGCTTGAAAGTAGTATTTCTCGAGCTCTCGTGTATGACAACGGACCTGTACGTCTAAGTTAATAAGAATTATCAGACTTACAAAAATTCACAGATCTAAATATAAACTCATCGGATTTTGATGTAATACTAGCTAATTTGAGATACCGTTCTAACATAGAAACAGGACAAGTCACAAGATTAGTTCTAGAAATAACTACATCCCTCCCTTCTCTGTAAATATCAGTTTTACTGTTCGCCAAATATAAATTTGCGTGTATAGAATAAATCGTTATATCGATGCCTCTCAAATTAACTAGTTCTGAAAACCTTAAAAAAAAACCCGAATAGCTTAATAAACACATACAAACAGTTCTTAAATATTTAAGATTATTATTAAGTTGATCAAAAGTATGGACAATTTTTCGCAGAATGTCTGGTGTAATAGGATCTTTGTTAGTGATAAAATGTCCTAATTTTCTTTGTGCTCTTTCATTAACAAACGTTACTAAATCTGAGTTACAAGGATTATCAAATCCAGCCAGTTTTGTGCCCAGATAATGACGTATATAACTTCATTTATCTTGCTAGCCGATTTTGCACTCTGTGAAATGTGAATCAAATATAACGAAACTGTGTAATCAGGTGATGGTAATGGGTAATATTATGTAATTAAGTCCACTTACAGAAAGCATTAAAGGCATACTGGTACTTTTTACGAGTGTTCAGAGAACGTGAGCTCAAGCAATACTCTGGTAGTCTAGCTTTCAATGTAGATAGTTCATCCGAATAATCAGAATCTTGTATCAATCTACCAACTCAAAAAATATCTGAAAAATGTGCAATAGTGAAACAAACAATATTATAAAATGTCAAAAAATAAAAACTTATACAAATGAACCTTGCCACTGTAAAAAGAACAAGACCGTGTTCAATATTCATTTGACCGTGCCAGCTACAATGATATATACATAAGGGCTATGTTGAATGCAACCATGCTTTTTACAATGTATATTTACACTAGGGCCTTATCAACAACGACCATGCCTGCTACAATACACATTCGTGTACTAGGGTCTCGTCACTTTAACCTCGCCAGCTACAATACACATTCGATTACTAGGGCCTCATCACTTTAACCTCGCCAGCTACAATACTCATTCGTGTACTAGGGCCTCAATGTAACTTTAACCTCGCCAGCTACAATACACATTAGTGCACTAGGGCCTTGTCATCCTTGTCGAATCTAATTTTACTGCCAATACTGGAGCAATAAAAGGCTCAGTGCCAAAAATGGATTTTTTATTTGAACTACTGACAAAAATACCGCTTGTATTTTCAAATTCAATAAAATCAGATATGTAATCTCTGTAATTCAAATTTTTATCAACAATGAATGGCCAATAGGTCGCAGATATCCATTTCGGTACAATTTAAGTACTTTTAGCTTTACAAGCAATGAAATGTTTTATAGCTCTCAATACTTAGTAAATAGGTGGTACAATCCAATTGTTTTCACTAGACCAATTCTGAGTATAACAGCCTGCAGCTTCTGTATTTACATTCCAGAATAAGGAGTTGAATCTTTCTAATTTTGCGTTACGAGAAGTAGCAAGATGATCCACTGTATATGGACCACAAAGGTCGTTTATAAAAGTATAGAACAATTCTGAAACACCCCATTCTTCATAATCAATGATTTTACTGATATAATAAGCTTGAAAATTTTCGCCTCTAGGAATCCATTGTATGTTTATTGAGATTCCCTTTGGTAAACAAATAGAAAAAATTGAAATTTCTATATTTTGCAGTTTTTCTTTCAGACTTCCTGATTGAACAATTCTGACACAATTTTGATTATCAGTAAGCCATTTATAGATTTTCCAGCAAAATGCATGTTGATAAGACATCAACGCCAATTCGATGGCCTTCAGTTCCCTCCACGTGGAACTCTCTAACATTTCAGCGAATTTCCACACAAAGTGAAACATTTTACTTTCCAACTCTACTGTACATGCACCGGCAGCTATGCTACTAGCATCAGAATATATCATAACATGCGACTGACTATATTGATTTAATGTTTTAAAATTGACATTTGTAATGTTATCAAGCCAGAACTTTAAATCTGATATTACAAAACTTTTACTTTCTTAAACTAAATAACTATCCCATGACATTCTACTTTCAATAGACATATAACAATATCTAGTCATTATTCTAGAAATATTTCCGATCACTGGAGACATACTTATAATTCTCCCTGTTACCTGGGCTAAATTTTTGGCAGAACTATATGGAATTTCTCAGGAAACATTATGAATTGATTGTAATAATTCGTCAATTATCCTTTGAGGAATGCATAAAGTGAAATAACAAGAATCCCAAATAAGACCGAATCACTGCAACTTCTGTATTGGAGCAAACACTGATTTTTCTTCGTTTAGAAAAAAACCTGCATTCAAAAGTGATTGTTTCACGAATTCAGCATCTTTGATACATTCATTATTGTCGTTATTCATACCAAATCCGTCATCAAGATATAAAACTATTTTTATACCATTTTTTCTCCAATACTTGACCAATGGTCTGAGACACTTGGTAAATATGTAAGGACCCGTGGAAAGACCAAATGCTAAAACAGTGAAACAATAGAATTTATCTTCCCACGAAAATCCCAAATAAGTGTGCTGCTGTGGACATATATCCAAATGAAAATAACCTACAGATAATCATTTTTATGAAAGTATTGCACAGCTATTTTCCAATCTTCAAATTTAATCTTTTCTTTTTTCACCGATAAATTCAAAGTGCTCAAATCTAAAATTAGACGCCTTTTCCCAGACTTTTGGGTAGCTACACTAAGCGGATGGACAATGTAAGGTTGAAATGAGACCTCAATAACGTAACCTGAAAGAACAAGCTCATTTACAGATTTGCTAACACATTCATTATTCTGAAGAGCAGAATTTATTATTTTTCATATACATGCTCGAAGGATTATCAATAAATGGAATAAGATATCCATTTTTCAATGTGTCTAAAATAAAAGAATTAACACCAATATGCTCCCAGTACTGAATACTTTTTGCTAACCTTCCATTTACACCAGATAAAATACCCGTGTTAGATTTGAAATTTTCAAAAAATCTTAAAAGGCTAAGCAAATTCTCAATATCGTGATTTAAACAATAATCACTATCAACATGTATCAAAACCAGAAAATAAATTTAAATACTTATCATTAACTAACTGTTCGTTGTTACTTGTTCTGTGGTATATTGCTGATGTTGAACTGGCTGCGTTTGAGTAGTGGACAGTTCTTCCTCCAGTGACCAAATTGTTTACAGGCATGGCACATATCATGTTGGGGCGGCGGGTTCTGACGCTGGTACTGATTGACATAATAAGGATAAGTAGCAGTTTCAACAGGAGCTGGTCTAGAAGTTGTCTTGTAAGGATGTGGACCAAGGGATTTATCTTTAACCGTACGCATGGCTCTGGACTCCGCCTGACGGATTTTCTTTTCATCTTCGGAATCCGAAGCGATGACATTTGCTTTGTATTCTCTGACAGTAGCCCAACCACCGCCTGAAGTATCTGCTTTGCGTAAAAGTTTGTTTCTACCCTTAACCTTGTCTATGAGTTCTATGATACTACGTGATACCTTCGTCTCGGAACAGGGAACAAAGCTATAAACCTTGTTTAGCTCGGTAATAACTTCCTCGTTAATCTTGTAATGGATTTTATTGCCCTCGTGCTTAAATTTTAGCGATACTTCTTCTTTTAACTTTTTCGAAATAACGTCCTGTTCACGGAACAAATCTGATTTGAGATCAACTAGTTTATTGTCAAAATACACTTTAAAAAGTTCAAAGTTGTCGGCCAAATCACGGCGCTCTTCTACTATATGGTTGCGACTTTGTGAATTGCCAGTTGAAATGTGTGAATGTTCAGTCTCACCTTCAGACATTGGACTTCCTTTTCTAATCTCTGACATACTCAGGTTAAGCACTAGCTTACAACTTTACTGCACCAAAAGCGAACCTCGAATGACAATATCTTATATTCACACAACCGCCAAAAGTATAGCACGAAATATTTGAATTGACCTTATTCAAATATTATGGTCAGTTCTAACTCAACCAATGAAAAACATTTAACCTATTATATACATTCAACACGTGTATTAATTATAATCAAATACACGTGGTAATGTTTACATACATAACTTTAATAAATACATTTACGGTCATGTTGACTTATTTGTTTATCTTACTTTGACCGCATGTTTTTCATTTAATGTTTCTCTCTACAAGTATTTATTAAAATTTCTGCTAAAATGTCTTTCAAATTTAATAAAGGGTTAATTCACGAGTTTGAACATTTGACATATCTGTACATCTTACTTTGCTGAATTTTAACATTTTAAAGTTAGAACATGAAACCGTGAAATGTCTTAAAAATGAACATTTCAGGGGCAATAACTCTAGAATAGGTAATCACATTCGTCTGAATATTACATGACAGATATATCTTTACTTGACATTAAATTTTCATTTATCTAAAACTGCTTTCTGTTTTTGATAAATGAAAAACGGCATTTTACCCCGATGATCTATTTTTAGCAACAGCACTCATGATTAGTGAGAGCTGAAATAAACGGATACAATTCAATACCAGACAACGTAATAAATATTCAGATCAAGTTTAAAGTATTTGGACAAGTAGTTTTTTTTCAAGGGGAGACAAGATTATGATGACAGACGACGGATACCAAGTGATGGCCCTTTGTGTCAGGTGAGCTAAAAAGCAAATTCCTGATTCATACTACAACAATCAAGAAAAAATATGGCAGAAAGGAACTAACGATAATCTCTGGACTATAGAGTCCAGGCTCGAGACAGGCATAAAAAGAAAGGCAACAGTAGTATACCGCTGTTCAAAAGTCATAAATCGATTGAGAGAAAACAAATCCGGGTTACAAACTAAAACCGAGGGAAACACATCAACTATAAGAGGAAAACAAAGGAACATAACGTGGTTAGGCTGAACATGTCTGTGAGCACACAACCCTGTCCCTTATCTGGAACAGTGTAGTAACACACAAGTACTCCGTACAAAGGACATAAGATTTGTTATGGAGACACAAAATATTGTATCGGAGTGAGATATGTATACTAAGCATAGAAATGCAGCTAGAAGAGATATCAGCTGTAATTGATATTAATATATATATATATATTTTTATCCTAAGAAATCAGTACAAAGGATATATAAATATACATTCATGTACTTCACGCAGATTTTGTACATGTATAAGCAGTGAATCGATAGATTTATTAATTTCTAGATATCACAAGATTAAAAATCTTCGATACATGTAAGATCTAATACCTTTTTCATGAATAACAAACTACATGGAAAGATTTTGTGAAATTTAAATGTGTTTGTCAATAAGGGATATTTGTTTTGATGGGAAATATTTGATAGTCTCTGTTTAATTCATTTACAACTTTTCATGTTTCGCAATGAATTGGAGCTGTGAATAGCTTATAGACATGTCCCCATTTCCATTCTCAATTGTATGTGTAGATGTTGAACTGTTACTGTGTTTGTATGTTGTGAGGCAGTTTCCTCATTGAAGAACACCCAAGATCTACATTTATCTATATTTAAAGTCCAACCTCTAACTGCTGGTCTTGCATATTTCTGCTGAGATGTTCCTGGTGTTACTTCTTTTGGCATGAAAGTCTACAGAACAGAAAGACCAAAAACCATGTTAGTATATTTCATTCAATATTTATAAAATTATAAGTTAATATACTGTCTTGCCAAAAAAGATGCCCAAAAACATGTATTAAATATACTATGAAATAACACAAAATACGATTATGGTGAGTACAGTGAAGTAAACGAAACTAGTAGGGTCAAATACAATTCAAACTAGAGAGGTGATATAGAAATCACAGATACCATAATCCGAAACTACTGCAATATCGTTATTTTGCTTTTTTTAGCCGCATACTTTAAAATTTTACAGCATGTTGCAACATTATTGCCATAGTTCAAAGGCAGTGTATATGTTTAAACTTTCCTGTATAACTTCAAATTTTGTTTGGTGTCGCTAAGTACAATTCTATATTAATGATGAAAATAGTTTACATATAGTGCAGTGATAAACATGAAAACAGACCGTATCTGAATGTTGTATTCTTTTTTATTTCAATTTGAGTCAGGAGCTGACCTGAATCATTATGTAAAGACAAACAAAGAGAAAGTTTTAATATCCATTATGAACGGAGTGAAAAAGTAAATTATAATGATTAATGGGGATAAACTAGATTGCAATTTGCAACACAATATTATTGTGTCGAATTTTCCTTCATTAGTCTAAATTGGAAGTTACAAAAAATAGAAGTTCACTAACCCTTGTTCAATGTTCCCATTTTTTTTATTCGGTGTCAGTCGTTCTCGTAGAAACTCCGAAACAAATACAGATTGAAATCAATAGATTGAAAATGGGTTTATACTGCAAACATATCGTTTAAATTATTCAACATTTCATTTTATATTATTTCATGCTTTGACAAATAGTTAAGGAACGAAGAACCAAGCAAGGAAAAAGAGGGAGGGGGTTGGTCAAGGCAGGAAATATTGTGAATTAGAGTTAAAATGATATATCAGTGCAAGTATTTTTTACCAGTAAAGGCAAAATAAGATGTATATTTTTATTTGTTTATTTAATCTTGGTTGATATACTGCTATTGAAAACTAAATAAAAAGGTAAGGGTTAATCACAAGTCTGGAACCTCATCAATAGCCGTCGTATGGCATATCTTTAAGTTTTCTGCTATTTAAGAATCTGAGTGTAGATTGAAGATTGTTTTGTTTGTTCTGTTTTATTTGCAGATTTACCTATGGATTGGTCGTTCATTTGTTCTTATACCGCATAATATAATTGGCGTTGAATGAACAGAAAACAATCAATCAATCATTCATTATTCCCTGCAAGGTTAGAATAATCTTTATGTGCCCTGTAATTATCTTTTTGTTTGCTTTCTATCTATATTTGTAGATTTTTTGGTCCGAAATAGTTTGTAGTATGTTTTGATCTATATACAGATGTATAGTAGTTTCTGGCGCAAATGTGCCTATTTGATGGGAACAATGAACATAACACAACGTAAGAATTGTATATCGAGTGAGAATATGTATCGTAGGAACAAGAAATGCTATTTTCTGCTGTTTTCTTACTGTTTGTGTTGTAATGAGTTTAAAGAGTTTTCACATCAAAGAAAATCCAGGATTTTTAAAATGACAGGGGCTAGGCAATGTAAGATGTGAGACATATAAAAAGTATTTGCATTAACCATTTATTTAGCTTCGTAAAGGGGTAGTGGGGACTCTAAACTGTTTTTACTCATTTTCATGCTTCCTCAACTATGTAAACATGTACATTTCATTTTCAGCATACAACTAAGTACTGGCATAATGTCAATTGGAATTTTTTGCTCACGCTTTTATCAGTGGGGACATACATATACCCCATCGCATTCGACTAAAAGTGTATCATCAGCACAGTTGCAAAATATATATAATCAATAAATAAACGTGCACTTAGCAGAAGGGCAAAAATGTGGAAGCCTCTTTAACTTGTATGTACTTAGGCTACATGTAGTACTATTTACGACGTCTTTTCTCAATATTATTTATGGGAGGAACACAATTGCTGAACTACTTTTATTTTATTATTTATGTATTTTAAGAAACGCACTGAATGTCTACTACATGATTAAATGTATATGCGAATAAGGTCATGATAAGGGAAATGTGATATTGAAGAAAAACATAGAAAGGATTTGTTTAATTCTGTTTTATAATTACATAGTTTTGTCCGTATCAACATATGAAAAATCAAAATCATGATAACAGCAATGTGAAATGTGGTGTATTTGAAATTGATATTGCGAAACTTGTTTAAAATTTAAGTAAATGAATGGTAAAATGAAAGCAATAAACTGAGGTACTGAGTACTGGATTTAAAGAATCATTTTATACCTCAGAGGGAAAAGCGAACCTGATAAAACTTTTAAATAGCAACTGGTGTAATCATATTGTATCTAAGCTTTTATATTCACATAGAAGTTATCCACCAAATTATAATTGATAATTGATTGTGTTCCTAACGTATTTGTTTGTCACGAATAATCATAATTTGTAGACAATAAATAAAGACAGAAATTCTATAAGACTATGCAAAGAGGATACCAATGTTCCCCAACCCAACGATAAAATTGACAGCTGGAGCATATTAAATCCCACATTATATATACTTTATAACATGGTACTTCTTATAGTTGGTTATACTTCAAAAATTGATAAACGAGATTTCTACTGATGGTATTTTTTGTATATGAAAGTTAATGCATATACCCTTAAATTATCAGCCTTCAAATAAGACGTCATATTGTTTTGGACTTTTGAAACATTTTTTCCACTGTGTTGTTGTAAAAAAAATACGATTTCCTTCTATTGTTAACTTCAGCGACTGTTTTCTAAAACGTGTTCCAAAGGCTGCAAATACTGACTTCGGTAGTTTAAGCAGTGAAAACGTACACATAAACCAGCTTTTTTGTTTTTGTTTTTTTGTCATCAAAAGGTACGTCCGCATTTGTGGATCAACAAATCATTTACTATAAACTTTAAACCGTTATTCCTTACTCGTTGGTTGAAGTATAAATTTAGTCAACAATTTGTTCTCAATAGTCAAATCGAAAGAATGACCACATATTTTATGATGACACATGAACGTAGCGTTAGGTGGATATTGTAATTTCATCGAATCGAAATCAGACAAAACAAGAACCTTTCTAATAAGATTGACAGGAATATTGCAAATGTTGACAGGTATATGGTCAATAGTATACATTCGTGTTAGGTCTTTTAGGTACAAATAGAACAGGACTTTATTTCCGAGATTATGTCTATACGTATTCCTGTAATAAGGAAACAGGTTTTTCCTGAATACGTATCAAAACTGCAGGTGCTTATTGTAAAGAAGATATATTTTTTATAAAAATCATATATTCATCGTCTGATAATTTGTAATCCAGATATTTAGTTTGTATTTACATTGTATCATAGGTCAAATTTATTTGTTCAGTGTATGTTCACTGGTGTTAATATGTCCTTTGATTGAGTTAAGCCATTTCAGTTGATATTTTATAGTGTGTCTTTCTATGTTGTGATGTTACACTGTTGTTTCAGAAAAAGGGTAAAGGTTTGGTACCATTGGAACGTTTGAACCCGCTGCAATTGTTTGCACCTGTCCTGGGTCAGGAGTCTGATGTTCAGTGCTTGTCGTTTGTTGATATGGTTCATGGGTGTTTCTCGTTTCTCGTTTTTTATATAGATTAGACCGTTGGTTTTCCCGTTTGAATGGTTTTACACTTGTAATTTTTGGGTCCCTTTATAGCTGTTCGGTGTGAGCCAAGGCTACGTGTTGAAGACAGTACTTTGACCATTAACGGTTTACTTTTATAAATTTTGACTTGGATGGAGAGTTGTCTCATTGGCACTCATACCACATCTTCTTATATCTATAACGAATACTATCACGCGACAAAACGGGATTTTTAGAATTATCTACGTGCTATAATAAAATGATGAGCTTCAGAAATGTATCACATTCCTAATAAATGCAGAATGAGGTGGTTTTGAAAGTCTCAAAATGTTGGACCTTTGTATGCAAGAGTATTTTAATCCCAAAAAAGTCCGAAAATTCTATATCCGAGACGGTGACATTTACTCCTAGCGGAGATCGTAAAAGTGATGCCTGCCACTGGAATGTGCTAAACTGATGTTTTGCTATTTACTTTCTTAAATATATTCTCTTCTACGGTTAAAAGGAATGTTGGCACATAGATGATATGAATTCATGTGAACACTTAGTATTCTGTGCCATTTTGATAATAACGTGTGTGTAGTCTTTTCATTACGTCGTGTAACTTGATTCCTTCTTTCTGTCGAACATTTAAGTTTTCCTATTATAATGCACCAAGTGACATGTTGGGTCGGTTTGAGCCTTTATATGTCTCCTACTTCTTTATAAACAACGAGTCTTTTTTTATGTCTGTATGTTGCCCTCTTGGTGTCTTTTTTGGTTATTTTTGCGGTTGCGTTGCTGCATCATTGACGTTTAGTCAATATTAGGCGCAGTGCCTCAAAATGTTAAATTGATAGCCGAACAGTTGAAGTGATGAGTATCAATATTTATCTAACCTTCTATTCACTTTTGGAAATATAAAAAACGAACACTTCGGAACCGTGCATATCTAATATTAGGTCAGCATGCGTGTTTTATTTGACATACACAGTCAATAGTAGAGTTACGTTCATTTTAAAAAAAATCAAAACGGTGGTGTTTTCAAATTAACATACATTGTAAAAAATACAAAGTAATAATGTTTCATGCTTCATCACTAAATAATTCAAAATTTGGTGACTATGTTGACATCTATCCCATCAAACTTGAGATAAAGGATACAACAGTTAAGTATGGCTTATATCTTAACTTACATCTGGAAATTGACAATGAGGGTCGATTGAAAACAAAACTTAACGGCAAAAGAGTTGATTTCAGCTTCCCAATTGTGAACTTTCCATTTCTATGTAGCAACATTCCAGCAGAGCCTGCATACGGAGTATATACATTTTGTATCTCCCAGTTGATCAGAATACACATTATAGTTAATTGTTTTTATAACATCATAATATACATGTAGATGAGAAAATTAATATTCTCAGAATATCTCGCAATTTGAAAAAAATGTTTTCTAATCAGAACGTAGTGGTTATACAAGACTTACAAAATGAACTAAAACTGAATGAATATTGACTGATCTAGAAATAACAAACGTTGAGTGCAAATTACACGATTAAGAATTAATGAACGTTGATCGCACGTTGAATGTAAAACACACGGAATGATGAACAATGAGCGAACACACGTTGAATTTACGATGAATGAACAGAACATGCACGCAGAACGGACGATGAATGATGAATGCACGAAAAATAGGTCAAATTGAATTTTAGAAGATCTGTATCTCCCAGTTGATACGGGATTCCAGGGATTGTATTTCCAATCATGATTTCCTTGATAGAGGTTTGCTGCTCACAAGGAAGCTATTAAACCAAGAGTTCTAAATGGTGAAGTAAAAATCACCCCTTCGTAAATTTTACGGACGCCATCACGAGTTGGTTGACCGTTATGGAATATCCGTTTCACAGATTCTATCAGATATGTTCCAAATGTCGTAAATACGATCCCGCCCCCTTTCCACGAATGAAACCTACCGAATTAGACTTATTACCGGGTTTGAACTAACATGAGAAACACGACGGGTGCCACATGTGGAGCAGGATCTGCTTACCCTTCTGGATCACCTGAGATCACCCGAAGTTTTGGTGAGGTTTGTGTTGCCCAGTCGTTTGTTTTCTATGTTGTGTTTTGTGTACTATTGTTTGTGTGTTTGTCGTTTTCTTTTTATCCATGGTGTTGTCAGTTTATGTTCGACTTATGAGTTTGAATGTCCCTTTGGTATCTTTCGCCTCTTTTTTGAGGCAAAAAACAGTTCTTAAAGACGCTGAATTTCTCGTGTAAATAATTGAATGTTCTGTTTAGTGTTGTGTTACCATTGTGATATCATGGTTTACAACTACGTCTAAATTCCCCATATTGAAAAAAGATAGTCAGTAAGATAAATTAGTTACACAATGTTACTATAATTTATAACGATATATACGGGTTAAATAAATTCCATTTGGGCGAGAGCTTCGCTGGCTTTCGCACGTATATACCAAATAAATTTACTAACAACTGGTGTAACTAATATTATCTTACCTCGACTACATTTTTTGGAATGTAATTAGTTAAAAGCGAACACATGGAAACCGTGTATATTAAATATTAGGTCAGTGGACGTGTTTTTTTTTTAAATACACGGTTAGTAGTAGTTTGTATTAGAGTTACTTTCCTTTATAAAAAAAACAATTTAACATAAACTGTTAACATACATATTTATAATATTTCAAGATTTAAGACAAAACATGTATTAGCAAACTTAGAGAGACTGACTTTCATTCATAGTGATCACTGTAACATGTTACAATTGAAACGTATTTATAATTTATTTTAACTACGTCTTAATTTTTACTTTAGGTGGTCGGTCAGATAAATTCGTTACACAGTGTGAAAGTGACCTGATATTATATATACGCTATACGAAGCGACGTCACCGCAAATTAAACGTTTTTCATCTGAATTAATATAATCGTTATCCATTAAAATCATATATCAATTAAAAAACAATATGTGGACTTGTAGACTAGAAAAGGTTGCTAAATTCATGTAAAAGTGTCTGCTGATTTTTGTAATAGTCCATGCATATATACAATTTTCAACATTTGGTATCTCAAAAGCTAAAACGGTTACCCCTTTTTAAAGAAATGTTTTCCGGTGTAATTGTGAAGACGCTATTCAAATGTGAAATTAAACAAACCTGTGGAGTAGTTTATTACATACTCTTTATATATGTATGTCTTGTTTTCTCGTGTTCATTGATCCCCAATTGCATTTCTTCCAAAATAAAGACTAGCACTGTAATCCTTCATATTTATTGCACATCATTAACTTTTTCCTCATGTATATTTTGTGTATATTGATTCAATGTCATATTTGTTTTACTGTACCTTACTATACATGTTGATGGTATTAAGATTATACAGATAAAAGATTCTGCCACAAGATTCGATATTTTTTCTTTTATTTTCGTCCCATGACTCAATGAAAATAATTTCAAAACAACATGTCCATCTACCATATAACATGTTATTTTATTGTTGATGAACTATTTTATATGATTAAAATAAATATGTACCTGCAAGTATTCTACCACATCTTCACACTCATCATCAGAGTCTTCTGCTGCAAGGTCATATGGGGTCTTACCCTGAATTAGAGAACAATATAAATTTTATGAAACATTAACCTCTATGAAAATAAAAATCATATTTTATAACCTTTCTCCTGCGGCTGGATTATACACGAATTCTCTGAATTAACAGACAATTCATTATGATATTTTTTTAATGAAAAATTATCAGCTTCACAACACAAGTCTTACCATATTTTAACCTTTAAATTGCTGTTCGGTCATACAATGTATGAAGTCGGAAAAAGACAAATCAGTTCTTATCGTATGTATGCCATTATATATTTATAATGCCTATTTATATTGATAAGCCGATTTATATTAATAAAGTTTATCTATATCTATAATATAAAAATAAGGAGATGTGGTATATGATAGCCACTGAGACAAGTATCCACCAAAGTTCAAATGAAGTAGATGTAAGCAATTAAAGGCAACCGTACGACCTTCAACAATGTGAATATAACCCATACCGTATAGTCGGCTATAAAAGGCCCCGACATGAAAAATATGAAATGTTTGTTTTATCTATAAAGCCTTTTTATATTCATAATGCCTATTTGTATTTACAATAAATATTTATATTTATAATGCCTGATTTGTTTATATGAATAATGCCAATCTAACAATATATCCCACCCCAACGTGGTCCTGCTCATGAGAGATAATACGGGGTCTCACCTTGAATTACAGACAATATAATATAACATTTTGATGAAGCATATATCTTTAAAAAGATAATAATCATATTTTATAAACTATTTTCTACTGCTGTATTTTACAGGATATCCCTGAATTAACAAACAAGTCTTTATGATATTGATTCTTGAAAAAGGATAAGATTCATAACAGAAATTCTTCTATATAATTATAAACCTTGAAATTGTTGTTCGGTCATATGAAATATATGCCTATTTATATTTATAATGCATATTCGTATTGATAATGCCTATATATATTTATGACTATTTATATCTATAATGCCTGCTAATATCTATAATGCCTGCTAATATCTATAATGCCAATCTATATTCATAGTTACTAAGTATATTTGCAATGCCTATTTATATTTGTAATGCCGGTTTATATTTACAATGCATGCGGGTGTTTATATATATGAACCCAATCTAAGTATATATGTAGGACTCTGAACCGTAATGGTATTCTGAACCGCCATGGTCACGCTGAGGTGAGATGATTTGACGCTGAAGTGCGTTTTTGATCACGCTGAAGTGAATGGTCGCATTGTGATGTTATCTTGTTGATAGCTACGACGTTCGAAGTGCGATGGAGATAACGTTGAAGTGCGATGGTCTACACAAACTACATTTTCCATGCTTTTCATGTCGATGTAGAAGTCAATTTGTATGTAAGAAGAAGTTTTCCAGGTTTTTAATTTAATAAGGGGCTTATAAACTTTAATTACTACGAGAAACGGTGAGGATTGTGGAAAGGGGAAAGTTTGCCTTCTTAACAAAAGGTTCCTTTTACGTACGAAGGAGCATGGCATTCTCTAAATACATACGGGTCCGCAGACAGACTCTCCGTATTATTATATTACGGTAAACGAGGAAACCATGAGAGGAACAAAGTAAAGATAAAATGTTAACGTAAAATTATGTCCACATGCAGAAAATCAAAGAGGACGATCTCTCATTTAGTATGCAACTGGAATTAAGGACAGACATAGTCAATAATGAATGTAAATATATACACTAACTATTAAAAAATCTGCTTCTCATAATAACTGCACATGTGTAGATATTAAACTAGCCATCACGCGTCAAATAGATCATTGCACATCAGCGAACGAACTATCGCACTTCGGCATAGCCCATCGCACTTCAGCGTCCCGATCGCACCTCCGAGTCCTGCATATATATCCAACCCTCTGCTGAAGCATTACGATGAAATAGAGATAATTCAGAATTCATTTAATAAACCACTATTCTACCTCTCTCTTTATTACTGTACTGTGTATATTCGTGTGATGCATCTGCCGACACAATAACAATTGAAAGAGACAGAAGAGATAATATCAATGTACAAAATGTACATCTTCTAAGAATTAATGTCAAATCTACAGGCTACCTCTGATATCAAGTCTAAGAGTGCACACGCAGAAATGTCTCGCCTGCTTTACTTGTCGTGATTACATTTATGTTGCATGTCTTTTAAAATAAGAATGGTTTACTACTGTAACAATGATTTATGAAACAGGTAAATGAGATCAAGGTCAGATGACGGTTATGTTCCCCTAACAATCATACCATACATCAAATAGAGTTAACATTTTGCTTATAATTTCTGAGAAAAAGACATAACTATAAAACAAAACATTGACCAATGCACCATTTTAATGGGGTCAAGGTCAGATGAACACTGTCAGACATAATTGTACACCTTCCACTCATCCAATGCACCAGGTATAGTTTAACCATTCCTTATATATCGAATAAACGGACTAAACCTCGAAAATATTTACATCGACCAATAATGCATGAAAGTAAAGTCAAGGTAAGATCAAACATGATACACATACTTGTACAGTTGCAATAATTCAATACATCAATTATAGTTGACATATTGCTTAAAGTATCTGTGAAACAGACCCAACCACAAAAACTCAATATTGACTAATGAACCATGAACACGAGGAAATTATCAGTTGAAACCTGCCAGTTGTTTGTGGACACTCCACAATTATGCATGACAAGATCAAATTTGCTGAACATATATATATATATATATATATATATATATATATATATATATATATATATATATATATATAAATCCCTAAAAAGTGAACAAAACAACATTTTATTAAAAAAAGAAAACATTAAATGTACATGTAAGTATCTATAAATATTTGGATAACAGATATCCTTCATCAGAATGATTATGATGTAAAATGAATAATATCAATCTTTTCTGATTTAACTATAACAATCTTTAAATTTATACAATTAAAATCGAACAACGCTTGTACAATTGAAAAATGACGTATGCTATGCCCCCTTCAAACTAGAACACGATCGCACCATGCTCACCGCGATCTAAAATAAATTCAGATCGTTGTGAGGTCGCGGTATGAGCGGCATGAAAATGTAAATTTTCGTTGTTTTCACGATGCTACTACGTCCTCATTACGCTTCTACAACGATCCCGCTACGATTATACCACGTTCTCTTTATGCTTATTCTGCGACCTCACTACGATTATCACGATCTTACTAAGCTCATCACGTTCTCACTACGACCATACCACGATTTATCCGATTGCAACACGATCTTACCACGCTTCTACTGCGATTTAAGCACGCTCTTACCACGATCGTACCACGTTCATATCCCGATCTTACTACGCTCTCAGCAATAACGTCAACATCGTGTTCCATATAAATACTGTTCCATTCCTTCTATTTCTCGTTAATACTTAGATTTCTCGGAAACAACACAGTCATGCCACCAAAATCTACCATAACTCGTGGGCGTGGTGGTAGGAGTAGAGGTAGAGGCAGAGGGGCCTCTGATACGAATCCTGATCCAGTAGAGATGTCGGAATGACCAATCCAACCTGAATCATAACCTATTGCTGGTCCATCAAGATCAAATGACGATGTTTTAGTGAACGAAAGTGGGGATGACACAGATGTGTCAAGCATGGTTGAGCCGTTGGAGCAAAAGGACAAGAGGTCCAAATTACATGCAGACCTAACCTTAGAGGAAGAACAAAACATGGTAGAATGGTTGGAGGCGCATTACTACTTTTTTTATATATTTTATGTGACAATGACAATGAGCACGACTAGAGCTCGAAATGGTCGTAGTATGAACGTAGTCAGGTCGTAAGAAGAGCGTGATGAAGACGGCATGAGCGTGCTAGAATCGTACTATGATTTTAAACAGCGTGGTATAAACGTGGTATAGTCGTAGTAGAAGCGTGGTTGGGTCGCGGTGAGAACGTGATGGTCGTAGTGAGGTCGTAGTAACGTCGCTGTGAGATCGTAGCGCAGTCTCTCCGACTAGAATCTCGCTTTCGCTACGCTCTCGCTACGATGGTACAGCGACCTTTGCGATCTTACCACGACCTTACTGCCCTCTCACTACGCTTTTACTACAACCTGATTTCGCTACGACCGCACCACGATTGTTTTGAACATGTTCAAAGTTGGTCCACGCTCATCACGATCAAGAAGACCTCACCACGACTGTACCACGACCTTACTGCGATCTACCCGATTGTACTACGTTCGTCAAAACTTGCATTTTTTTCAGAGATCATAGTGCGATCGTGGCCTAGTGTGACGGGGGTATTAGGTATTTACAACAGAGTAATGTGCGATATGAACTTGTACATTTCTAAAATGTCAGAGGTGACGAAAGTTGAGTTATTACAACAAAGACTGTGTAGAAATACATACTGATTTGAGCTGGTATAATACTCAAATTTCAAATTTGACGAAGGTAAAGTAATTACAACTGAGGCTGCGTAAAACACATCCCAAATAAATAGATCTGCCTAAGTGTGGCCAGGGGATCTCAAATATCGACTGAGATGAAGGTTTGGCTTGCATTCATAGTAGAAAAACAAAGGATATGGGGTATTCATCCATGACACAAAATCAGTAAATGCACAACAAAAAAACATACAAAAAGCAAAGGAACAGAGCTTTTATTGCTGTTCTTCATCTCAAAGTCACAGTCGCTACCTTTGTCAACTCTGAAGTTCTAGAATTATACCAGTTTGAATCGCAGGGTTTACTCACTGATCCATGAAATGAGGATCATTCCTCTCTGACAGACATGTCGAAATTGCAAGGATCCCATATACCAAATATAATTATTCAATTACTTATAATAAATGTGATTTTCACATGACAAACACACTGAATGTTGTTAAGCCGTCGCTGACGATACGAATTAAGTCATGGACAATAGACAAGTGACACAAGAAACTGCGTAACATAAGGCAATTGTAAACAATATATGAAGCATCTGTGTCTTCTTCCTTCTGAAATACAAAAAAAATAAAAAATATACAAATGGTTTACACCGCCGCTGGATTAGCATCCCTGTGTCTTGCATTCTGCTTCTTTCATCGCAGACGATGATTTAGTATATTGTATGATAGTCCCATTCTTGAAATCAACATCTTTCAATATTATTGCGTCAAGTATTAAAAATCTTTTAGACAAAAATGTATTTAAAATGGTAATACTTTCAAATATATAAACCAAAAGCGTTCCAATGTCCCCTACCGATGCACATATTGCATTTGTCCAAACGCATTAACTTCAAAATAGTGTTGTTCGTTCATTAAAACGCTAAAACAATATCAATAAATGTAGACCCGATATCACTTTTCCATATATTTCATTTTTGCAAGAGGTATTGCTCCTTTAAAACAAATGATCTGCGCTAAATTATCTAATTTCACAAAGAACTTTTTAATATACAATTTTATTACTGATCGTATAAAAAAAATGTTGTGAACAAAAATGTAAGGTAAGAGTGCTTACTGTGTAATTGTTACACAGTAGTAAAAATCACATTTCTAACGGACATAATTCGTGCTAAGATAGTTAATCGGTATTGATTTCCGGACTCGTCTATGACATAACTTATATGAACATCTGATATAGATGTACATACACATTTCATTAGAAATTGAGGCATAACATAATATATAATATATGAAGTTTGCTAAGGTTTTATTAGCAATTAACAATACAGAGAGGAACCTTGGTGTCATTGTTATAGCACTGAGGGCATTGTTAACAACATTTAGTGCAATAAAATAACTGACGTTGGTTAATGAAAAAAAGTAGGCATGATAGCGATCCCAAAGAAATTTTTGCTATAATTGTTTTTGGTTATTTTTCTAATGGGCACAACTACTTTAAAGATATATGATGAGAACTAAAACTATAAGTTGTCCGAGACATAGCTTTTATAAACCGTTGATACTTATTTTTTTAGAGGTTAAAAACTTTGTTAAACAATGACCACTATGTTGCCCTCCATCGATAATATATTGGAAAATGTCGTCAGATCATTAAAGGCGTATTTTGATCTTATTGTAAAAATCAGTGTTAACAAGAAAATCAAATAAAGACGATTGAATATTATGGATATTCTAATATCACAAATTTAAAAATAAATTAGAAATTATTGAAAGGGTACATAAAACAGTCCGTGTATGTTTGCGTCCATTCGTTTTTTGTTTTGAGGAAACAAAAACGAAAAACATACAATAAAAGATTTTCGTTTTTTACGTTTTGGATTTCTTACAACTGATACAGTCAAACGAAAAACGTTTTTCGCTTTAAGAATTCAAAAACAAAACAAAAAACTAAAAACGAAAGTGTTTTCGTTTTGTTTTTTTTTTTCGTTTTGGATTTCTTAACAACTTGATATTATAAAACAAAAAAGAATTACGACGTTTGAATTCAATTTCTCCTATAAATTCTGAGAATTTGCCAAGGAAAGAGTGAAAACTATTTTCAATTTTATCTTTTATAGTCATCATTAAACCTTCTCATCATTATCCGCCTTATTCCGCGTATTCCCGTTGCTTGTATACTTTATGGGATGTAAACTGAATAGACCAGCGGACTTAGGCGCCGGCTCTTTCAACTCTTAATAGGGTCAAAATCTAGGATTATAAGGATGGATGACTATCATGCAGCAGCAAATATTACGTGCATAGTCAGAACGATAACATTGTATTTTCCATAGATAAATTCAAATAAAACTCCGCAAATTGTCAGTTTAAGTCTGGGTTAAGCAAACCATCTTATGAGTCATCGGGAAACTGTCCACAGAATGATATGTAACATGCATACTCTTGCATATTATTGTATCTAACACCCTTCTTAATTAATATTCAAAAAAGAGATGTGGTATGATTGCCAATGACAACTATCCGCTAGAGACTTACTGACGTGGATTGAAGCAACTGTAGGTCACCATACGATCTTCAACAATGAGAAAAAAGCCATATCGTATCACAAGTTTTAAAAGACTCCGATAAAAAAAGAATCGTACCCCGCAACAAGAAAACCAAACAAACAAAACCTGAAACTGTTGTGCTACAGCAATTCAACGTTGATAGAATAAATTCATAATGGAGTGGTCCTTGATTAATTGAAAGATTGGTTGGTTGATTAGAATAAGTTAATCCTTTTTTGTTATCATTTTAATTATTGGTATTATACCTCTCGTTTTCTAAAGCGGCAGTATATAGTGATTGGGTAGTCAGTCAGTTCGCCTGTTCCTCTGTTCGTTTATTCGTCAGTTTGTTTGTTCGGCCGTTCGTGTTTGTTTGTTCGGCCATTCGTTTTTCTGTCCCACTTTTGTATCAGAAAAAGCTCCTAAACTGCTCTACAGAATTTTATAAAACGCTCACAGAAACTGACTCACATGATATGCTTGTGCACCTCCTATTTTGTTTATTCATTTGAGAGTGATTTTTACTTATGGATGACACGGACTTCGTCAAATCTGCACAATATGTGACTAAAGTACACATTTGTATCTGCTTCACCCTTTCATTTGTTGTAAATCCCTAATCGTAATGAAACTTTTTAGAATATTTACCTTATAATGCCATTGTGCACCTCCAATTTAGTTTTGTTGGTCCATGGAAGTAATATTGAAAGGAATAACAACGTCGTCACTTCAAAGGTTTCATCTGCGTTACCGCCCATCTTTCGATAACTCGTTAATTGGTTTAATATATGGCATGGTAATTGACTCTCGGCATGTGATAGATAAAATCACTGACACTTTTCGGTCATTTTCGTGTTCCCGGAAAATTACGAATAGACCAGTTGTTGTCGTATGTACGTACGAAGTAACCCGAATAGTTCACTCGTTACATTCCGCTGCTGTACGCTACCGAATAGAGTCAGTCATTCAATGTTGATTTTAGTCTATTTTTCCTATTTATGTCTTTTTCGATCTTAATAGTTTAGGCCGACAGTTATCACATATTGAATTTAAGAAAAAGGGTGGATCATTTTCAATTTTAATACTTAAAACCAGTTAATTAAGAAGCCATTTCTGAAAGTTAAGAAGATGATTGTACAAAAAAATATGTGTCGACCCCCTTTTATTAAATACGAATAATCCAAGTCTTCCGTGTATACCAGGCAAATCAAATATTCACAATTTTAAACGTTTCTATTCTTTAATTTGTACATAAACAAATTCATATAAAATAAATTTGCGGTTAGACAGATAGCGTCAAGCTCGTTTTGTATGGTTGATTTTCTTTTTGCTGTAACGTGGTACATTAATATTAGTATTCAATTGTAAACACTTTTTTAAAATAGATATAAATTTAACATGTTTACGAACTTATGATCCCGATTTTAATTGTCCAGTTTCAATAACGTAATCAATTACTTGAAAGTAAATATTTTTATAAATCTCTATAAACTTGGCACATTTCAACAGTAAAATATTCTATGTCTACATCTGTCTACATTATTTTGTTCAACATCATGTGAAACCTGATCGATTCATCGGTATTTAACTGTTTTACTCGGGATCCGCTTTTAACCGGAAAATACTTTTAGAACAGTTTAAAACAAACGGTAAAAAGCAAAAATATGCTAAATTAAATACAATTTTCCATGCTAAACTGTTGTAGGTTGAACAATTCTCGTCCGTTTTTCAAGTTTTTTACATCATACGACTTCTTTCTGAAGGTAGAGGTTTTATATGATACAGCGCCACCTTCTTATTAATAAACCTCGGATTTCACACAGGTGCTTTATAATTACCGGACTCGATAAAATCACGTGACTGATAAGAAATTACAGATGCCATTTTACAACCGCGGTATCACAGATAGTAACCAAAGGGGTATTGCCGCTGAGACTATAATTGGATAAAATCACATGACTTTAGTACAGAGCTCTGCAGGCTGTTAATACATGCTAATTAGTCGTTGTTATTCCTTTTAAATATTACTTCCATGGTTGGTCCAAATTATGTTTGGCTTTCCCTAACCAAAGCATGGGCCGTGCCTTTGCTTTATTCATTTTTTTTTTTATTTTTTTTTGGGAGGGGGGGGGTACCTTTTTTGTCTTATTTTATCTTTTTACAATTTAATTGAATTGTCTTATAATGTTGGCGGGAGGTTTAGGTTTGTAATCTTTGATTGAGTATCTCTAGTTAATATAATGACCTTTTTAAATGACTCTGTCTTCTCAATTTCCCAGAGGTTATTATACCAAACCCACTGAAACTTTTCTGAAAGTTATCTATATGACAATTCTACTAGAATGACTGGGAAAAGAATTATTGTTATTTTTGGTTTCCTCAGACCGGCAGTAAAATCTTTAATACGTTGTTATGTACAACTGATTAAAAACGGTATTTCACATCCTAAATTTTACGGTAATATTGTACTTAAAGCGCGGAAATCACTATGTGATCCGTGTAAACTCATCGAACCTTTAAACAAAATTATTAGTAAAGGTTATCTTACCAATGTTGTAATTAAATCTTTGAATATAGTTTACATTGGCAATAACATCGATTTTGTCATCAGCAAATTAAAACATAACTTAATTTGTATTCTTTTCAAACGGGATGTATAAAGACACACCCACGTTCATTTTGATCTATAAAGAGGTTAAACTCCTAACTATCCTACTGTCTGTCGATACAATGTACATTTATTTTTGGCATTGCACAAGTCATGTCTTCTTTGACTGTCCATGAAGTTAAAATACTAAATCCCTGGGATGTGTTTTAGTTGATTTTAGTCTCTGATGCATGATTTTTTATTATTAATTGTTTTGGCTTTTAACTAGCTGTCAGTAACTGCGAGTACTCTCAAATCCTACTTTCTTGTTTTTTTTTTTGACCTGTTGATACTAATTGTAATGCTTTTTTGTTATTTAATGTTATTCAGGCTTATATCTGGTCTATATACCAGCTTTGATAAGTGTTTGGTATTACTATAAATTTTCACTTCGTACTATGAACATCAAAATTATTTATTTTGTAAAATATTTCCTTTCTCTATTGGAGCTTTACACGTATAACTAACAACAAAATTATTTTCATTTACCTGTGTTTAAAGTTATTGCAAGGGCTGATATTTTTGTTCGAGCATATTGTTTTTCTTAAATTGTTGAACATTTCATACCGATATAACATGTTACTTTTATTATTCTTCCCTTAGTTTATTTATTTTGTATTTTCATTGTATCATAGGTCAAATTTATTTGTTCAGTGCATGTTCACTGGTGTTAATATGTCCTTTGATTGATTTAAGCTATTTCAGTTGATATTTTATAGTGTGTCCTTCTATGTTGTGATGTTACACTATTGTTTCAGAAAAAGGGTGAAGGTTTGGTACCATTAAAACGTTTAAACCCGCTGCATTTGTTTGCACCTGTCCTAAGTCAGGAATCTGATGTTCAGTAGTTGTCGTTTGTTGATGTGGTTCATAAGTGTTTCTCGTTTCTCGTTTTTTATATAGATTAGACCGTTGGTTTTCCCGTTTGAATGGTTTTACACTAGTAATTTTTGGGGCCCTTTATAGCTTACTGTTCAGTGTGAGCCAAGGCTCCGTGTTGAAGACCGTACATTGACGTATAATGGTTTACTTTTATAAATTTTGACTTGGATGGAGAGTTGTCTCATTGGCACTCATACCACATTTTCTTATATCTATGAAGTCATAGTTTATAACTTTTCAATAATAAATCTTATAACCAAGGTAAACAAAGTTTTCTCGAGGTAACGACCTGCTCTATCACCCTCTCAGCTATGTGTTATTTATATTATGTACCCCACTAAGGTCGTCATACACCTACATTTACCTAATCAAAATGTATGTACTATCAATGTTACAGCAACAAGTCAACAGAGTATAGATGATCTTTATTAACACTATTTTCTATAACAAAAGGCACTGATGTGAACGTTTCTCTCGTTGGGTTGTTGTCTCATTGGCGTAAGCCATATCAAAGTCTTGTAAATTAAAGTATTAAACAAATGGTGCACAACTACACATTAAAATAGTGTAACCTAAATAAGATTAAAATTCTTACTTTTCTATTTGCCGTAACAATCAAATATTAAAAGGATTTGCCGCAGTCCTCATAAGACTCCTCATATTATAACAAGAAGTTCAAGTGGGCTTCTTTTCAACAGGCAATTTGGGAATGGACTCCACTCTTCTTTTTCTTTTTTTGGTGTTTAAGAATTTTAGAAAATTATCTTAACTTTTCTACTGATTGAATTAATAACTTCTCGTATCCATACACTTAGGTCGTTTATACGTGCTGCCGTTAAATATTTTAGAACGTATAAACAGCTGGTGATGTAAGGTCGTATGGTTAAGAAGAAGTAAACATTGAATTGGCAAAACTGTTAAAATGTCACAGAAGATTACAAAAAATCTGAACACCTCCCATTCCCCCCTCCAAAAAAGAAAAAAGAGGGTCTTATCAATTCCTATGTTTAATCACCACATATCATATATACAGTTTCAATGCTTTACTGCTTGCAATAAAATGGTCTGTCAAGTTCATTATATTCTGCATGTGCCTGTCCCAATTCAGGAGTTTGTAATACGTCGGTTGCTGTCTCCTATCACATTTTTATTTTTCGTTTATTGATTTAGCATAATTCAGTCTGTTGGTTTTCTCGTTTGAATTTTATCACATTTTGCCCCCGTTCAAGCTTTGCAACGAAAATTGGACGAACGGACGGTCAAGGGTAAAACTCAATGCCCCCGTCACCTATGGTGGGGGCATAAAAATACAGAAAAAAAAACACTCGTATGATACATATACAGTACTCAGACTCAGTATTTTGGCAGAAATTGTCTTTTTATAAAAGTTCAAAATTTAGATAAAACTATGTTATATGTAATGTTATATGCATCTGTGTGTCAAGTTACCACCAGAAATATTTGATTTCATATTAAATCAATCGATCGTTTTTATTTTAACTAACACAAAAAAAAAAAAATCTAAAGGAAATCTTTAAACCTCTCTATGTGAAAGCAATTCTAAACTAAATTGTCAAAGCTTAAAACATAAAATATCTAAAAAGGGGAAATATTGAGTTAATCAACCACTAAAGACTAAAAACTATAGGTAACTAAATGAAGCTGAATGATTGTTTGCTCCCTAAAAATCCAGGCGCCAATATGTATTAGATACAGAACAAAGGTAACAAAAAAAAAGGCTGTTACAACTGTTGCCGTATAGTTTTTCTGCACGAGTAGTCAGGTCAAGTCTGAGGCGAGAACCTATTGGTTTATGTACCACGATGTTTTACATATTTAGTCTTTAATAAATTAGAGATTTTGCGTTTACACTAGCGCTTCTCAATTCTATCAGCTGTGTGCGAGTAAAATTATAGCTTATTCCTTTGATACATATCAGTGAAGTAGGAGTAGATTGAAAAGTTGAGAAATGAGGGGAACTTCTTAAATAGGCTTATAGTTTAAAAAAAATTAATGTAATGTCCTCTTTCGTAGCCACTTTATATTTTAGTAACAAATATATTGACAAATGGGGTGTGAGGGTGGGGTTGGTGAGGGATGGGTGTTGTTGAGGGGGAGGGGGGGCCCGGGGGGGGGGGGGGGGGTCTTATAGTTTTGCCTCTTACAATTGCAAGTGTGTAATGCGGTTATTGTCCCTTTTCCAGGCTCCTACGCCCCTGCATTTATATATATCCCTCCACACCAAGAAAAAAAACCATACATACGTACATACAAACAAAGACAAACAAAGAAATATGTTTTGCCTCCTCCATCCCCCATTTTGAAAGTTTGAAAAGGGGGAGAAATTGCCCCCTTCCCCAGCCAATACACCCCCCCCCCCTAAAAAACAAAAAAGAAATTAAACAACGAAAATACGAATAACAGATTTAAGACATCTAAAATTCAACGACGTATGCAAATAAAATAAACAAAGAGTAATCAGACAAACGTAAATACAACATGTATACATATTGCTAAAATCAATAAAATGAAGAACAAAATATAGAAAAACAAGAATGTGTCCATATTACACGGATGCCCCACTCACACTATCATTTTCTATGTTAAGTGGACCGTGAAATTGGGATAAAAACTCTTATTTGGCATTAAAATAAGAACGATCATATCATAGGGAACATGTGTACTAAGTTTCAAGTTGATTGGACTACCACTTCATTAAAAACTACCTTGACCAAAAACTTTAACATGCCCACTCGCACTATCATTTTCTTTGTTCAGTGGACCGTGAAATTGGGTCAAAACTCTAATTTGGCATTAACATTAGAAAGATCATATCATAGGGAACATGTGTACTAAGTTTCAAGTTGGTTGGACTTCAACTTCATCAAAAACTACCTTGACCAAAAACTTTAACCTGAAGCGAGACAGACGGACAGACGGACGGACGGACGAACGAACGGACGCACAGACCGAAAAACATAATGCCCTTAGGTGGGGCATAACAAACTGTTTCTCTATTGTATGGGGAATAACATTCAATGAAAAATAATTTATTTTGTATCGTTTTAAATTCTTTGATCCACTTATATTGGAAATACATTTTATTTTGATTTAGTTTTATTCGCAGTACAGTAATGTGATATTCGAGTAGAACCAATTATTGATCACTTGACACCATATTTTTTTTTATTTCCACCCATATATTCAAAATGGGTGGACGTTTATTGACGTTGAAACTGATTTTGTGCTATCACAATTCGACTTAAGCAGATTCATTGAACATGAAAAAAAAGATGAGCTTAACTGCAGGAGGTTTGTACATGGAAACATTTTACTATTGCAGTTACTCTTACAGTCAGTAACTTCGTAGACACTTTATTTAATTTCAGCATTTTGGGACATAGTTAGCTTTCTTATAATTATGGTTTTTATGAACACTTTTGATATAAATTATATTTGTAAAACAAGGTTATTAGGTCACAAAGTGTACGATAAAGTGCCTATTGACACTTAAATAAGATGGTACATTCAACAGAGGCAACATAGGCAAAAGTAATGATGTGCTATTAAGTCGTTGTCGTTTGTTGCTGTTTGTCGTTGATTGTTTTGTACATAAAGCGGGCCGTTTGTTTTTTCGTTCGAATTGTTTTGTCATTTTGAGGACTTTTATAGCTTACTGTGAGGTATTGGTTTTTGTCATTGTTGAAGGCCTACGGTGACCTATAATTGTTAACTTCTTTAAAATATTATAAAGCAACTAGTCGGTTTTTATGACAGTTATTCTAAATGTTATGATAATTTCTTAAACATGTATTTTTATTTTGTCTTCATGAGAACGTCTGGATTTTTACAGAGGTCACACTATATATATAAACATTGACATATAATTGTATTATATGTCTCCGATATGAATAAGAGGAAATGAGGTTCAAAAAGGCCAATGACATAGCAACACTACCACAAAAACAACACAAACATATATAGAGGGTAGTTATAGATCTGTTTGGTCGAAGCACGTATACAATTACAGTTATTATAAGTTGTAAGAGAAAAAAAACGAAATATTAAAGATTTTTGTTTTTAAATCTTACACATAAAAATGAGAAAAGAAAAGGGAGGTCCATGCTCTAGGCTGCGGTGAAATAGTGATGCAATTAAGATTTTAGACAACTATACAAAGTTAAAATTCACTGGTGCATTTTATTTCATTGAAAAGTGACAATACATGTAACTAATTTTGATTTAACAAATTGAAATTGTTCCGTACACTCCCAATTTACAGCTAATTAGTATGAGTGTACCGGAAGTGAAGATGATAACATGTCTGGGAAGTTACATATTACAAAACAAATTCATAGTGTTACACTTTCGCTTAATAAATTGAATATGATTACACATCACTTTACTACGAAAGCCTATTAGGGTCACAAAAAAAAATATTTATCTCGTAATTACGAGATAAATATCTCGTAATTACGAGAAAACTATCGCGTAATTACGAGATAATTATCGCGTAATTACGAGAAAACTATCGCGTAATTACGAGATAAACATTTTTTTACTCGTAATTACGAGATAATTTTCGCGTAATTACTAGAAAACTATCGCGTAAGTACGAGAAATCTATCTCGTAATTACGAGATAATCATCGCGTAATTACGAGAAAACTATCGCGTAATTACGAGATAAAATAAAGTGCTTCGCTGAGCGCAGCTGGATACGCCCGCAGAGGTCCAACCCTCAACAGTTGGGGCAAAAATGGACACAATATTCAAGCTTGATACAGGTCTCAATTTGGATTGTAATTAAATATTTGACATATTATAGGTTTCTGAATAAATGTAGTCTAAGAACTTGAAATTGGTTATATGAATTGAATTTATATTCAATTAAAGATTTCTTGCTGTTGTGCAATACACTGTGCTTTGCGCAATACTTAGTAAATCTGTTGTCAGACTATAAACAAATAAAGTTCAATTAATTCTCAATGTCATATTAGAAATTTATGAAAATGTAAAGGGAGCTTACATCAATCGATAAAAACTATTCACCAAAGTTTCATGAGAATTGCTGACAGCATTTTTGAGTTATTGTCCGAAATCTGGAAAATCACCCCTTTCTTAATGAATAAAACCTAATAACTCAGAAATGATAAATGAAAAATTTATAAAATTCTAAACAGAGCTTACATTAATAGATATAAACAATTCACCAAAGTTTTATAAGAACTGCTGAAAGCATTTTTTATTTTTTGTCCGAAAACTGGAAAATCCCCCTTTTTTATGAAAAATACCCATAACTCGGAAACGTAAAATCTAAAATTTATAAAAAAACGAAAGGGAGCTCACGTCAATAGACATCAACATTTCATCAAAGTTTTATGCAAATTAGTTAAAGCGTTTTTGAGTTAATGTCCGACATGTTGACGACGGACGGACAGACGGACAGACGGACAACGGTATACCATAACACGTCCCGTAAACGGGCGTATGAAAATGATTATCTCGTAATTACGCGATGATTATCTCGTAATTACGTGATAAAAAAATGATTATCTCGTAATTAAGCGATAGTTTTCTCGTAATTTCTCGTAAATACGCGATAGTTATCTCGTAATTACAAGATAATTTTCTCGTTATTACGCGATAATTATCTCGTAATTACAAGATAAAAAATGATTATCTCGTAATTACGCGATAAATATTTTTTTTTTGTGACCCTAATAGGCTTTCGTACTTTACATCATTCAGTCTAAAAATAATTTAAAACCATCACCGACATTGCTTTAACACATGATAACTCCTAAACGCAAATAAGTCACAGGGAAAAAAGGTCACATAAAAAAGTAACAAACTAGCACATTTAGTACATGTATATGTAGTACAAAAGTCGCAGAAAACATCACTTATCCATGTCGATGTCAAATTTTTACAACAATACAACAGATACTAATTATATGGCTTCAATTTACGATTTTGGCATTGCACAAGTTCATGTCTTTCTCTGACTGTTAATGACGTCCTTACACTAAATCCATTGGATGTTAGATGTGTACTGATTGATATCTTAATCGCAGACACATGACCTTTTTTTTTTATTAATTATTGGCTTTGAACTACTTTTCAGTAACTGCGAGTACATTGTCATTAAGACGCCTTTTATAGCTTACTATGCTGTATGGGTTTTGCTTATTGTTGAAGGACGTACGTTGACCCTGGGTCCGTAGAAATACCACAAAGGACCTCCTAAGTGCACTAAGAACAGGATTTCGCACTAGGGACACGATTGAATGATATAGTAGGCACAAAGGACGTGGACTATAAAAGTAGACAATGTCTAAATAAATAAATAATTCCAAATTTTATAATCATATCTTTAGTAATATTATTACGAAGTCATTTAATGGTTATCGCAACGTGCCACACTCAATTGATTGTCACCTGTGTGTAATCGACTGAAATTCGTGTTCATTCAACCAGGACCAGATTATTACACACGTACATACAGGTTAAACATGTATATATTATTTCAGCATGTTCTAGGTATTTTGTGTAATTGGTCTTGTATTTTGTATAAAAAAAATAAAATTTGATGTATTTCTACGCTTCAGAAAAATGTAGTTTTTCAACATTTGTTTGATTTGTTTTCCAAAAAGTTCCATAATAGAAAAACAATTGAATATAATTAATCGTTTTTTAACATTTTAACGATTTTTTAAAAGAAAATCTTAAAATAAAAGAAAGTACAAATACAAGGGAAAAATTAATTCAATATTAACCTATAAATTTATTATTGAGAATTTACTTCCCTCTGATTTTTTTCCATGACTTTTTGTCCGTGACTTTTTTTCCCATGACTTGTATCCCTATCTTCAATAAGAAGGTAGGACAGATGGTCACAAGAGCAAAATAAAGGACAGAAGGTCACAATTTAGTTTTTACATAATTTTTTGGCAAATATTTTACAATCAATCATCTTGAAGTTTTACATATTGAATATACTGACGTAATTTGAAAACCCAACACTAGATTATTCTTTTTAGTTCTCATTTTCAAATATGCAATTTTTGTAAAATAAATGTTAAAACATAAATTGCATACATTATTTTATTGTCTACAAAAAGTTTGCAGTTGAAACGTTGAATTGATTACGACATGTTTAATGTTCAAATCATGTGGTAAGACTGAAACCCTGGGTTTTCCCTTATTTATGGATGTATCGCCATCGAAATCAACAACGGCCTGTAACCAACGCCTGATTCGATTTTCCTTACCCAGTCTCGGCAATATGGGGACGCAACTTTTTTTTTACTGAATTAAGTGTGCGTATGGATTGAAAGAATTGTTTCACAAAGAAAACAACCTTAAAAAATCATAAATGGGTTTCACTTTCGCTTTAAGAAATTCGTTCGACTTCAATAATCCGGTATGTTCAATAACCTCAAGTAAGTCAGGTTTTGAATTTTCTAATCAGAAAGAAGTACGGTAAGCATGAATAGTAGTTATATGAGGATCAATCTTGATTTGAATAAAAAAAAAATACCAAAATGTGTGTCGCGTTTTTAAAGTCAGTCAGTATATATTTGGAGTAAAACATGTTTGTTAGGAAGGCATAATATCATAGGGACTCATTGACTAGCTCCATGGCACCAATAACTATATATACTTTGTATGGTTTAAATGTATTTAATCTCAATTTAAAATGTTGATTTAAATAATAAGGAGATGTGGTATGACTGCCAATGAGACAACTATCTACTAGTGTTCAAATGACAATGATCAATTAATTATTGGTCACCGTACAGCCTTCATCAACAAGAAAAGCCCATATCGTAGAGTCCGCTATAATAAAGGTCCCGACATAAAAAAAGTGAAACAATCCAAACCAGAAATCTAACGGCCTAATTTATACAATACAATTTACGAAAAACAAATATGACTGATACTAACCAACGACAACCAAATTAATTTTGAATTTTTGTCCTGACAATTTTATTACTTTCAAATATTAGGACGAGGTTCACTTTCGGTAAGATATGGTCTTGGATTTAAACTTTATCATAAAAAAGCAAAAAGGCCACATAATGGTTTTTAAATGCCTCTTTTTCAAAAGTGTGTATGCTAGGTAAAACAAATAATCTCCAAAGTCAAAACATTTAGGAGATTTCTGCATTTTTCGGACCGAAAGCTTAAGGAGAACCTTGGCAACAACCTACGATCCAATATATTGGTAAATCAAACGATGCCAAAATTAAAATTGAATCCCTATGCGTAAATTGTTTTTAGATCAGAGATAGCGGCCAGAGTAAATTATGCCTAAATCTGTTATAAAGTATGGGGAAATTGGACTAAAACTGACATTACAACGATCATACATAATTAAGGGTCACGACTTCGTATTTTATAACTAGAAATGCCAAAAAAGGAACTGAATTTGTTTCAATATTTATGTCTCAGCTGTTTCTATTCAAAAGTCGAATTTGGAACTAATTTACAAAAGTAAACTATTAAAATTTAATAGCCAATTATAGCTTTTCATGAACATAGTATTACTCCTTTTCTCCTTGACAACATCTATGTACATTTCGGCAATACAGATTATCGAGTTGTTATATGTTTTCCTCTGGGCACCAATTTCGGTCCTTTAATAGCAGACGTTTTCCTTATGAATCACAGTTGATGGCCAAACTCAATTAAGACCCGTCTAAATTCTAGTAAATTGATGATTAAACTACACTTACCATTTATTTATGTTGATATTTTTTCGTTAAATAATTAAGAATTTTTCTAAATATACTGCTAAAAGGAACTTACTTTAAATAAATCAAATGCAAAGAGCAATCATAGCTGTTCTTTCCTCAATTTATATATATTTCAGTTTCACACGGGAAACTCTACAAAAAGGTAACGACAACAGGGACGATTTTGCGTTCCCTGTTGTAAACTTAACCTTTTATGGGCGGTGTATTGCTTATTCGTACATATATATTGAGCTCTTACACAACTGCTCAAGGTAAGGGAGAGGGTTTGGTGCCCACAAACATGTTTAACCCCGCTGCATTCTATATGTGAACATTCCAAGCCTGTCAAGAGCCTGCTATTGAGTGTTTGTCGTTTGTTGTTGTTTATCATATTTGTTTTTTCGTGTATTGTTTTGTACAGTTCTCGTGATTTTGCACCACTGTCCCATGTTAGGGGAGGGTTTAACCGCGATACATTATGTATGCACGTGTCCCAAGTCTGGAGCCGCTAATTTAGTGGTTGTCGTTTCTTGGTATATGTTATGTTTGGTTTTTGTTTATTGTTTTGTAACACCCAAGGGTGACTGGGGATTAGAAATATGGTCACTCTAGATCTTGGTCTTCTTCCTACGGTCAGTAAAACCCTTGCCATAGTATGGCGTCCGTTTGGCTATGCCGTATGTACAAGAACGCAGCCGCGTCTGGTCAGGATGGGGACGTTAATATGATGCCTCGTGTAAGAACCTCTGCAAAAACTCTTATTGGAGTCCGTAGGTGGCCTCTTGTAAGGCAAAATTTCTGCTCCTATTCAATACACTCGACGTTTTCAGTGGTAATCCAAATTTTGCCGACCTACATCCCGGACGGCCCCATTACTTGACCTACCTAATTATTGTATTTGTTGGTAATTTGTAATTATCCTGAACTTGCATGAAATATTTGCCACTGGACGTTAAGCAACCAACAATCATCAATCATATTGTTTTGTACATACATCAGGCCGTAGTTTTTTTCATTTTAGTTTTTTTTTAAATGTGTCATGTCATGGCCTTTGAACGCTTGCTATGCAGAATTAGTTACTCTCATTTAAGAAGGCTGTACGTGCTTGCTTCCATTTTTTTGGTATCTGATGGCGAGTTGTCTCAATGGAAGTCATACTACATGTTCTTATTTCATATGAATCATTTTGAAATAGTTGATCACCATTGATTTTAGTACTCGTCCAATACAATGTTGATATACATTTTGTAATTATTTGATATAAATGTCATACAAATCTAGCTAGAACTGTATGGTGAGGGCGTTTACAAGACCGGACAGACGCTGCATGGACAGATAATATTTCTTTGTTTCTCACATAGCAAAATTAACAGATCAGTTATAGAAATATTCATTTGATCATAATGTTTAATAAATTATATAGATTTTATTTTCTTTCAGTATTTTCTGCTATGTTATTGAACATTATTGTAATGACTTTTATACACTGTATTTATGTAAGGCATTAATATGTTTATGCTTTTCTATAAGGGGCCTGAGGGAACATTGGTTGAAATACTAACTGTGTTATTATCTTACAATAAAGCATTGTTTTGTTATTGCTATTGTTTGTGGATTGAATAAAATTTACAGAACATATTTTTTAGTATTTTTAGTAATTTTTCTAGTATACTCCACTTTTTGTATTGTAATAGTACATCTCCTACATACAAAAAGACATGGAAGAGCATTTTAACATCCCATACAAACAGACGTGGTAGTGAATTTATACATCCCCTACAGAAACACAGACGTGGTAGTGTCCTTTTTCATCTCTATGCCAAAATGACGTGGTATCGCGTTTTTAAATTTCCTGCAGACAAACAGTCATGTCGAATAATGATGGTGTATTTATACATCCCAAGCAAATAAATGAATATGATGGTGTATTTATACATCCATACAGACTAACAGTCGTTAAAGTATACTCATACATCCCTTAAAAATAGAACGTAATAGTGTATTTATACATCCGCTAAAGACAAACATATATCCATTACATACAACCAGAAGTGGTAGTGTATTTATACATATACAGGAGTCAGACCGATGTAGTAGTGTATTTATACATCCCGACAGACAGAAGGACGTGTGTTTATACTTTCACACAGTATTACATACCTACAGACCTTCTAAAAATTAAACTGACCATTTTTCCGTGCGTTCATCTTGTATCGTGCGTGTTGCGTGAGTGTATCGTGCGTGTACCAATCGTGCGCTCATCATTCATCATTCTGTATGTTTTCCGTTCAACGTGCGTTCATCGTTCATTTATTCTTAACCGTGTAACGTGCGCTCATCAATCATTCATTCTTAATCGTGTAACGTGCGCTCATCAATCATTCATTCTTAACCGTGTATCGTGCGTTCATCAATCATCCAGGCTTATAACTGTGTAACGTGCATTTATCAATCTTTCATCCCTAATCGTGTAACGTTCATTCATTGTGGTTTATATATGATAGTTGGTTATAGAGCTCATCCAAGGTTATGTTTTATCTGTTAGTGTGTATATATGTTCCGACTTTAAATAAAATTTACATTCTTACTTACTTTCTTGTGCACTCTTAATTAACTTCATCGTACATAACGTTTATTCGGATTCTTGACTTTTTGTGTAAAATTTATTTATCGTCTGTACATATTTCGTGTTTATTCAGTGAGTCTTGGCTGGGACTGATAACGATACATGTTCTACGTACAAACAATTACATGATGACATTTCTACGACAGAACAGTTAAAATTTGAATTTCTATTCAACTGAGCGAGATGCCGCGTCAAGTTATCAATGGGCTAAAAAAATATACTGTTGAACAACTGTTATTTGTTAAAAATATTCTGCCAATGAAAAACAGAAGTACTTTTGCAAGATTTAAATGTGGGGTAGCTCCACTAAAATAGAAACTGGAAGGTATGAACGAAAAGAAGTCCACGAGATGACATGTTTTAATTGTAGCTCTACTACTGAAGATGAACTTCATGTCCTTTTAAAATGCCCATAATATGTAGATTTAAGACAAATCATGATACATTAAGCTATACATTTTAATGAACATTTCAACCTATTATCAGATAGCGAACAATTTATATTTTTATTTAATAACGACAATGTTGCTGCTATAGTTGCCAAAACCATCAACAATATTTTATTGAGATGAAACATTATTTTATTTCACTAGTTCTTAAAGAAACAAATGTTTTATTTTCATTTAGTATAGATGAACACTGTAAATTTTAAATGTAAATGTGTAAAAATATGTTTATATGACTGCATATATTGTGTCTTAAAAGTCTCCCATAAATCTTTTTAAGATTGGTGCATTTCTCCAATGTTGAACTATGCTAGATCATTATAATTCTTCGCTTATTTTGCAAATTCATATTCTACTAAGATATTTTTAATCATTTAGGTTTTGATAAATACCATTACAAATATCATGTTTGTCTCAGTTTCTGATGATCACATGTACATGAGGGTATTCCATCAAGAAAATACAATATATAAGGTTGTCGGGTAAATGTTGATTGCGGATTAAGAAGTTAGATGTCAAACTTGAATTAACAAACTGAGGCAAATTTAACACGGATATGTATTATGTATTTTCTCTTCAACAGTATTTTTATTCTCTATTCTTTATTTTCATTTAAACTAAGCTAAATACGTTTTGTGGCAAATCAAATAAAAATAAACATTATATGTATTTGAAGGCATTTTGTAAATAAACAAGTATGAGATAAGGCAAATATATCACGTATAATTCCTTAAGAATGATTTCAATATAGGAACTTTTTTAACTTGAAATTGTGTTTACTGGTTTAAAATACAGTTTTTTTTTTAATTTTCTGATAAAATTGTTTAAGTTATGGTATTATCGTAACAATTCTTTATTTGATTTAAAATAAACATGTAACACTTTCTCGGATTAACTTTCATCGTGTTCATGATTGCAAATCTGGGATACCGTTTTTAATGTATGTCTAAAAGATTAATTCCGAATTTTTTTTTTTACAATTCTACTTTGTTAACCTTCTAGGATTATCAAAGAATGACGGATTTTTTTTTTACCATGGTGGTTTTTTTTTTGTTCCGTTACTGAGGATATTTTTTGTCCTTACGAATCCATAGGACAAATTTGACTCCAATAGGATATATTTTGTCTCATAAAAAAAAAACGGTACTTTTTATCCGATAGATTTTTTTCTTCATTTTTATCGCATATAATAGTTATTTTGAAAAATACAAATATTAATAATTCATTGAAGTTTCGTATGCATCTATCAAGATCCAGCAACTTTTGTCTAGTAATACGTACATCATATGATATGCAACTTAATCTCCAATAAATGAGATGGAGTACAGTTATAACTTGGGTTTTTAAATCATTCCAATTCCTTTTCATCCGAGCTTTCATTGTTGGGGAATAAAACAGAATACAAGATTCATCAATCAAATATATATGTAGTAGTTTTTGTTTGACTCTCAAATATGTTCAACATTATAATAGGTGAACCTTTAGGTCTTCTCTGTATCCTTACATAAGGATTCAATTGCCTTGGTTTTACAGCTCAAAACGGTATTATTTGTTTTGCTTTACATTGGTTAAATAATGAAATGTATGTTTCAGAAATTTACACAAGTTTAATTTTGGCCTTGACTGCCGGGGACATTGTCGTTTACAGTAAAAGACGAAAATTTACACATGTGCGTCCTTATAAAAAAAGAAGATGTGGTATGATTGCCAATGTTTATAAATATATCATAATCATTGTTCTCCCCCTAACAATGAATCTATAATAATAGATGCCACTTGACGTTAAACGATCAACTATTAATTCATCCATCTTATCCTTTAAGTTTTGTGATAATTTGCATATCAAATACATGGACCAACTGCAGATTTGCACTATAGTTAGGAGGCCGAAATTATTGCACATATAAAACACTCATTCACATCCCTACATTTTGATCCCCTCACAAATCAACACTTTATAAATTTCATGCATCCGTAACGCTTTTCTGGATTTGCTTTCACTAGAAACGGTCAATGCTAAATATGTAAAAGCCAAAGAATGCATAAAATAGATAGGAGTGTATATAGAGCTTTATGACCAATATTACCAACGTAAAGGTTTCAGTAGTTTTTTTCATTATTGAAGGTCGTATGGCTTATAAATATAACTGCTAACATCCCTCTTTATTTGAACTATTTTGAATAGTTGTCTCACTAACAATTATACCACATCTTCTTATCTTTACATAAGAGCTAAATCCATCAAAGGCCAACTTAATCTGTTGAAGCTTAAACCTACGTTTCTAAAAAAAAATCTAAATTTACATACTCACATTTGAAGACATTTTTGTCATATATATCTGTATAAAAATATTTCAGCTATGAAGATTTGTAAACCCTTAAATAAATCGTATTCCCCTCGGGCAATACCAACGGGAATTTAAATTATAACTTAGTACAATAAAAACCATTATCAGAAAATCGGTATAAAACTGTTTGCAATTATTCAAATCAAGTAAAAAGAAGTGTATATATACACTGTATGTATGACTCGGAGGTGCAATGGGGACATGAAGTTTGATGGTCACGCGTGAAGTGCGCTGGTCTGCGCCGAAGTGCGGTGAGCCGTTCGATGGTGTGAGTTGGTCTATATGACGCGGGATAGCTAGATTAAAATCTACAGATGTGCAATTATTATGAGCAGTATATTTGTTTCAAAGTCAGAATATAAATTTGCATTTACTATGGATATATGTTACAGTTGCATACTAATTGAGAGATCGTTCTCTTTGATTTACTACTGCATGTGGAAATTATTCTTGCCTTAACATGTATCTTTACTTTTTTTCCTCTCATGATATCCTCATTTACCGTTATATTATAACAATAAGAGTTTGTGGACCTGTATGTATTTAGGAAATGCCACGCTCCATCGTACGTAAAAAAAAACTTTCGTATATTTCACGATTCAGAGTCCTACATGTGTTTTGAATTTTACTCAGAACTCAGAAAGTTGATACCAGCGCGGGTTATGCTTAAACCTCTTATTCTACATATCAGGTAACCTACTTGTGTTTATGTTGGATTGCTGTCTGATTGACGCATACCCGCCACTTTATATATATATTTTTGTTTTATTTTTTGTTTAGGGATGCATCCAGTTGCACCTTTTCCTTTAAAATATATTTCCGTGACGTAACCTCAAAAGATTTTCAATTGTGATGATAAATATAAAGAAGCCACAATGGATATTTTTCAAAACCCCTAAAGCTTGTTAAAGCATATTTCTTGATAAAGGCTCTTAAATTATGTGTTCGAGATTTTTTTGAAAAAACAATGGTTTTGCCGTGTTCAAAACTAAAACATGACCAAATATAACTAAATAAACTAAAGATATGATAAACACATGTATTCTTGTTGTCAGATCAAAATACTTTTAACAAATTTAAGCCAACTGCATTGATACAGATTATATTCTACTGAATTTACTTTATCGCTAATTTTACATTCGTTACTATTATGTAATATATATATATATATATAAGTCCTGTGTCCAGGTGAGAAATAACAACATGTAGTATGTATGTCAGGTGAGAAGTGACAACGGATGGTATGTATACTATAATGTTTATCGTCTTCCATTATACATTAGGGTGTGGATGGGGGTTTACAGAATAGAAAATAATTGAAGAAAAAATAAGAATACAGAAAATAACCAAACACATATAGAAAAGAGAATGATGAGGTACTAGAATATAAGGAATAAAGAATGATGGGCAAAAAGTATAACGATAAAAAAAAATGGCCTAAAAATGATAGAATACAGAAATAATGAATCCCTATCAAGACCCTCATAATCTGACGATGACATTTAGCTTTAGGGCAATTATGGGCATACGATACAGATTTTTTTTACGAAAGTTTACATACAAGCTATTTTTTACAAAATCAATTTGAATAATTATGAAATTAAAATTATATCTTCATGTGCTAAATTTAAAAGATAAATGGGTTTGAATTTTTCGACATTTACTTAAAATTTCGGTTACTTGGACATTTCTGTCCTTTGAACATACATCCTTAACTTTTTTGTTTCAAAAGATAAAGATATGTGGATTTCGGTAAAGAGATTAGGAATATCTTCGTTACAAAATTGGGCTGAACATTTGTGTAACAATTCTTTGTTAATAATTTATTTTTGTTAAAAGTAATTGATTTTAGAAAAAAACACGTCATTTTTTGTTGTATATTTATCTAGTTTAGATACTAATCGATGATTTCTTCATAAAAGTTAGAACGAATATTCTCCAAACAGTATCAAGCCAAATGTCATTTTTTAAAAGAGGGGTCCATGTGCTCAGTGATAATGGATGTCACACTTAACTTCGAAACATATAAATGAACTAAAATTAAAAATCATACATGCAGGACTAACAAAGACCAAAGGCTCCTGACTAAACACTGCTAAGGACTCCCTATTAGTGCACTAAGGACTTATAATATGCCACTTAGGACTAGCAAGAGTGATATGGCATGTAAACAAATTTCATATTATGTTAGAGATTGAAATTTAATGCATAAATTCGAAATTTTATCGAAAAAGAATCACAAATGAATGAATAATTTAACAATGTTTAGGCTCGTGCCGGGTTTTCTTTGATTTTGTCGAAATTCGATGAACCGTAAGACACGTGTCAAATTACATATCTGATTACACTGTTATCTTAACAAAATGAAAAATTAATTATTCGCATAAAAAAATAACCCAGACATTAGATATGTTTACCATAATAATACTCTGGGATTTATTATTGTCTTTAATTTTTTTTTAATTCAACATTTATAGTTGAAAATCTTAAGTATACATCGGTTAATTTAATGATAGAATATAGAAAATTGTTAAGTATTAAAGAAAAAAATGTTTGTGCCGAGAACTCCCCCCCCCCCCCCCCCCCCCCCCCCTATGATTGGTCATTACCAAAGTTGGGGCTTAAAATTTGGAGACCGATGCCTAACAGACTACATCTTCTTTTTTCATATATACGAACAGCAAACAGTGGATACAACATTTGATATGTATGAAAGACAACGTTGGACACAAAATGATTGCACTTAATAATTTCAACTACCTACTTGAACTCGTCTAAGGAATATATTTCTGAACAAAAACGAATTCAGTATATGCAGGAACATATATATTTTATATATAGATATTCTGTTCCCATGTATATGTTTACTATACAAACAGACAACAGACACCAAGTGATGGATACAATTGTGGCTTATATTGTTTAATTCATTTTTAAAACAAAATTTGTTTGATCGAATGTAGCTTAACGTCCAGTGGCAAACATTTCATGCATATTCAGGACGATAAGTCGTTTCAGAAAGAGATTATGGAGCATTAAGTATAAAAAATATTAAAATGTTCTCATCATTTGACAAAAGGATATTTTCTAAGCTATTAAAATTGGTACGTCATATTTTTTCTGACAAAATTATATCTTTTGCTCTAAATTAACACATACGGTTCTGATCATATTAAGAACATTGTAACTTAAGACTCGGGAATTATTCGTATATTAGGGGTTTTGAACTCGTATAAACCCACTGCATTTGTTTGCACCTGCCTAAGTCAGGAACCTGTTGTTAAGTGGTTGTCGTTTGTTGATGTAGTTCATATTAAGTGTTTAAGTTTCTTGTTTTTCGTATAGATTTAGACCGTTGGTTTTCCTGTTTGAATGGTTTTACACTAGTAATTTTTGGGCTCTTTATGGCTTACTGTTCGGTGTGAACCAAGGCTCAGGGCCGTGTTGAAGGCAGTACTTTGACGTATAAACAATTTTAAAAGTCGTCAACTTTTAACAAAATTCCGCGTAAGTGACCATAACAAGAAAATTGAAAAAAATCAAAGAGACCGCAGAGTGTGTAAATCCCGGGGGTCACTTCCTATAATTGTGTGTATGTGTGTATGGGGATGTGCCAAAAGTATGGGTTATAATTTTGCGACATTTTATATATAAAAATGACCCTCCTTTTTATAACATACTATATTAAAATGCATTTACGTTTGATAACTGTATATTGATTTGGGGTTTGTATGATCTAATTCATATCATATATAAATATGCTATTCGGAATTTTAATGGTCAATATATTATTAAATTAAACGAATTCATTTGAAAGTTCACCTAATTTCAAATAAATTCCCAAGTGAACCCCGGACATTTATCTCCTGATTTGTATATAAGTCTTGGTCATTCTTTCTTAAAGAGGTAATAAAACGCTAAAATCATGTTTGTCTTATTTTAAAGTTCGTAATTAACGTTTAAGAATGCAAAAATACCCGATAAAATTTCATCTTGTAATTATCGAGATATTTGCAAATTACTGTCAGTTTGTCATTTGAACACCTGAACGATTTAGTAAAACACGCCACTACACCGCACTACTTATACCCGACGGAAGTGACGCACAGTGGGTCACCCTGATCAAATACGTGTGTTATATCGTATGCAAACAGATCACGGCTTGCTAAGTAAAATAACAGTTTTGAAATATAACGGTGACAATTATTACATTGAGAATATTGATAATCATTTATCGAAGCTTGATAATCGCATAAATATTTTAATCAAATGTTTATAATTAGAAAAGTATTGAAAAACCAAAAGCACAAATCAACCTTTTTTTCTATAAAATATTAACATGTGCATCCTAAAGTGGCGGAAGAAGCAGAAGTAGAACCGTGCATGTTATTTTCCAAGGCGGAAAAACGGCATTTAAAATAGGACACTCCCAACACGTGCTTCCAAAAGACGACGGAGTTCGATTTGTTAAATTAAACTATGTGGGTTTTTCTGAGCTACAAAAAAATAAAAATTCTATTTCTTACGACTTTAGTTAGCTACAGCAGCATTTCAAAATTATATAAGTTTATTCTCCAGATAATGTGAAGAATTGAGAACTGTCAGTCACAGTAATCTGTTTCACTGGTTTAGCAAAAACCTGAATATGTATTGATCAAGCTATTTCATTAAAAATGAAATACTGGATAGACTTGTAATTAACCTATACGGAGATTTAAAAATCAAACAAAATTTTAAAATGGAAATCAGTATAAGTATATATGATTGTCATAGTCCTTGGGCCTTTTGTAAAAATATTGCTATATGTGTCATATAATTATACTAACGTTATATCAGATCCCAGCATCATGAGCATAGTCCTACCTACGGACGAATGTAGGATAGAAAATCACAGTACAAAATTTCACAATTCAGTTTTTAGTTTGTTTTTTTTTTTTGAATAAGAAAACATTTGTCAAAACAATTTTTGTATTTTTTCTAGAACTTTTATATATATGGCAACTTTGTAAACAAAATTTATTCTGAAAAAATCAATAATGAAAAATAATTGTAAAGATAACAATTTGTCAAAGTGGCTTGGTACTTAAATGGTTTCATTATGACATAGTGCCAATAAATATATCCTTTTCGTGCATAAAATTTGACATCTATTCTCTAGGTTTAAATGAAATATTTCATAAATTGTAAAATGAATATATGCAAGTAACCAAAATAAAATTGTAGAAATTTTTTCTATGTTTTCAAACAAAACTAAACAAATAGTATGTGTAACTTTTGTACTATCAAATTTGTAACTTTCTGTCCTGTAACTTTCAGTACGTTTGCCATCACAGGCTTACCGTAATTTTATATGTAAATATATATTATTTTTTTTTAAATATATAAAACCTTTATCGTAGAAATATAAGAGCAGTAGAATTATTAAATAAGTTAAAATATATTTGAGCATTTAAAACTACAACAAAAACCATTGATATAAAATCTTTAGAAAAAGGGGTGCGCATTCCCAAATAACGTGTGTCCTAAATCTATATATATATATACTTTATTCTGATAAACCGCTGTAAATACAAAGGTACACAGAAGAACATAGACATTATACAATATTACAAAGATACATATGTTGAGGGAATAAACAATACAATAGAAATACATGGGTATGTTTATATGTTAAAAATGTGCGGTGTATATTAAATGGAAGAACTTAAAATATGACAGAGGAGGGAGAAAGTTAATTGAGAGAATCCACTTCATTGTTTATAATTCTAATTAAATTGCACAAATTTCTAAGCTTTGACTGTTTTGATATATTCATAAGTTCCCTGAACTTAAGAATATTACAATGGTTTGTGAACTTTTTATCTAAATATTTATTTCTTTCTGTTGTAAAAATGTTGCATTTGAGGAGATAATGGTATTCATCACCAATATCACCATCTTCGCATCCTGAATGTTATGATCACACCAATTTTTTTTTAAAATAAAAAAAAAAATATACCATACTGCTCTTAAAATATTGACCTTTTCTTTCCTTTGAATTTTAAGCAATGACAAATAAATAATCAACAAGAAAAATATTAATCCTCTTGATCCCCTTTTGATTCTGATAATTAAAACAGTCCGCACTTTGACACTTCAGATAAGTAAACATCCTGTATACAGTAAGGTAATAAAGATCAAACGGTAGCTATTATCCTTCCACTCAGGTAATTAACAACTTGGCCATGCAGAAATGCCACCTGTTGTTTATAAAGTGATAAACTTTATAGTTTGATAATTAACATTATTACAAAAGGTATTACACATACCCGGTTTTTAACTGGCAATTAATTATTTTTATTACATGGAACAGAAGCCTATACCGTCATATCTTGTCAAGATGTTATGCAACTTTACGTACATGTAAATATAAACTATATTTTTCTCGACTCAATATTTTTTTTTAATTAATATCTAGATTAATAATATATTGACCGTCAATTTGTCTCAGTTCTACGATCAGCAACAATTTTTCAGTTGAAAACTCAATGTTGAATTATCCTAACCCCATCCCCCCTTTTTCTGAAGAAACACGTTATAAATACACTTCCCTTCTGAAACATATTTTGTTCCTTTTTGACAAATTGGTCATAATGAAGAACGAGCCTTGAATGGGTAGCGAAATTCATTGGCAGTGCTTTAAATCAACGATCAGAAGAAAGTTCATTTCTTAAACAACGTTTACATAAGCCGAAGAGGTGACCCACATTGCGTCACTTCCGGTAGATTTGTTTTTAGTGCTGTTTCCGGAAGTATCGTTGATTGGATTTTTCTAAGGTAAAAATAGTTGAACTTTACACGCTATTATCTCTGTAATTAGTGGACCAAATTGCATCGGGTTTTTTGCATTTTTTATCAATTATTGTGAACTTTTAGATACGTTTTCAGTGAATGGTATATTAAAATGATAAAAATGGCTCACCTCTACCAAAAAATATCAAAGTAACACCCACCCCCACCCCCACTCCCGGTGTAAAGTTTGTAAAATTTTAGATAATGGGGAACACGTTTTCCTTCATTGCCAAAATCAACTGTACTATTCGAACTCATACCCTATCTTCTTATATATCTATTTTGAGCATAGAATATCAAATTTTATTATTGTCAACATTTGTATTCCATTTTTCTTGATAAAACTCTTTATTACGTATGCATTTAAACAAGCTGACCCCATTCTAACTTAATAGTTGACGCACATCAAAGCCCGCAAAAAGCTTTACCGGAAGAGAAATAATACAACAGCAAAATTATTTGTCCTTGTAATCTTTGTAAATAAGTACAAAATATTTGATTTTACATCTTTATCACTAGTCTTTACAAAAAAAGATTATGATTGTTTCATCAGCTGTTATGTAAGTTGGCTCGTGTCAACCGGTTCAATGATTTTCGGCAATATCAAAGAAAAACAGGCACGTGCTTAAATATTATTCAATTACTCATTTATTTGTGGTTCTTTTTCTATAGAATCTTGAATTTATGTATTAAATATCAATCTCTACCATAATATGAAAGCAATGTACATGTCACAGCACTCCTTCTAGTCCTTAGTGGCATATTATATAAGTCCTTAGTGCACTAAGAAGTCCTGAGCAGTGTTTAGACGTAACGACTTTGGACAGGCGCAAAAATGTGGAGGGGTTTAACTTGTTTTGTGAGATCTCAACCTCCCTCCCTAATACCTCTAGCCAATGTAGAAAAAACAAACACACAGCATGAATGTTTATTATTTAAAAAAAAAGACTAAATTAGAATTATAACGACTAATTATTTTACACTTAAATTTTTATTCTCGAAAATTCGTCCGCAGACATTTTTTATATTGAATTTGTCATTGTTCTATATAGTTCCATTTTTAGTGATATGCAATTAATTAGGGACCGTCGGGGGATTGGTTTCATTTTTCCAATGAAACTCCCGGTTACTCTTGAACGCAGACATAACACGTATTCGTTGATATTTAAAGACTTACCGTGTTGACAACATCGGCGCGTGTCAACTAATTAGTTTAGTAAATACACAAATATATTAAAAAATCAATCTATTGGATTTTTTTTAATTTTTTTTTATCAAATACGGAAATGACATTATTCAGCATAAAATCATATTTGATAAGTAATAATACACAATGACATGACATGATAAAATTTAGATTCTACAAATCCGGTTTATATCCAGGGACACAGATGTCCAAATCATTAAGTATTCAACACTTCTGAATTAATATTAAATGAAATGGCCATCTTAGACGTTTTGTTTATCTAAAAGGGCTGTCTTTTGTCTCTTTCGGGTATTTTCTATGGGCCTGGAAATTATCAAAACTTTATTATCCCGTCAAAAATACTAAAAAAGTCTAAAGTTTTATAATGGGATATTTTAAAAAGTAATTATTTGCAATGTTGCATTCACAATGCACGTTTTTTCATATAATAGATATAATTAAGAAGATGTGGCGTGAGTGCCAATGAGACAACTCTCTCATCCAAGTCACAATTTGTAAAAGTAAACCGTAAAAGGTAAAAGCACGGTCTTCAACACGGAGCCTTGGCTCACACCGAACAGCAAGCTATAAAGGGCCTGTGTAAATGACAGGTGTAAAACCATTCAAACGAGAAAACCAACGGTCTAATCTGTATAAAAAACAAGAAACGAGAAACACTTATAAATATATACACCTCGCCAAAAGTTAAGCAACACCTAAATGTTTTTGCTTCTATTTTTTGTTTTGAAATTAAATTTGATACAGCTTTGTTTCCATATATTTCGTTAATCTATTGTTAAATCGACAGGTAAGAAATTCAGGTCAAGTTTTTATTCCTAAGTATCTTAAAAACAGGTTTTCTAAAGCTACATACACGTTTTTTTCCTTGGAAGTTTCGTGCAATAAAATGTAAGGTGTTTCACGTGCTGTTTTGTCAGTGTATACGATAAATATTCTGTTTTTGGAAGATGCAAAGACGTAAGTTAACAATTGCACAGAAATGGCAAGTCACTGGTATGAATAAATAAATAAATGTTATAAATTGCTCAACGATCTCATTGTATAGTACTACATATCAATACAAACAGATATACAACCACCGTACAACTGAATGTTTTTCTTGGATAACTCAGCAAGACATTGCGTTTATGAATGTGTTTTTACTATGATGACCTTGAGAGGTCATCCGTAGATATGCTATGGAAAATTCTGGATTTGCAGCAACAGCATCCAAAGGTTACTAGTTGGACGGCAAACGATTTGATGGCTTCTAAGATCACGACATTGGTCACGTGACAAAGGTCAGAGGTTGCGGTTTTTTGATAAACGTGGGTTACACTAATGACAGGGCCGATGACAGGACAATGACAGGACCAAATGAAAATGCTATGAACTTTTTTATTTCTCAAAGAATTTATCTCAAATTTGCATGCCTCGTGGTTTTTTTACTCGTATCATCTTATTTTTACTCGTACATAAATACAACTTTAAGTGTTCAAATCTTGAGTGAAATTGTTCATTATTCTTCATAGTTATTGCTTAAAAGTGTTGTTAAAGTATAATTATAAACTGACGAGTGAAGTGAAAAAAAAAATTCTGAAATTTGTGTAAGTCCACGGAAAATCCGAAATTATTTCTTAAAACAGTATGATAACATATGGATGGGTATAACATATGAAGTAAAATCATTTTTTTATTCAAATTTTGTAATAATAGACCCTAAATATACCGGACACGCAATTGTTTCAGGCGTATTCTAGGCGAAGTGGTGATCAAAGGGATATAACTCCGAACACGCAACATAGGAAATTGCAAGTTTACAACAGTATATTCGAGTAAACGTAATGATTGTAATTACATTTCGGCACTTTCTTAAATATCTATTCCATATTTCATGTTCCTTCACGTTCGTTACCTTGAAATAGTCATGGAAAGGTTGAATATTGCATATTTTCAAGTAATTACAATTTTTAATTTTTTAAAACTTCCCTGATAAGATGAAAACTATTGATAAATTACCTTTCCATGAAACTTGGAACTTATAAATTGCTTTCTACTCATAAACACCCTTTTGATAGATGGAATGATACCTTGCAGTCCTTGCTTCACTTTCTTAGTATAAATATTCTTCATTTTTTAAGATACATGTAGCATACATGTATGAAAATAAACTCAGTGTTGTATAAATTTAGACTTCAATTAAATCAATTTATATTAAAAAAAGTATCTAAAATAGAAAGTTTTTATTCTCATGCACTAAACATTTTGCATCAGTATTGAGGTTAAACAAAGATATTTAGATTGAAGAACTTGTAGATCATTTGACTTTGTTTGCTGATCGTAAAAAAAAATTTAAAAAAATATAGTGACATTCATACATTCTAACACAGAATCAATTGTGAAACAATATTTCTCATTTAGAGACATTTAATTTTAAAGATGCGAGGCTTGCCGATATGATGGCATATGGAGGGCTTGCCGAGCAACATACATATTTAAAATTGAGATCCTGTAGGGGAATGTTTCTTTTTAGATTCTAAAACAGTACATGCATGACATGTTTGTTAGCAATCTATCTTTAGTTTTCGATAGGCCCTCTATCACCCCCTTAATCCGTCACTGCCTTTGAATTACTAATTGAATTTCAACCAATGAAGAAGTGATATTAAACGCAAATACGTTGTTTATAAAAAAAAATGACATGGGTCAGTGAAAGTATTCGACTACGCTACGAAAAAGAGAAATAAATCTAAAAACACGCACACCGGTTTATTTGTGGGTACACTGCAGGGCCAGTGCAGCACCTTCTAGCGAAACAACAACAAAAAGGATTAGCATCCAGCTCTGTTGTTGATTCATTAGCATAACTCGCGTTGCAATAGAACATAACTTTCCATTACAATAAAATACAATATTGAAAAACTGAAAATGTAGATATTGTATGCTTCAAAATTGTGAACATTGGTATTGAATGGATAAAAAATTATTTGCAGTGGTCAGAATTTGTATTATACCTATGAGTCATCCTGCGTTAAGTACAAGTTCTGCTGAATTAAGAGACAAATCTAAATCCAGAAATGGATTTAAAACATTATCAACAATGCAAAGAAAACTGAGCGAAAAGCTGAAAAGCATTATGATATCATACAGTTCGCATTATTTTTGTCAATAGATGTTTGTGAATTTTTTTCTTCAATTTGAATTCAAAAGTACTACAAAATAACGTTGAGTTTCAACAAATTGAACGAGTCCTTTATTTAAATTATTGATTGAATAATGAATGAAGTTAATGTGATCAGTAGAGTCTGAAAATGCTTTTAAGAAATAATGAAGAGTAATGTGTCATAAAATTTACTTCATCAGCTTTTATTTTGATCTAAATTCATATTTAACTGTTCGAAGGGGCAAAGGCAATTGAAAAAACAAAACAAAAAAAAAGCTGACTTGAATGCAGTAAATTCAGAAATTATTGCGTACATTTGTTATTGGCATTTTTGAAGAATGGACAAAAATCTGAGATTAATGATTGCAATTTCAAGATAATCTGCATAGTACATGTATAAGATATCTACGAAAGCCATCAAGAGACACATAAAAAATAAAATGAATCGGTGATCTCTGATTGATAATCCGTGATCTCGGGTTGACATTCCGTGATATCGGATTGACAATTCGTGATCTCGGATTGACAATCAGTGATATTGGATACCCAATCCGTGATCTCGGATTTTCAATCCGTGATCTCGGAGTAATAATCCGTTATCTCAGATTCCCAATCCGTGATGTCGGATTGATAATCCGTTATCTGGGATTGATAATCGTTATCTCGGATTCCCAATCCGTGATTTCGGATTAATAATCCGTTATCTCGAATTCCCAATCAATGACATTGGATTAATAATCTGTTATCTCGGATTGAGAATCCATTATCTTGGATTGATAATCCGTTATCCCGGATTCCTAATCCGTAATCTCGGATTCCCAATCATTGATCTCGAATTCCCAATCCGTTATCTCGGATTCCCAGTCCGTTGTTGTCGGATTCCCAATCCGTTACCTCGGATTCCCAATCCGTGATGTCGGATTGATAGACCGTTATATCGACTTTGCAATCAGTAATCTCAGATTAGTAATCTGTTATCTAGGTTTGAGAATCCGTTATCTTGGATTGACAATCCGTTATCTCGGATAAATAATCTGTTATCTCTGTTTGAGAATCCGTTATCTCGGATTAATAATCCTTTATCTCGGATTAATAATCCGTTATCTCGGATTCCCAATCAATGATCTCGGATTCCCAATCCGTGATCTCGAATTAATAACAGAACATTAAATAATTGTTGAGGCCTCCTCTGCCGTCGCCACCGCCGGAAAAGCAACATCTGTGTTTCGTTTCCTGCGACTCTTGTCGCAGGCGAGACAAAAATAGGGGAAAATCAATATCTCATAGGCATTAACTCCAAAACAAGTTGATAGATTTTTGTTTTATTTTCATGATGGATACACCTTGTCATGCTGATAATTCTTGCTCTTTAAACCCAATCCGAGATGACGATTATTAATCCAAGATCACGGATTGTCAATCCGAGATAACGGATTATCATTCCGAGATCACGGATTACTAATCCGAGATAACGGATTAGAAGTCCGAAATCACAAATACATTTTATTTTTTATGTTTCCCTTTATGGCTTCCGTAGAGATCTGAATATGAGTTTATTATCATTATTATTATTGCGATAATCACTACGTTGCATTATTTGCATTAATAAAAACCTCGCAATTATTTCTGAATTTGAAGTATTTAGTTAAGCAAGCTCTGTGCTCTTCATTTCTTAGGCCTAAAAGTGGTTGATATACTGGCAATTCTGCTAACTTTTACCGAAAATCTTTGTTTTAGGTCAACAACAAAAATAGATTATTACCATTTCAGAAAAAAGTGCATACTCATATGCATGTACCAAATATCAGAATGCGAGTTTGTATTTATTCGCATTAATAAAAACCATCAATAATTTTTGAATTTACAGTACATTGTTAATGGCCCACAATATTAAATTGAAATCAGTACATAAATATTTTAAATTAGGGAAATTAGATGTAGTGTTTACATAAAACCGTGGACAATTACAAACATAGTGACACCATTTATACAACCAAATTGTATTGTTGATACATATATATAAATTGAAATCTTAAAATGAAAACATGTAAATCATCGCATAATTTTTTTTTTTCAAATGATTGAATGGTTGTTAGTCATCTACTTCAAATGACCCATAGTTAAATAAAGAGATGTGGTATGATTGCCAATGAGACAACTATCCACCAGAGTTCAAATAATGTGGCTGTAAGCAGTTATAAGTCACGGTACATAAATCAACAATGAACTAAACCGGTACATCGTTTTCAGCCAGCATAGGAAAGAGGAGGCATGGCTTGGTGGTTTTCTACTTGGGGCTTACAAAGGGTACTCTAGATTCAGAAAAATAAGAAAAAAAAGAGACCAAAAAATACATGACTTAGCCGCTTGACTATGTATAAAGTGTCCCATTACTTTACCTTAAAGGTGCTGTTCTATACTTAGAAAAGAAAGATGTTGGGAACTTAGCCAGAGCGAGCAGAATTTTGAGACATAGGAACAACAGATTATACGTGGAGCCACTATATATATGTAACACTCAGAAACGTGTCCATCCCCCAAACGTGGCCGATCCCCCAAACGTGTCCATATGACGTCACTAAACACCAAACATGCCTAGTTGATGAAAGACGCCAAAACATATCGATACCTTTTATAAAAGCATGTCCATATTTTAAAAAAGCACCAAATGTGTTAACCTTAATGCAAAAGTGTTTCGTTATAATAAATGTTGTTTACATAAAATCCAGCCATGATTATAACAGGGACCTGGGACTTAAAGTGCAGAGAAAAAAACAATTCTTCAAAATGCTCTTCCTTGATTGTTATTTTTTAAAGGGTGCTGTTTTGTTGTTGTAAAACGGGGCAGTAGAAAAGAAGCCAGAGTTCCACGATTTGAAGCAAAATGGGCACATACTGTCAAAAAAAAGTGCGGCACTGCCAAATTTGAAAATAACAAAGACAACACTGTATCAGATAGTTTGTATGAAGTTATTTTTTTTTCTCTCAGTTATACCATGTACGTTTTCCACAGCTCGGCTTTCACAACAAATATTGATTATTATTTTGTCTGTTCATTGAATTTAAAAAAGTCGTACATCTGAAATAGCCTCAATTCACATTTTGGACTTCTGACTATCAATTCAAATTTTACGATGTCTCCATTTTGAAGTTTCTTCTTTGGACTCCACACCGTTTTTAATCTTCGAGATTCTGGCAAAAATACATCTGCATTGGACACGTTTGGGGGGATGGACACGTTTTAGAGTGTTACATATATATATATATATATACAAGTCTAAATTGAAAACAACGTTCAAACCTATGATTGCGTTGGATAAAAACCGCAATTTTTATACGTGTGCATGCAAAACAAATTTCTTGTTAGAGGGGTCTAAATACAGCACAAACAACATTTTCCAAAAGACCAAAAAAGTGAAAAAGTATATTTTAACAAAACGCATTTGACTAACAGGTCGAACAACTGATGTTCTTAAACCCTGCTGACTGCCATTGGCGATTGCCAAATAAACGGATCACCGATGTAATAAATGGACCTTTATTATAAATGTAATACTAAACAGAAACCAATAAACTTGCGGCAAAGATGCAAACAAAAGGTGCAAAGGTTTTTGTACACCATATCCGGATTTCGACAATTAATGTCTCTTCAGTGATGTTAGGAATCGAAACGGTATTTGGAAAGCCATACAATTTACCTCAATTTAGGATAGACTCTTGAATTTTGATGAGTCAAAATAGGATGAACGGATCATATAAACCCGAAGGCAAATATAATACAAGCCCAAACGAAAAAATATAAACAAGTCTAAATTGAAAACAACGTTCAAACCTATGATTGCGTTGGATAAAAACCGCAATTTTTATACGTGTGCATGCAAAACAAATTTCTTGTTAGAGTGGGTCTAAATACAACACAAACAATATTTTCCAAAAGACCAAAAAAAGTGAAAAAGTATATTTTAACAAAACGCATTTGACTAACAGGTCGAACAACAAATGTTCTTAAACACTGCTGACTGCCATTGGCGATTGCCAAATAAATGGATCACCGATGTAATAAATGGACCTTAATTATAAATTTAATACTAAACAGAAACCAATAAACTTGCGGCAAAGATGGTATACTGCAATCAAAAGGTGCAAAGATTTTTGTACACCATATCCGGATTTCGACAATTAATGTCTCTTCAGTGATGTTAGGAATCGAAACGGTATTTGGAAAGCCATACAATTTACCTCAATTTAGGATAGACTCTTGAATTTTGATGAGTCAAAATAGGATGAACGGATCATATAAACCCGAAGGCAAATATAATACAAGCCCAAACGAAAAAATATAAACAAGTCTAAATTGAAAACAACGTTCAAACCTATGATTGCGTTGGATAAAAACCGCAATTTTATACATTTGTTTCTCGTGAGATCTTCTGTGAAATAAGTTGCAGACATTGTAAGAAAACAGTAAGTTAACTTCTTCCAACAATTCGATTTTCAAACAGCGTTTTGTACAGCTGTCTGTCAAACAGATCCAGATACACAAGGTTCTTCGGTTTATTTAGGTCAATGTTCAAAGGAGTTTGTAATATGCAAATGAAAAATTATTACAGAGTTCTCTGTCCAGTCAAATTGATTGATATATCTTGTTTTTTGTAATCAAAATTACAAGACCTCTACACTTCAAATGATGCAATAGTATTTAGACTGTCTAAATGTAACATCTTCAGGAGCAAGTAATGTAGGCTAGAGTGGGTCGCTCAAAACGTGTATAGACGAGATATTTTGTCAAAATCAATCATAATTCTTAAATACAATTTACCACAAGAAAAAAAAAGTTCTGTTTATTTTAGTCATCCGTCGTCTTCCCTTACAAAAAATGTCTTCCCTTTCCTTGCTTTACAATTGCACGACAAAATCATATATAATAGACTGTAATTAGAGATTAATGAAGAACGATGGTAAAATATATTTAAAAAAAATATAGTGGTGATTGGCCATGCAGTGTTTTGCAAAGAAATAACAAAAAATAAAATAAGTATTAAATTTATAATATAAATATTGAAGATATTAAACTAGACTGACTTTTATTACTCCTACTTTGATTTACATTTTTTATTTCCACTAATTGCGATTAAAAAGGAGAGGATGACATTTTTAAACCGCACAAAATGTTCTTGTGTCTGTGGGTATATCTTTTAATGGAAAATAATGCTTAATTTACTTCTGACTTTTTCAAACATGAGGCGGTTTCGAGCTCGATATTATGTATTGACATATGTCAATTATGAAAGACTGAATGTTGACTCCAGATGTCTTGATAGTTCTGTGTCGTTCGAGTGCTGTCTCATCAACGTATACCTTATATCTGATTTTATTTAAACCCGAACAGCTGACTAGGATATTGACATATTGTCTTCCTTAGACTTCTCCCGAACAACTTAGCACTTGTTAATACATTTAAGAAAATACCAACACAATACAAAGTGCTAACATTTTAACAAAATTGAATTAATTGCCATTTCATTACTGGTCTCAAAATTATAGAAACCGGATATTCTGCGAGGAAGGGTTTGGGGAGCCAGGATGATTTTGGAAATGAATATTCTGGCCCGGTAAATGCTGTAACAATAACCTTAAAATAACCGTACACAAGAAAGTAGCTAGACTGCTAACAGGTGAAAAGATTTACAACGTCAGAATAATACCACTTGTCCCAACTTCCAAGAATATAAAATGGTTGTCCCCTAAATTAAACCGTTATCGTTGTTACTTTAATGTTTATATTTGTTTTTCCATTCAGGGCCATATACAGCTTACTATAATATGCAAGTTTAACTCCTTTTTGAAGACCGTATGGTGACCTATAGTTGTTTATATTGACATTATTTAATCTCGGTTGGATTGATGTCTCTTTAGTTATCATATTCCCGCTCTTAATTTCTATATCAATCAAGCAATGCGTGAGTTACAATAATTTGACACTGTGTGTGGTTATTTATCTCTTTTGTCTATTTCCTGGTGATCCATAAAATGGTATGTTAAACTCCGATTTGGAGCATTAACTTATTCAGATTTTTTAAATTCATTTTAATAACACATAATCGTCCTGATTATTCGTGTAATATTGGCTGATGACCTAATTATTCATCAATAATTACCAACTTTAATTTCAAACATTTCCCGTTTTATAACCAAATTTGATTACACGAGTTCGTATGTTTGAAGACAAAATACCATTAATATTTTTATATTTATATAATTCAAATATTATTTATAAATCAAAAGGGACAAAACCACTGATTGTTGGACACTTCATTGAGCCTCATTGCCGCAAAGCAGTTCGAATAACCTCAAAACGAGATAAACAACTTCAAATTATAAATTAAGAGTTCAATGCGTGGTTCTAGAGAAAAGTTTTTGGAAAAGGCTATACTTTAACAGGCGGACCTGTTGTCTTATCAGTAGTAACCTCCATTGTTAATGTGATAAAGTAATAAAACATATACATTTTTAAGATCTTCATTGTATGTTGTACTGTATAATATAAATGTTTAATCAATTTGATACTTAACATTTACATTTATATTTCTTCTTTATAGATAAATACAAGACAATCTGAAATATAAAAATAAGGAGATGTGGAAATGCCAAATGAGACTACTATCCACCAAAGTACAAATGAAGTGGATGAAAGCAATGAAAGGCATACTTACGGCCTTCAAGTCGGCTGTAAAAGGCCCCGACATGAAAAACATGAAACAATTCAAATGAGAAAATTAACGGCCTAATTGATAACAACACAATTTACGAAAAACAAGTATGACAGACATGAATCAACGACAACCACTGAAGTACAGGTTCCTGACTTGGGACAGGCACACAAACAATGTGGCGGAGTTAAACATGTTTGTAAGCGCTAGGACAGTGGTGTTACAGCACAACATCAGAACAAACTATAAAAATCAGTTGACAAGGGCTTAACTCATCAGATCAATACAAAGCAGTAAAAATATCTAACAAAACACAGACCAGATCTAGACGTGGCAGGGTATTTAGACATCCCTAACAACAAAACAGACATACAGTACAGATCTGAAAGTCTTGTCTAAATATGCACCTTAGTTTAATGCATATGTCAGACGATATTTTGTCTTAATCAACTTCGGAAGTGAAAACAGACCACATTGACATCTAGAAAACAGACCACATTGACATTTTTTTCTGTTTCATCAGGATACAAACAAAAATTAAACATTGTTCTCTTATCAATGGACAAATATTCAGAACTGAGAGAAAAAAAAAATTCAATCCATATGCTGATTTTCGTTTTAGTTTTTAAGATATCAAAATCAAAGAACAAATGGACCTTAAACCAACCACGTTGACATGACTATGAAACTCAGCAAATGCAAATAGATCTTTTATTAATTTTACAAATATTCCGAACTTTGTTTTTGTAATAAGGAACATGGAACATTCGATAACAGGAAAACACTTTTGTTTTCTTTGCTTTCCGTCTTGTATTTCTCAAAACGATAACTAAATGGACGCAAATACACAGACCATAATCCGCCCATTTCTAGAATAAGAAACAAGATTTAAGTACTCGCAAAGCGATTTGTAATCGTATCGACGGAAAATGCAGTCAGCAATGTAGACATGATGGTGGTAAAACGTTAATACTTCACTTACAATAAAAAAAAAAAAAAACTTTTTCTGCATTTGGGTCCTTGTGATGTACAGAAAATATTGGTAAACAACCATATCATTTCCACATCTCAGTTCAAGGTCATTCTGATCATTTGAAGGTCCCTTCTATGTACTGGTTACGTAAACTACACAAAAAACCGTAAAATATGATAATCGTTTCTTCTCTCCCTCCAGTAAGTATTCTTCAACATATCCTTCAGTACTTTAATTTTAACTAGTTAATTTACTTCTATCAATTAACTTATTATTAACTTTTGAAAAACAGCATGTGGAAATATTGAAATTAACGTTTTTTAGAGCGTTAATTATTTTTTTATGTTTTAGATAAATTGCGTGCTTTTGATGGCCCTCGACTCTCTACACTACACTCCCATACAATCTTAAAAAATAAAAGTTTTTCTATTTGATTGAATGACCATTTCAAAAATCAGATTGTAAATTCATTTGCTGTAACTCATAACGCCATTTTCTGTAATGAAAACAGATAAAGATTTTGTAAAAGCACTCTCGGTAAGATATGGCCTTGCATTTTTGTTTTATCATAAAATAACAAAAATGCTACATAGTGGTTTTTAAATGTATCCTTTTTCAATAGCCTGGGTGCTAGGTAAACAAATCTCTTCATACTAGTACGTAATAGTCTCCAAAGTCAGCTCGTTTAGGAGATATGTGCATTTTTTTTTATCAACAAGCTTTAGGAGAACCTTGGTTACAACCTACTATCAAATATATTCTTAAATCAAACGATGTCAAAGTCAGAATTGAATTCCTATACATAAATTGTTTCTAGATCAGGGATGACAGCCAGAGTAAAGTATGCTTAAATTTGTAATAAATTATGGAAGAATTGGACCAAATATTACATTACAACACAACTCATATATAATTAAGGGTCACGACTTCGATATTAATAATTGGAAATGTCAAAAAAAGGAATTCATTTTGTATAAATATGTATAGCACAGCTGTTTCTATTTTAAATATGTCTTATTTTGAACTAATTTATCAAAAAAAAAAACCCATTAAAATCTAATGGCTTATTATACAGTCGAGGCAAATAGGAAATTGCATAATATCATGAATTATCCTAATTTACCACATTATTATAAACTTTCATAATACTAGTTAATCGAATAATTTTGTAACTATATTATGAGATTTCGTAATTCATTAAATTATGGAAATGCATAAAATAAGAAAAATATAGTTTTAAATAATTTGTTTTGTCGTTTTTTGGGCCCCGCGACTAATTTTGGGAAATTTCTAGAAAACAAAAGTTATTTCTGAGTGGTGTTTATACCAGGGCATAAGGAACAACTGTCAGATTTTCTACGACACGACGATATCCTCCCGACACGCCGATTTATGGTTGTTGTTGATGTTTTGACAACGGGAGACAACCACTATCGGTTTAAAATACAACTTTCGGTTATAGTTCTTTGATAATTTGATTTTGTGAATACTAGTCTAAGGTGGATGATGAGTACTTTTATATTTCTATATTGCTTTGAATGTGATTTACAGCTTCATACTTTATTTCTCCTTTATATATCTTGAATTATCTAGTTTATGCCGTTTAAAATGAATATACTTTAAATAAAACTTAGTTTAAGATTAATCTAACCTTATTTCGGTTGAAACAATAAAATATCAAAACATTGATAAAATAACAAATATAATATTTTTCTAACAATGTTTATATAATACATTACGATGTGTTCTTTCACTAAAATAATGACAAAAGACAAATAAATTTACAGCTAAAATCATATTTTGCTCTCAGTTTTTAAAATGCAGTATTTCTTTATTTTGTAGAACCTTTATTATATCTTTTTTTTACTTTGAGATATTTTTTTTTGTTTATATTCTTTACGGTATAGTTTTGTTTATTTAGCTACTGTAGATCGGATCATGGAAGTATCATATTGTAAATATAATACTTCCTTGATCGGATTATCATGATAATTAAAATTCAACAACTCATTAAATCGGTATAGATACGGCATGTTAGCGCACAATGATGTTCATGGTTTACTTTCATTATCGGTATCAAGATATACAGTGTGAATGCAAAACTTATGTTGATATGATTAAAGAACAAACGTCATTTTTCACAATTTAAACAATAAAAAAGAAAATTCTGTAAAAAATGCATGTTTTAAAGAAGAGTCTTTGTTTTAAAATCTTACAGTAGATAGGATTAAAAAAAAACACTCTGAGATCAACAAAATAGCGACAAAAACGATTGCAAGTTAAAACATAAATGGCATTGCCTTTTCTCTATTTTTTGTTTAGGTAAAACAAAACCTCTTGTGAAAAAAGACTCATCGTTAAAAGCGTACGTGTGACCTATAGTTGTTAACTTCTACGTCTTTTGGTCTATGATATATCGTTCTTTCATTACTTATTGATAAAGAAGTAATTTGTTCTTAACTGTGCATTTAAAATTTAAAAAAATAACTTCAGCAAAATGAATGAATTTGAACATTCATAAAACTAGTGAGCAACTCTAATAGTTGAAATTTACTCGTTTCATTTTTTACTATATATATGCTGAAGTGATAACAATTATTTGCCACTGGACGTTAATCTAATTACAATCACTTATATAGTCAGAATAATGTTTCTGGTAGTTATGAACTCCCCACATGAGACAAAATGACCAAGAAGTTATCAACTATAGGTCACCGTTCGTCCTTCAATAATGAGCAAAACCAATACCGTAAAGTCAGCTATAAAAGGCCCCGAAATGACAAATGTAAAACAATTCAAACGAGAAAGAAAACAGCCTGATTCATGTACGAAACAATGAACGAAAAACAAATATGACATACAACAACAATCGACAACCACTGAATTACAGGCTCCTAACTTGGGACAATCAATACAAAATGTGTCGCGGTTAAACTAGTTTGCTGTACAACATCAGAACAAACTATAAGATTTAGTTGAAAAGAGCTTAACTCATTAGATTGGTACAAAACAGACAAAACACAGACGTGGCAGGGTATTTATATATCTCCACAACAACAAAAAAACACTAAGTACAGATCTGAGAGAAATCGCAGTTACTGACAGCTAGTTCAAAACCAATAAGAACTAATAAAAAAACATGTATCTAAGACTAAAATACCAACATCCAATGGATTTAGTGTAAAGACGTCAATGCTGAGATACAGTGAAATGAATACAGAAGACCTGTTGGTGACCTTCTGCTCTTGTCTGTACTATGGTCGGGTTGTTGTCTCTTTGACACATTCCCCATTTCCATTCTCAATTTTATATATATATAAAACACTTATTTTTAGTTTGGTTTTAATTTACCGATACGCCTAAGCCAGACCCAAATGTCTCTTTCTAATCCTATTGGCATTATTATTCACATGGTTTCTGTGTGATTGTCAAAAACAGACCTTTTTAAAAGATTAATAATACAATGGTCGGTGTAACGCAATATGAATAATGGCTAACCCTTAAAAGTTTAACACCGGTCATTATATTAAACTTATATTGTTATGAGACGACGAAAATTGTTGAAATTATTCTAGTTATTAATATGGAAATACAAGCATAAGTATACAAAATAGTTGTCAGGGATGTTTAAATATCAAAATCTAATTTCATTGAATTTCTAAAATGTCATGTTTCAAGTTTTGTATGATTTCTTTGGTAGTATGAATATAAAAGTTTGTACAAAAATAAGTGTTACACAAGTATACGACAGGGAAATAGCAACCACACGACACAAAATAACGAAAATACATGACGAGATTGATGAGTGTGTTCATAACGCTAATGTTTATAATTGAAAAATATAGAATATAACATGCTCTTAAGTATAAATCGCCACCAGAGTCTTAGATATGTTTGAATAAATTCAGCAAAGTCATTGACACAAAAACTCCAAATGGACAAACTAGTCAGATGTGACAAACAATAAACGAAAAACAAATATGAGAAATTGGGGTCAAAACTCTAATTTGGCATTAAAATTAGAAAGATCATATCATAGGGAACATGTGTACTAAGTTTTAAGTTGATTGGACTTCAACTTCATCAAAAACTACCTTGACCAAAAACTTTAACCTGAAGCGGGACAGATGGACGAACGGACGGACGAACGAACGAACGGACGCACAGACCGAAAAACATAATGCCCCTCTACTATCGTAGGTGGGGCATAAAAATGCAGAACGGATGTGGCAGGGTATCTATACATCCATTACGATACAAAAGCACAACGTATATATCTTAGAGTACTCGCAGTAACTGACAGTTTGTTCAAAGCAAATTACAACTTATAAAAAAGCATGTAACTATCTAAGACTAAAATATCAATCAGTACAAATCCAACATCCAATGGATTTAGTGTAAAGACGTCATTAACAGTTCTTAAAAAAAGATGAAACACAGGTTACTCAATTGTGCTATCTTTTATTGTTTACAAAAAGTCTTAAACAGCATTAACAATTCAGACAAACGTCGTGCTGAGTTACTAAAGTCGAGCACATCCTAGAATGTGTACTTGATTGGTCCAGATTTATTCTTGTTTACAACTTATATTTTTATTCAAAAACTTGTTCTAGGGAAATCATTGCTAGCACACCATGTAGTAATCCTTTATCTATTAAGTATATAATTGTCAAATATAAGTGTACGCGGGAAAAGGCCGTGGATCGTCTATAAAATGTCCATATGTTTATCATCGAAACAACAAAAGTGTACATAAGAAGAGGGCCAGAATATATTTCATTTACTAGTATTCAGGACATGCATGGTGCTGTGACCGTAGCAAGGTGCGTTCGACTCAAATCCTAATTGACTAGGTATGCACGTTTTTTTCTCCACGAGGTTGTTAATTTAAATGACTCTCAGTTATAAATCATTTTTACCATTTAAATATTTTAGACTAAGTCTTTCTTAACTCGCAACCCGACACTTGCAACTCGCAAATCTACTTTTTTTAACTCGCAGCTCTACTATCGTGACTCGCAACTTGACTTGTTTAACTCGCAACTTTACATTTTTTACTAGCAACTCGACACTTAACTCTCAACTCGACTTTCGTAACTCGCAAATCCACTTTCTTTACTCGTAAATCTTCTTTTTTAACTAGCAACTCTACTTTCATAACTCGCAACTCGACTTTTTTTAACTTGCAATTCGACTTTTTTTACTTGCAACTCGACTTTTGTAACTCGCAACATGACTTTTTTTTACCAAAAGTTCCAAGTGGTGAAGTTGAAATTATCCCTTCGTAAATTTTACGGACGCCATCACGCATTGGTTGACCGTTACGGAATATCCGTTTCACAGATGATAGCGGATAGGTTCCAAATGTCGTCACTACAATACCGTCCCCTTTTTCCCTAATGTGACCTACCGAGTTAGACTTATTATCGGGTTTGTAATAACACGAGCAACACGACGGGTGCCACATGTGGAGCAGGATCGGCTTACCCTTCATGAGCACTTGAGATCACCCCCAGTTTGTATTACTATTGTGAACTATTATTTCATGTGTTTGTCTGTTTGTCTTTTTCTTTTTTAGCCATGGAGTTGTCAGTTTATTTTCGACTTATGAGTTTGAATGTCCTTTTGGTATCTTTCGACTCTCTTTTGGTGTTTAGAAATTAATCATTGATACTTTATATAATTGCTTGCTTATAAAATTATAATACACGAAATTTAAAACGCAGGATTTTGAAGATGTGTGATTTGTTTATGAATTTAAAAAAAATTAAGTCAGTAGTAATTATAAATAAGAAAGGTAGAATTTTAATAGTTCTTTAATGAGTTTCTTTAAATTCGTAGCCTCATAAGATATTACGACAAACATGGTTGTAAATTTGAAAGAAACTATCAAATAAAGAAGCAAAAACCAAGCGAACAAATTTATCAAATCGAAAAAAAAGTTAAAAAGTACAAAGGAAAAATGAAATCAGAAAACACATATCCTGATACCAACCAACACATTCTAACAAAAAAAGAATGCAAGTTTGTCAAGTTGGAGTGAAACACTACAGATTTGTTTTCTAAATTTTAATAGAATTAGTAAAAGTAATCCCTCGGGAAGGACGAGTAAAATGAATTGAGTGCTAGGGGTGATCCGCGGGAATCAGACTCTTTCCTATGCTAAGTAATACATGATATGGGTGCAGAGTTCAGGGGCAATATATCACAAGGTCAGATGCGGATCCAGGATTTTGAAAAAAGGGGGAAGGGGAATCGGGGCCCCCAAACTAGGCAACGTTTTGAGTGGAACAGGAAAACAGTCTGCATTAACCATAAATGTAGCACCAAAAGGAGGGGCCAAAGCACCCTGTCCCCTTTCCTCTCCCCAAATCCGCCACTTAAGGTTAATATTTACATAAAGTTGTTATATGTATTAAGGATGTATTCCTCTGACGTTTCAGTCTCGTTGAAATCTCGTTCTGGAATTATTTCCAAAACATGTGATACAAGTGGAAAATATCAATGAATTTAAAAAATATTATAATCAAACTTAACTCTGTGAAAAAGTTGTGTATTTACAATAAGTAGTTTTTGAGTAATACAATTTTCAATTTTATAACCAATCAAGTCAGTCTCATTAGCCAAAATGTTGAGAAAATGGGTGAGGGGTACAAGAAATGATTTTACCAGAAACATGTACATCCCATATCATTTTTTTTCTTTTCAAATTTCTTAGATATGTATTTTTTTAATCTTTATAACAAAGAAGTTGAAATAATATGCTTTTTGTTCTAAAAAAAGAGAAAAATCCCAAATTTACAAAATCGACAGCATGATAAATTTGACACGAAAAAGCAACAAAATTTTATAAAACTTTCTTATATTAACACCTACCTATAGTTTTTTAAGTTAAATTTATTCAGATTGGTCCACTTCATCTTTAGTGAAAGTATGAAAAAAAGTTTAAAAAATTGAAAACAACACGTTTAATAATTTCATGCGTCCGAAGCGCTTTTCTGAATTTACCTTCATCAGGAACGCTGAAAGCCAAACATTTGAAATCCGAGGGATGTATAAGTACCATAAGTACCCAAAAAGTTGAAGAGCTATATGACAAAAATACCTAAAACAAATAGCCAAATCCATCTAAGGTCAACTTTGCCTGAGGGAGTTGAAACCTTAGTTTCTTTATAATTTCAAAATTTATAAACGGGTAATTGTGAAACTGTGATTTTTTTCATGAGAATAGCCCAAAAATGGGTAAAAATTAATGAAAAATGGGAAAATCATCAAAATTGGGTACTTTCAAATGGTCGTAGCAAACAAAGAAGTGCACCATCATGTGATTTTTTCTTCAACAATTCTTTTTTTACAGTCATATAAACCCAAAAATCAGGTTAAGAAAAAAAGTTTAATTCTAGAAATTTTTGGCTCCTCAGAGGTGTACATCCTTAACAACTAGTAACCATGTTTTGACATGTATAAAGATACAAAAATCGTTAATTTGATCAGATATTTGTAAAATTTTTATTATCTACTTAGCCCATCCAATTATATTCTTGTATTATATATTGATATGGCATAACATCTGCCTTTTGTCAAAAACATTAAAATGCGGAATACATAGGTTAGAAAAAATATGATACGGCTGGGAAATCGGATGTCTTAATCCCCTGTAAAAACACAGTGCCACCCTAAGTGGAACCCTTACAATCCCCAAAAGTACCAATGAATTATATAAATAACACAAAACTACTAGTAGACGATGATTTAAAGTTTTTTGATAAATTAATTTTATAAATATTAATATTATTTTTCTCTCGAAAACAGTGTCTGCCGAAAATTCATTTTTCAACAAGTAGAAGAGAAAAAAGAAAATTAACGTAGTTGATGTCTCTTGAATATAATTGTATGACTAGTTGTTTAGATGTTTAATAATAAAAAAAATAAATGTAAATGTTATATACTTTTTACGATTCACATATCAAAGGCGGTTGCATAATTTACAATGAAAAAAAAACCCACTTGTATTCAACTGTATTATCGATTACTTGTAGAGTTGGAATATTGAAGTTAGCAGTTGATCGTGATAAATAAACACCTGTGACATTATAAAACTTTGTACATGGGGTTTTCTCACCACAAAGAGATAATATGCCAAATCAATTCTTGAAGCAGAATTTCTAGAGGAATCTGAAGTGTTACCCAGTTTAACAACTTGAAGAATAAAAAGCACGTATTTATACACAACTTAACTGATCTTCAATAAGAAAAAAAGGGAATGTGGGGTATGTCTCAACGAAACAGCAGCCAAACGACAAAAAAAAATAAACATCCAAAAGACCACAATGTCTTCTACAATTGACACACTTAGGTCATTTATCTAAAAAGTTTGAATAAATATTAAACAGAAACAATCCAAGATCTGCTTTAAACACTTAAGAAGTTCCTGACTTGAAACATAGGTTAAACTAATATTTTGTATATCTTAATGTCGATCAGTATACATGCAGGGAAATTACTTAGCTATAATATATAAGAGATACGATTGTTTATGTTGTTATTTCAAATTTTGAACTGAGTGTGGTCAACTATCGAGTTGGAAATGGAGTTCGAGTTCGAATTTAAGCAGAATTCAAGTTCGAATTCGAGCTGGGGTTCGAGTTAAAGTTTCAGTTATACTTCGAGTTCGAGTCTGATCAAAAGTCCGAGTAATAGTGTGAAATCGAGTTACAAGACGAAGTAGAGTTCGAGTTAAAAATATTGTCAGACACAAACGCGATAAAGAGGTTTTATTAAAACATGACCAAAATAAATACTAGTATATAAAAAGGGGAAATTGGATAACAAACAGAGAAATATTAAAAAAAAGAAAACATTGATTCTATTAAGGAAACGGGATAATTTACACACATGTTTAACTTAACCGTTAGTCACTAAATAAGTCTAATTTATAGAAAAGATCTAATGCATTTTAGGGACACAGACCTTTTATTTTGTGTGTGTCGTTTAATGCTTTTAGTCTCTAGATCTATCGTATCTATATGAGGGTAAAGAACGGAACATATGTATGCGAACGGCTATATGCCATATGTGTTTGAATAAAGATTGTAAAAAAATCATTTATCTGAAGGTTTTGATATATGTGTGTGTATGGTGGTGGTGGTTAGGTCTGTATTTCTTTATTTTTAATTGTTTTGCCCATATTCTCTATTCTGAATATATTAGCACACCAGTATTCTCACTTCTTTTGCCCTGTTTTCATCCCCTTTAATTTTTTGACTGTTTATTTTTTTCGCCTTTTATTCTCTATGTTTTGCCCATCAACCTATATTCTGTAAACCCCATCCAGATCTTTTATCTGTATTCACGTAAGAATTATTTCTAGTTTAAAGGGTACATTTGTAGATGAATTTTAGACTAGAAAACAATGTAATGAAGAAAATGTAGTTTGTTTTGGTCGTATAATTATGAAACAACGTCAAATAGTATCGCAACGAAATTTTATTCGATTTTAAAGAGCTTGACATTGATATAGACTAGATTACATCCACTTCATTTGAACTTAGGTGGATAGTTGTCAATCATACCACATATATATCTCCTTATTTTTATATAGGTCTCTTATTGAATACCATTTGCTATAGATAATTTTGGGGGTTTTTTTTGTTGCCTTTTGGTCATTGGGTTGCTCATTATTTCATTTAATTCATCTTTCGCAAATCTTCTTTTATTCATATTTTGGTGGTAAACGCCACATTCAGCACTATTCGCTTTATCGAGGTGGCCAATTAATATTGGCGACGAAACCGCAGTTCACAGAGAGAACCTACGACCTTCGACAGGAAAACTTGTAATCCTAGTCAATTAAGATTGGAATCAAACACAATTGCCGCGTGCAAGGTTCGAACTCACAATCTCAGATTGACATGCCAGCCGATTTCAACTTGAAATATTATAGTTTAACATCAATTTGTATAATTAGAGGCAACATACAAATGTCTTCACTTTCCAACATGCTATATTGTTTTCTAGTTTAAGTCACAATTTAACGCCCTCCTTCCAGTCGATCAACATTGTTGAACATCTGTACCTATTTTATCACATTTTTTTTTAAAGGTTCTCGTCCTAAATTTATGCATGAAATATAACCGCAACTGGACGTTGAGCAAGCAACAATCAATCAATCAATCGATGCTTTCACCCAATTAAGCTTGAAGAATGCCCATCAGTGATAGAAAACTGCTCTTACAGATCTTTTCCCATAATTGGGGTGTGCCTACATGACATTAACACAAGAAACTCTATTTTAATAATAATTAATAAAATAGCCTTCAAGATTCAAAGTACTACATTTTAACACTGGGCATTATCTTACGATTAAAGAGCGAGTCGACAAATCCCTAACTGATTGGTGAGGTAGCACGGAAGCAACAGATCTGACCTGTTTGATCCTATCCGGACGACAGTCACCGATCAATCAATAAATAAATGATATGCACGAATCAGAATATTTACTAGAAACAAACTTTATAACCAACTGTGAACTGTGAATCGTGGAAATGCATGCATGTTGAATGTTTGCTCAGTTCTATAACACATTTAAGTTGACATTGTATTATGTTTCAATTATTTGAATCTATGCATAATTTTAATAGTATGGCAAATTTTAAAACCGAATATGAAAATAGCATGAATATACAACGATTGTATAACCGAGCTAATATGTTACTAACATGATCCTAACGTTGACTGATGGATGGCTGACCTATGACTGATTGATGGCTAACCGATGACAGATGGCTGATCACTAATTCTGTTTTACTAAGTACAGAAGAATGCCACGGTTTCCATGAGTATAAACCATTTTCAATTACTCATGTAGGTGGCCTATTGCAATGCAACATGTCTATCCCTGTAAAACTTTCATGTATACTCTTTGTTAAGTAGCAGTTGAATTGCGTACAAATGTAGGACAATTCAAATTCTCCTGAGTTTGTTTCACGTGTAGCAGGAACAATTCTGCTGGAGATTCGGGGATGCGGACCACAGCTTATTCTAGTTTGTGAACTGATTTATACGGAGACGATGGATGCCAAATGTAAAAGCGCTATATAATATCTATGTAAATGAAAACCAAAAACAGTGAAAACAATATATAACTTAATCAACAATTACAACTTTTATTATGTTGAACCAAAGTAGTAATGGAGCAGTCAATCACTTCAATATTATACCCGTATTAAGAAGGCATATGGCAGATGCACTAACCTTGTAAAGGGTGGTTGGAAAGCACGGCTTTCCTAGGTTGGACTGAACGTCAGTCCTCAAGCAATTCAACTTAACAATTTCAAACCAGTTATATAAAATATATAAGTTTCCGAAGAAGGTAACAAATGTTTTGCGACGATGCAAATACTAAACTTTAGAATATAAATAAATATCTTTAGCTAATGAATTCATAATTCAGAATACCAATATCTATTCAATTTAACTAATATGTACTGAATAAGCTTCATTTAAATCATTAAATAAAGAAATATGAAATTTATAGTTTCAAACAAGGGAAATAACAATGACATAATAATCCTAACTGCCACATTCCTTCCCCCTAAGACAAACGATAAATTTCATAAATAAAGTCTGCAAACTGAAATGTCTATCAAATTGATGTATCTGTCACACTAAACACGCAAAATGCAAATGTCATGTAAAATAAATATGAATAATTTGTAATGATTAAACATTAAATCTAATATATATCAGTTAAAGTTAAATAATGAGACTGTTCAAGGAGACCACAACACCAGGCTGATACCCTCCTCCTCCCTTCGAAAACAAATGTAAATGAAATAACATTTGAAAATTTAAATTTAACAAAAGTCTAATCAATGTTCACCAGATTAAATGTCTTTCAAACACATGTAAAATATCACGTTTAAATAAATGTCACTGTAAAACAAATACACAAACACACATCATAATCAGAATCAGGTTCATCTGTTAACGGACGCGTCTTTAAGTCTTCTTGGTAAGCAGGCTTCATATTCAGTGGTACGGCATATATTGTAACGGCACATCTAATGTTGAAATCCATGAAAAGTTATACCTGACAATGTCCACAAATTTTGATCTCACAGTGGCACATTTGACGTGTATCACCGGGTTCTATTACTGCACTCCAACGTTGTTGATAACGGTAACACAGACGTTGTGCCACCGATTGAAAGCACCATTCAGCTGAACAAAATATACTGTTTCTGATCTGCACAGCAGACCTAGACTTGTAATTCAAGTTGTACCAGGTAATCTCCACCACTGTTGATCTCACAGTGGCACATTTGACGTGTACCACCGGAGATGGATCGGGTCCATCTATATGCAAGGTGCATAAAAATACGATGCCCAGCTGTTATAGCAAGGTTCTCAAAATAAAATGGACGATGCCCAAATTTTGCGCAAGGTACTTAATAATGGATCGATGCATCTGTATGAGCTAGAAGTGTTCCTAACTTGAAGCTTAACGTTCAATCTATTGGTTTCTGCCATAACTAATAAAAGTCAAGAAGTCGGACTTCTATAAACTCTCTAAATACTAAATATTTAGCTAGAGATTACAATCCAGACAAACGAGCATCAACTCATAAAATAAACCAATTCCAACTACAACTAGCTAACAGTCTACACTTCAAACTATACAGAAAATCAGCCATAATTCAAGTAATAAAAAATGAAAAATATAACAAGATGAGATGCACGGCATCCCTCCCTTGGGGAAAGAAAACCAAACAGCCAAATTTGAGAAGTGTAACATCTCTGAGCACATTGAAATAAGCCTACAGTAAAACTGTATATATACAACACAATGTAAAAACAATCATTAAACAAAGGTAACACAATCTGAACTACAAAAATTGTGATTTAAATTGTTCTTTAATATCCCTTTTATTTTTGAGAATTTCACTTGACTATCTGCAGACCTTTCATCTCTAGCATGGACTCTAAGAGACATATTTGGGCACTTAGACCTGATATGACCTAACTGGTGACATTTAAAACATTTCTTAGGTTTACGTTTCCTACGTGATCTCAGTCGCCTCCTCAATATATTCATTAAAATTTCAAAATTGTTATGAACCGTATTACAAAAATCTAAACTTTCGGACTCATCAATAGTCTCTGGATCACCAGTAAAATGAACAGCTTCATATTCAATAGCTAGTGATAAAGCCTCATCTAAACTATTAGGGTGCTTAAAGGTGACAGATTTGGCCATCTCAATATTCAAACATGATGTAAATAAGTCAGTAAAATACACATCTAAATCTGAAAAATTATCAGGATAAGCCTTATGAGCTAGTATCTTAAAACGCTGACCAAATTCAGAAATTGTTTCACTTTCCTTCAAACTACAAACTCGCAGCTGAAATTTAAAATATGCCACCCTCTCCTTAGGATTGAACCTCTGAATGAGAACATTTTTCAAGCAGTCATAATCATACAACTGTGGCCTTTTTAAGAAACGTAAAATAGTTTGAGCATCACCTCTCAAATTCATTATTAACTGACATGCCATCTCAAATTCATTCCACTGATTCCAAAGAGAAACTGTCTCAAAATGAACAAAATAATCTGTAACATCAATGCTGACACCATCAAACAAACAAGGTTTTTCTTCAAACCTAATCATAACTAAATATACATTTACAAAATGAATCAAACTATGAAAATAAAATGTCCCAGGGAAAACTATCGGCCCAACTCTTCAAAACTGGTCTGCTTAGGACTGTCCTATCCAATAACAAGTACTGACTCAAATGTCTGCTCCATTTCTTATAAATAATTTAGTTCAGTTACAAACCAGAAAAGTTGCTTTAAAATTCCACATCCGCCTCGCGGGACCAAAATGTAGCAGGAACAATTCTGCTGGAGATTCGGGGATGCGGACCACAGCTTATTCTAGTTTGTGAACTGATTTATACGGAGACGATGGATGCCAAATGTAAAAGCGCTATATAATATCTATGTAAATGAAAACCAAAAACAGTGAAAACAATATATAATTTAATCAACAATTACAACTTTTATTATGTTGAACCACAGTAGTAATGGAGCAGTCAATCACTTCAATATTATACCCGTATTAAGAAGGCATATGGCAGATGCACTAACCTTGTAAAGGGTGGTTGGAAAGCACGGCTTTGCTAGGTTGGACTGAACGTCATTCCTCAAGCATTTCAACTTAACAATTTCAAACCAGTTATATAAAATATATAAGTTTCCGAAGAAGGTAATAAATGTTTTGCGACGATGCAAATACTAAACTTTAGAATATAAATAAATATCTTTAGCTAATGAATTCATAATTCAGAATACCAATATCTATTCAATTTAACTAATATGTACTGAATAAGCTTCATTTAAATCATTAAATAAAGAAATATGAAATTTATAGTTTCAAACAAGGGAAATAACAATGACATAATAATCCTAACTGCCACACACGCCATTGCCATTTTCAAAATAGTGTCCAGTCTGTACTTAAAACAAACTCGCAGTATCACATAACTTCATGCGCTTTGTAGTTCTTGAAATATTATTGCTTATTTCACTTGAAACTACCAAATCTATGAGGCAGACAGGTGGCTCAAAACTGAAATTTAACATATGTTCCGGCCTTCATCCTGGACTATAGCTGTATTAGTATATGTATATTTTGCTTGAAAGTTAGCCCAACAATTTTAGGGTTACTTAGCAAATTTTTATTCTTCGTGACACCTTCTTCTTCCTAGACCGATTGTTTTAAGGGAATACACACATGTTATTTACTCTGTAATACCGACACTCGGCCAACTCGGCTATATATAATAGGTAATTGCTATTCTATCGGTCAGCTGGCAAAATAGACAAAAAATCTTTTTTTCCGTCTAGCCGCATTAAAGTTTATTCTATCGGCCACCAGGAAGAATTACTTTTCTATGATAAAATGCGATTTTTCCCGGCCATACATCTAATAGTGTAAATATTTTTTGGTGAAGTCCAGTGGAGAATATAGTGGCAAAAAATTTATTATTGACAAAACTAGAAGTAGCTTCTTATCAATTATTTAGAAAGTTGATGTGGAAAGACCTTCAACTGCATGTTCTTTGAACAATTGGTTTTAAATTTTATTTTACTTATTCTTTTTTTTTAAGTACATATAAAACCTTATACCAATTAGTTTTCTTAAATTCACATACACATCTTTAGGCCTATTTGGCTATATACAAAATATGTTGGCAACTAAATTCACATACACATACCGACCGTGCAAGACCATCATGGGTAGTCAAGGTCGTTTAAAAAAAAAAACCCTTGTCCTTGTCGGGGTGGCTATCAATTAGCCGTACTAATCCAAATCTTAAGCGAAACTGCCACAAACCTACCATTTCACGGCTAAAAGATGGTTTCCTTAAATTCTGGAAAAGTATAAAAGATTCTACACCTGAGGCAAATTAGACACTTACTTTAAATTAAGTCTACATTCCAGTTCGAAAAAATATTTAGAAATAAGAAATAAAGATAATCGGTCAATGCTATCTAAATTCAGAAAAAGTAATCATTTTCTAAGGGTAGAAACGTGAGAAAAAAATATAATTCTCTCGGAAAACTATACCAATTTCCCAGATGTGAACGGCTTTGTCAGTTCTGTGATTTAAACCAAGTAGAGGACGAGGTACATTTTTTACTTCAATGTCCTAAATATAAACATAGAAGAAACACTTTTCTATCTCAGTCTATCAATTCCCCAATGTAAACTATCTAAGTTCAAATAACCTGTTTATATGGAAAATGGTAAATGAAGACAACACACATTTATCATTTTTGTGTGAATTTTTGAAGCTTAACTTTGCAGAAAGAATACAGCATAATTGTACTCAATTATAATGATCATCTACCTGATAAAACGAAAATGTTTATTTTAACAATCAGAGTTATCTCCTTTTATTCACAAACTGGACTTTTATGATTTATGCTTTATATGACGACTTTTATTTATGTTCTAATGTACTGTATCTAATAAACATAATCAAAGCGAGCGGAGTTAGAAAGATTGGTATGAAAGTGTGAATGATCATGTTAAATTTTGTAATGCCCGAAAAGGCCATGTGATCAGGAAATAAAGAATTTGATTTGATTTGATTTGATGTTGCTCCATTTCATGTTGCTTTCCAAAATGAAGAAAACTATGTGCTAATGGTTTTATATGAACAGTTACAGATATATTTTGTTTAAACTGTTTTACACGTCGTTAATTTGTTTTAATCAACTAATAATTGTGGACTAATCAGTGGTGTATTTGGCATTTACAGAAGATATTAACATGAACGAATATGTGAAATCCAATGTCAATTCAATGGGGAGGGGGGACAATTAACACACACACCCACACCCTCACAAACAGTTTTGATGCAACTACTATCAGTTAGATATAGTATAAATGTCCAAGAGACAACAGCCAACCAACAAATAGATGATCATCAATATCAATGCAAATAAAGTTACACTCAAAGAAAAAAACGGAGAACTTGGGTGTTTTGGAAAATTAAACCGTCTCTGTCTCTGACTTAGCTGTGTATAATAGACCAAGCCGAAGATTTAGAATAGGAGGCTAGGAATGTGTCTGCTGAGTAGAGGCACTCGGGTGCACCTCACTCCTGAATTCGGCTTTGAGCTCTAATTATAGATTAACTAATTATATATGATCATTTGTCACTTAACGTCCAGTGGCAAATATTTCATGAATGTTCAGGATGAAAAAGCAATTATTCGCTGAAAGAACGGTTCCATAGGTGAGCCTTACTCTGGTGTACGGCACATTTAAAGTTGACAATGGGTAGTTCCCAGGGAGAGGTTGGGAATCACTGCAAGTTATTAAACGAGCCCCGACATAATTTGTTTTGAAGGTCATTTTTTTAAAATCTTATTATTTTTGGGTTGCAAATTTAGGGAGTATTTTTTTTATATTTTATCATATTTTTTGTGTGAGGGGGAGCCAATGTATTTGCCTTGGTATTTTCTCAGGTTAAATAATGATACACCCGTCGCTTTTTCAAAGAAAATAGTTTTATAACTCCTTAATGTCATATCAGAAATATATAAAAAAAAAACAAACTAAAGAGAGGTTATTTTCATAGATATAAAACAGCTACCAAAGTTTCAAGAAAACTGCTTAAAGCATTTTTTGAGTAATTGTCCGAAAACTGGAAAATCCTCCTTTTTTAATGAATAAAACCCATAACTCAGAAACGTAAAATCTAAAATTTATAAAAATCGAAAGGGAGCTCACGTCAATAGATATAAATAATTCACTAAAGTTTCATGCAAATTGGTTTAAGCATTTTTGAGCTATTGTCCGACATGTTGACGACAGACGGACGGACAGACAGGCGAACGGACGGACAGTATACCATAATACGTCCCGTAAACGGGCGTATAAACATAGACCCAAAACAAAACACAGCAGACAGTTTAATGCCATTACATTTGTATTACGCTAAAATCATTTTTCTTTTTTTGTGTATTTATTTTTTATTGATATACATGTTTTGTGTACGCATAAATTTTCTTCTCAAATCAGAAAATGGTTAAAAAAAAATTACATTTAATTTACAACTCCCCATACAAATTACAATTTCATGAATTTATATTGATTTTCCGAATATGAACACAAATGTGGTGTGAGGTTGAAGTTTACTTCGCTGCAACCAACTGACAAAAACAATAATCTACTAGTGTGAAGACTTCATCAAACGCGCTCTCATCTCATGAATATTATTGACGGTTAGCCTCATGAATATTAACGCCGGCTAGCTTCACACTAGTACACAATCTATACAATATGTCAAACTCTAAATCGGCCTTGAACAGCAACAAATAGAGCGGAATAACATTATTTTTTTTTTTTAGTTTATGGAAAATCAAATGTATGTAAAACATATTTTGAGTACATGATATAAATATTTAACTTTTAATTTCCAGTAGGATTTGACAACTGTCAGATATTGAGTAAATAAACCACAGGGTACATGGGTCATTTCTCTTTGTATAAGTTGACAAAGGAAATTATGTTAAGCTGCGTAAGAATTTCAAAATTTTTAAAGTCGTCATTTACAAATGTACCATCAACCTTCGGTATAAGTGATCTATGCAGAATTAGGCATATAAAAGAGATCTATATATAGAGATCTCAGAAATCCTTTATAATGCAAAGTTGTATTGATTTCTGAAGAACTGTTGGTGTATACTACAGACTTGATTTGTTTGGAATAGCAAAATTTATTTTGAATAATCCGGATCAAAATCAAACGATCTGCAATTTTACTATTTCATCTAAGTTCTGATTTCTAAGACCACTCGTGAAGCTTAAATTTGTTTTATATTGTGGAATGATAGGAATTCGATTTGCAATAAAATCTAGTGTTAATATAAGAAGATGTGGTATGAGTGCCAATGAGACAACTCTCCATCAAAGTCACAATTTGAAAAAGTAAACAATTATAGGTCAAAGTACAGCCTTCAATACGGAGCCTTGGCTCACACCGAACAGCAAGCTATGAAGGGCCCCAAAATGACTAGTGTAAAACCATTCAAACAGGAAAACCAACGGTATAATCTATTTAAAAAAAAACGTGAAACGAGAAACACTTATGAACCACAGCAACAAACGACAACCACTGAACATCAGGTTTCGACTTAGGACAGGTGCAAACAAATGCAGCGGGTTTAAACGTTTTATTAGGCGCCAACCTTCACCCTAACCTGAAACAATAGTGTAACATCATTACATAGAAAGACACATTATAAAATATCAATCGAAAAGGCTTAACTCAATCAAAAGACACATTGACAAAAACAAGTGAACATACACTGAACGAATAAATGTGATCAATGACACAATGTAAATACAAAATTGATAAAAAAAAGGGGAGGGGGGTAGATGTAAAACAATATCAGAAAGACAACCATAACCTTGGACAAAAACCGCCAAATAAAATAACGTACACAGGTAAATAAAAATAATTTTGTTGTAAGGTATACATGGAGTACGGAAATATTTTTTACAAAATAAATAGTTTTGTTGTTCAATGTACGAGAACAGAAGTGAAAATGTATCGTCATACCAAACACGTATCAAAGGTGGTATATATTAAAAATAGTGAGACGAGATATAACACTAAATAAGTAAAACATTAAATAACAAAAATGCATTACAAATTGTATCAACAGGTCAAATTAACATGAAAGTACGATTTGAGAGTACTCGCAGTAACTAAAAGCTAGTTAAAAGCCAAACACAATTAATAATAAAAAATCATGCATCAGAGACTAAAATCAACTAAAACACATCCCAGGGATTTAGTGTTTTAACGTCATGGACAGTCGAAGAAGACATGACTTGTCTGTAAAAGTCAAAGCTGAGACGCCCGACGGACAACATGTAAACAATAACATAAATACAAGCTTTATTTCTTAAATCATCATTTGCTAAATATTAGTCTAAGGTCACTTCTGAACAAACTTTTGTAAATATTTCAGCATTCTTTTGGCATATCCAATTTTTTATATAGCTATTATGATATGAGAAATGCTGTAATGATCTGTAATACGTACATGTAACTAGTCTTGCCGTTGGTTTTCACGTTGAATTATTTCTTATTTTCACATGTCGGAACCTTATATAGTTACTATTTTGTATTGATTTTGAACATTGTTAAAGCTAAAAGGGCGACTTATATTTGCTTGCAACTACGTTATTTGTATTTGGTGGAGAGTATTATCATTGGCAATCGTCTCATACCTTCTAATACTTTTATTGCCACCTCTGGTGGTTTTTTTTAATCGAGAGACATCGGTCTCCATGGTTAAGTGATTTAGGTTTCCCAGAATTGAAAATAAATCTACACTTTTCCGCTCATAATATTGACAGCAGAACTCCAATCTAAATGCTAATTTGATAACATACCTATAAGGATTTTCATTTTTTAAGACTTTGACATTTTACAATTGAAATACGTTTCATTGAATCTGTTATCCTTGACGTCGTTTTTTTTTCAATAACACTAAGGGCTTAAATTATCTAAATAATGGTATCATGTTTGTTCATTTGTTCATTTATCTCACTTATTTTATTTTATTTTCATATGTATGATATACATGTATAAATTACACAACTAAACCGTGTCGAACATATATCAAACCAAAAAATCAAATATTTTCATTTTACCATTGTTTGTTATTCAAAAACTATTTGTTTGTTATTCAGAACTAAACCATGACTGACTGATCCAAATCAAGACAAAATCACTATACTAAACGTTCCTCGATATGACGACGTTACTACCCGTGAATATGTAATTTGCTTGGACATTATAGTTGGTTACGTATATTTTTTTTTTAATTGTTTAACTCACTAACAGTTCTTAGTAGAGCATTTGCATTATTCACGTAATGTATCTGGAAACGTGCACGGATCGACGTATACGTATCGGGCAGATTTGTATAAAATAATGATTTAGCCCCGACCTCAATTAAAACTAAATTAAAATTAGATGCATTATAAAATATCTTCATCGGGACCAACTAGACTTAATGTATCCTTTCCTCATATACGTGTTATACGATACGTCGATACGGATACGCCAGCAAATACGTGAATAATGCAAATGCTCTATTAGTAGGGGTTGGTCAATTTAAAACGTATCCACTCATATCAGATGCGTTGACGTTAACGTATCTGGAGATATAACAAAACACAGTACTTAATCCGAAGTTAAGTCAATGATGTGTATCAAAACTCTTTATTCTCTTCATTTCATGGAAACCTATAGCTAAAACAATTATACAGTTTAACTAGATTGGCAATGGTGGTGTTTTGAGAAAACGGGTTTTTTTTATTAGCTAACGTGGGCTTATGAAAAAAAGAACAGATATGGGGCAATAGCACGAAGACATTAAAAATTACCAAATGCAACTCAGAAAAAAAGACGTCCTATGTATGCTTGGCCATTGCGTTTCAATAGCAAAGTTTTACAAATCTTTCTATTTGACCTTTTCACACTTTTATTTATTACCTCGAAGTACTTTTCGTTTTGTCATAATGGACTTGATATTGGGGGCCAAATAAACCACTTACCGCGCCTACCTTTTGCGATGGCCTGATTTGTTTCCCCCTTTTTGTTGTTTGATGTCTGTTTTATTCTTTTTTACCGTTTCCGGTAAGGAGCTGAGTTTGCTTCATTTCTAATCTTACATTACCCTATATTTAGAAACGTGCCATTTAGAAATCTTAAGTTTAATGATTTAAACTTCTACATTATGTGTGGCTCAGAAAAGGTTCACTCAATACGATTATGTTCCAGACGCGAGATAATTAATTGATTGATTGATTGATTGGTGTTTCAACACTAGTGTACTATTTTGTGGAGGTCATTTTTATTGGTGGAGGAAGCCGGAGTGCCCTGAGAGAACCACCGACCTTTGGTAGGAAAACTGACAATACTAGTCAATTAAGATTGGAGTGGAGTGCACCTGCCCCGTGCGGGATTTTAACTTACAATCTCAGTGTCACAAGTTACTGACTAGTGATACATTAGTTCGACTACTTAGACCACTTGGCCACCGAGGCCTCCCGCGAGATAGTGTCACGTACCTCTTAAGCGCAGCTCCTACACATATTCAACCATATTTTACTCAAGGATGGTACGACAAATTATTTTAGTATGTCCCCAGATACGTATACGTCAACGCACCTGATACGATTGAATACGTTTTAAATTGACCGACCTCTAACAGTAGGCATTGTTCAATTAATGTAATTAGCACATACTTACAACTTCTCGTCCAATCAAATTGCTTGAATTTGCCTTCTAATTTTCATAGTACATACTTTTTCCGTGTACTAAGTAACTACGCATGAATGACCACAAGGGTAAGATTTCATTGTATCGTAATCAAGATATTAAAACAAAAATTGCTACTGGCTATTTTGAAATAATTGCTGTGTTCCAAATTAAACTAAATAGTTTGTAATTAGTTTTCAAATTGATTTTTAAACGTCCTACTATTTAATCTATGGATCTAAAAATGTTTTTGACGATTAAAAGTTTCTTTCATTTAAATAAAGAGTAACAAATATGGTTCTTTATACCTTGATTACAGTACAACGCCATCTAAAAATTGCAATGATTTATCTTCCATGCAATTACTTTGTACACAAAAAAAGAGTGAACCATGAAACCTTGTGAAGGGAAATTAAAGCAATTTGATCTATTTCGTCATGAATTGATTGATAAGTGGTTGCTTAATGTCCAGTGACAAATATTTCATGCATGTAAACTATCCACTAGAGTACCTATGGGTACATACCAAGGGCAGATCCATCCATTTTTCAAAGGGGTTCCAACCGAAGATAAATGGGGGGGGGGGGGGGGGTGTTCCAACTGTATGTCTTCATTCAAAAGCATTGATCATCACGTTTTCCACCACCCCAAATTCCCCTTCCCCCTTTTTGGATCCGCCACTGCAAACTATCTATATGTTTTAAAACTTATTGTAGTTTTAGTTTTTATGTGAAATTGAAAAATGTTTTCAAGAATGTAAAGCTTCCACTGCAATTTAATTATTGCCTGCTTTTGGTCAATTTATTTTGTCATCTTACCTTGTAAAGAAGTACATGTATAGTAAAACACCGCTTTATATCAATAAACATACTTACACCACAGTGGCGGATCTAGAAATTTTCATAAGAGGGGGCCCACTGACTGCCTAAGAGGGGGCGCGCACCAGTCATGCTTCAGTGATTCCCTATATAATCAACCAAATATTCCCACAAAAGGGGGGCCCTGGCCCCCTGGGGCCCTCCTAAATCCGCCTCTGCACCAGCAGCTACAATCTTTTCATTCTGGAGCCAATGGCCTTTTGAAATCACATATTTTACAATGATACTAGTGAGTAGATTTAACAAAACTACGTGCATGAGCTACACCTAGTCAGCCAAAACATATCAATAGACTAATTACAGGATTACTCAAGTTGTAAATATGTGCTAAATTGGATAATGTATGGAAAGGTATATACTATGAAATTAAGAGCTCGGGGCAAGCCCCTCACTCTAAATTTCATAGTATGTACCTTTCCATACACTAACCGACACATAGATATTTGCGGAAACTAGGTCTATACATAGGATTACACTTAGACTTACGATTACAGTTGACGAAAAACAAGGGGTCATCTCAAAATATAAGAAAAATAACAATAGAGATACATAGTAAAACCAAATGAATTTCTGTTCGACGACAGACTAATTAAACGCAAATGGTCAAAACAGATTTGAATCTGTATTGGCTATTACCTAAAAATTCCGTAACTTTGTATTTTTTTAATTCTCCGATGGCGTGTTCAACCTTTAATTTATAGTGTATGATTAGTCTATTTGATTTTCTGCTCTGTACATATTCTTGGGTTTTAAAGGTGTCAATACTGGATGTCTGTTTGGATATATTTTGTCGCCCAGTTATAGTTTCAAAATTGTGTCTTACCTTAATTTAGTATAGCAAAATCAGAAAAAAAATCCTGAAGTATGTACTTTACAACCGGTGCACTTGATAATCACGGGGAAATGCAAAAGCAATTTACACAAAATAATCAATAAACCCGCCGCAGCGCAATGCTTTTGAACTATTAATGTCCTTCGTTTTCACATTTACACTTATATATCCGCAACTGATCCCTAACCGAATTAAATAGTGTGTGATTTTTTTTAGCAATTTCTTCTCGCCTGATATACCTTTGCACCTTTTTTAATAATCTATTTTAATCACTGGATTAATTTTGCGGATAAACTTTGTGTGACTGTCATAAGTGCATTCTTTAGGATAATTTCAAGAAAATTGTACCGGTCTCGGATCATGAATTACAGCTCATCATTCGAGCAGACTAGACCCACCCATGTTCACGGGAGAGAATTATCGACACCGTGAAAGAAAACGTCCATATTCAAATGATTCCAAAGATCTCTATAAACATTGCAGAAAAACAAACAACACAGAACCCGGTAGTAATTTTTACCTGCGTCGCTGAAGGCGATAGCAGGTCTAGTAATCGCTCGACTCTGTCCGTCCGTCCGTCAGTCCGTCCATCTGTCCTAAAGACCTTGTCTAGAAAACTTTCGTCAAAGTTTTCTTGGCTTGTATTGAAGGGAATGATTTTATATTTGGTCTGCAGCTTCATAATGATGAGTTGTAGCGTGCAAGCAATTTTAACATCAGCCATGCAGCCACTTCCTGTTTTCTGATAGTTTGAAATTTTACAACACTCATTGTATAACGAAAATTCTCGTCAAATTTTTCTCGCCTTTATTGAAAGGGAATTATCAATTAGTCTTCAGTATACATTCAATCAATTACATTCAGCGACGCAGGTCCAGATCCGGTTTTTGTCTGGTTTTATTTGAAACGATAGCTGGTAAAATTCCAACTATTTTAGAACACCTATTTAACCGGCATTCCAACAGAGTCTGAAGAATAGTTTATTTTATATATTGGATACAAAGATGTTCCTTGTTAACGGTGTTGTGTTTTTTCGTATATTTTTGACTTTTTATCATACCCTAAATGTTGACAAAAGTGTTTGCCCAATTCAGAAAAAAAAAGATAGTAAAAAATACCGAACGGCAAGTATTTATAATGCCATGAAGAACAAATAGTTCTTAAGGACCCACCCGCTGTACCACATCATTCTCTTTAAAAAAATGGAAAGTGTATGTCTTAGATTAAACAATAAATATTGTCAACATGCTCCTTGGTGAGGACCCACCCGCTGTACCACCTCATTCTCTTTAACAAAAAAAAAAAGGAAATTGTATGGCTTAGATTAAACATTAAATATTGTCAACATGCTCCTTGGTTGGTCGTCCTTTCTTAAGGATGTATTCTTCTGATGTTTCAGTCTCGTTGAAATCTCGTTCGGGAATTATTTCCAAAGCATGTGATACAAGTGGAAATTATTAATGAATTTAAAAAATATGATAATCAAACTAAACTCTGTCAAAAAGTGTGTACTTACAATGCGTAGTTTTTGAGTAATGAAATTTTCAAATTTCAGAACCAATCCGGTCAGTCTCATCAGCCAAAATGTTGAGAAACATGTAAAATAACAAAAATACCAAACTCCGAGGAAAATTCAAAACGGAAAGTCCGTAATCAAATGGCAAGATCAATAGCTCAAACACATCAAACGAATGGATAACAACTGTCATATTCCTGACTTGGTACAAAATGGGTGAAGAGTACAAAAAATTATTTTACCAAAAATATGTACATACCATATCAACTCAATCTGTTCAAAGTTCTTAGATCTGTATTTTTTCAATCATTTATAACAAAGAAGTTGAAATAATATGCTTTTTGTTCTAAAACAAAGAGAAAAAGCCCAAAATTACAAAATTGACAGCAAGGTCAATTTGACATGAAAAAGCAAACAAAATTTTATAAAAATTTCTAATATTAACACCAACCTATATTTTTTTTAAATTAAATTTATTCAGGTTGGTCTACTTCATTTTTTGTGAAAGTATGAAAAAAAAGTTTAATTGTGGAACTGTGGGTTTTTTGTCATGATAATAGTCCAAAAATGGGTAAAAAATGATGAAAAATGGGAAAATCATGAAAATTGAGTACTTTCAAATGGCTGTAGCAAAAAAAGAAGTGCACCACCATATGATGTTTTCTTCATCAATTACTTTCTTACAGTCATATAAACCCCAAAAAAATCAGGTTAAGAAAAAAAGGTTTAATTCTAGACTTTTTTGGCTCCTCAGAGGTGTACATCCTTAACACTAGTCTTGCTGAAATTAATTTCTAACTGTCTCAACCTATCCGACGACAATTGCGAATTGTTTTTTTCATGTCTCGTGTAAAAAATTTTAATTGGTGTTTGTCCATTCTATTATACTCCGTTCATTTATAGCATGTTCAACCTGGATAACACCTTGCACACTAATTGATGTGTACACATTACTACATATATTTCTTTAAAAAAAAACCCTTTGTTCAACTATAGAACATCTTTATAGGAGTTATACTTTGTTTTGGAACGACGGTTTATAATTACACTTTGAGACGACCCAAGATTTGAATGTTACTTGTAAGTGTAATTGTTATCCTAATCGTAGGTGTATCACAGTTTCCGCAAATGTCTACTAATCAAAACAAACTTTTGCACGGATAAGTACATGCGATGAGCTAACATATATCATACGGTAATTAGAGAATGATTCCGATTTAAGTATTCCTTAGTTAAGTAATGAATTAAATAATTCTATGCATACGTCTTAAGAATTTTACTTAACTAAGGAAATTCTTAGTGAAATTTAAGTTTAACGAACACTTACGTTAAGATGTTTTATGCATACGGGCCTAGGGCTATTCATTACAAATCTTACGACTAAAATGGATTGTTAGTTATATTGAAATGTTCATGACGTTCGAGTATTTTTTCTAGTTAGATTTTCTGTGAAAAGAGTTGCAGACTATAAGCAAACAGTGAGTAAATCTCTTTCGACAATTCAGCTTGTTATACAACGTTTTATCAACCACCCAGATATACAAGGTTCTTCAGTTTATTTAGATAAATTGTCATAGAGTTCGTGACATGTAAATAAAAGAAATGATAACAGTGTGATCTGTCCTGGCCAATTGTTTGATAAATGTTGTTTTTTATTCGTATATAACAAGGCCTGTATATTCAATGCATACACTCGTATTTAAACAGCCTAAATGTAACATATTCGTGATCAATGGGACACATATGCCCCCGCTTGTAAATATACGATAAATTCAGCATTTTTTTTCAATTTATAAAGAACATATCTCGAGAATGGTAAACGTGACGCTACCTTATTTAAACTTGATCTGTGATTGGTAGTAATAAGCATGGTGTATATGTTTCATGACCTTTGGTTGAGGCAAAGTAAAGTTAGATTGCGGAAACTGCAATTTTGCTAACCTCCCATATTCAAACTTGATCTGTGTTTGGTGATAATCAGCATTTTGAATAAGTTTCATAATATTTGGTTGATGGACACTTAAGTTAGAGAGTGAAAACTAATTTTGGGACGTACGGACGTACAGACGGACAAGGGTAACACTTAATGCCCCTCCGACGTGTTGGGGGCAAACAAGATATATAGTAGTGTTTAGCCATGTAGTGTTTTGCAAAGAAATATTTAAAAATAACATAAAATATAAGTCATAATATCAATATTGGAGTGCTTACACTTAACTGATTTTGTTTCCTCCTATTTTTATTAAAATGCAGAGGACATTTTCAAACGCACAAAATATTCTTGTGTCTTTCGGCATATCTTTGATGGTAAATAATGCTTATTTAACTCCAGATATGAGGCGGTTTCGAGCTTGACATTTTGTATATACATGTGCATGTATATGTCTTCCATAATCACAACTGCCTCTTTGGTTTTTTGGTAGCGTGCTCGCATCGACAGTAACATAACCTTTATTTTTAGTGAGGTAAACGATATGAACCTTGGCGGTCAACGCCTCAACATGGTTTCAAGACCACAATACCAATAGGGGGTGGACGGTAAACGGAATTTACAACTGCTTTAACAGGTTTGATTAGTTATGTGTTGTTGTCTGTCATCAAATGATAAAAACGGCATACATATTCATGACAATTAAACAAAATAACCCAATAGATATGTAGAGTGGGTCGACCAGAATAACAGCACGAATTTATCTGCAACTGCAAAATGAGAGCATGTTAAATGGGGGCAGACATGTTGTCTTGCAATATAGTCCCCCTATGAATCCCTGTTTCATAGGATCTGTAACGTGTAGAGCTAATGATTGCACTTTCTCTAAATTTAATTGAACACCCCATTCCGACTGGACGTGACTGTGTATTTATACATCCCGGTCAACCAAACAGACGACCCTTTTAAGCATGGATTATACTGTTGAACAAGGTCTTGTATAGAGTACATATTTGTATATCCTGCAACGCTAAATGAACAACTCTCACCCTAGGGGGGAAGTTAAGGTGACCATGGATTACTCTTGATTGGTCACACACTGGCACAAAGATCCTGTTTATGACGAATCCATATTTGTGAAATTTCATCATGAAATAATAAGATTTTAAATTCATTAAATTCATACATTTCAATGAAACTTAGGTTAAATTCTCAGAATTCAATTACAGATGAATTCCTGATGAAAAAAAATAACTGACACAAGTATATGTTAGAACTCCTCTTAAATGCTTTTGTAAAGATTTGGTGATATTAATGTCTTTTTAACTTTATACGTTAAGGGGCTTTTGAAAAAATGCATGGATTATAATAACTGGATGAACTACGAAGTCTTGCTTATATTCATCAAGGTACATGTCAGCAGATCCACAGGGTTTCCCATAGGAATGCCAAGTGTCTGTTGAAAACTATATCCACCTAAAGTAACCAGTTCGTTGTCAAGAAGAAATCAAACTTGGTATGAGTTTTACAGTTATGACCTCTTGTTTGATTCAATGTTTTAACAAGGTATAACTTAGTCTGTTCCTTAAGCTAGTTGTCTCTACCTTGTTCATTTTTTGAAAGAAAGTTTTACTATATGTTTTTAAGTTAGTGATGAGGAATGAGTGTATAAAGGGTAAAGGAGTCAACGTTTGGAACCGTGGTCACTCTGAACTCTATACTATATAAAATAAACGGTATACATTTTTTCGTTATCTCTCTTTATTTAATGGTCAAACATTTAGTGAAGCGGTTGCTTCGTTGCCTCAGAAGAAGTCACACCACTGCCCGATTGCGGGAGGTCTCGGATTCGATCCTCGCCCGGTTCTTAACAAATGCCTTTAACGAGCACACCTTCTAAAATAAACCTTTATAGAGAATTTTTGATGTATACACATTTTATACATTGAATAATAAATAGAAAATTCTTTGATTTAGAAATTGAATGGAAGCCATAGTTTTATCTCTTTTTTCAAGTTTATAAATGACAAATTCCGAAAAACACTGTTTTCGACATTTCTGAAATTGTCAAACAGATCTACAAATAAGTAACATGGTTGAAATTGTAAGTCGCTTTCAATGATGATTTTTATCCATTTGTTGCGTTTTCGGTCAAGGCAAACGGAGATAGAGAGACACTTTAAACATAAAAGAACAGTCAGCAACACCAGATCTACAAATGAGTAAAATGACCAAAATCGTCAGTTGATTTCTTATTGAAATTATTGTCCTTTAAGCAAACTTTTACCCGTTTTTGCCTTTGTGAAAACTCGAATAGATACAGATAATCTTGAAACAGCAAATACTAGTACAATAACCTACACAAGAAACACGACTGCGTTCGTAATTATCTTCGGTTAAGGAGTCATTGCCCCTCCATGACGATAATCCGACAGCACTATTAACAGATATTGAGGTCAATATACGGGCGTCGATGACAGTACAGTATCAATATGTATATTTCAAAAGAGTACGTAAGATCCCGTTACTTGGCTTCAATCACCTGAGAAAAAAACAGTCCCATTTTCTGCCGTTGGACTCTATTTAACACTGTCACATTAGTATTTTATAATTGGTACCATTGAAAATCCGAAACAGAGTTGAATGTTATATATATCTCAATGTTATGTAACCATATGAAAAATTTAATTTCATAGTTCAACGCGAATTGATTTTAATTTACAAAAAAAATATTCTTAAAGAATGATCTTTTAACCTCTCCATGTAAAATCAAATTCAAATGTGACCAAACTCAAACTCTCGCTCAAAAAATTATAAAATTTAATGTAAAATAGAAAATCGTTTTGAGTCAATAGAACACTTAAGAATAAAAACTATATATGTCACTAAATGAAGCTGAATGATTGATTTCTCCCGAAACGTTCAGTCGCAAATATGTCATGCATATTTAGGACCACATGCAAATTAATCAACCATAAACAAACGTTTAAGAAAAATAGATAGACACTTGAAGATGGTACGTTGGAAAGATTTAACAGTCAGGAGCCTATAATTCAGTGGTTGTTGTTTGTTTCTGGATATTATATTTGTTTTTCCTTTATTGTTTTGTACATAAATCAGGTTTTACATTTGTAATTTTGAGGCCTAATATAGATTACTGTGCGGTATGAGTTTTGTTCATTGTTGAAGGCCGTACGGTGACCTATAGGTGTTAACTTTCTATGTCATATGGTCTCTGGTGGAGGGTTATCTCATTGGCAATTATATCACATCTTCTTTTTTTTATATAAAATATGCCTACAACAATAAAGTTGAACCTCGATATCATAAGGTAAGCTAATTACTATTCATCATCTCTTTTATTCCTCTCTATTGTAGACGAAGGCCAAATAAAACGAAATCAATTTAAAGGCAAAAGGCAATAACGGCCATCCATTTGATTGAGTAAAAGGTCAACTTCTTTTGTATATCAATTCTCATTGCAGCCGTTTTTAGCCTTCGTTTTGGTTTGAATTTCAAAACTGTTTTCGTCTGGTTCTTAACTTGAGATCAATCCAATGCACTTATATTCTTTGAAACTGTCAGTGATGGTATTTTTCTGGCATGTTTTTTTATCCTATTTTTGACTCCCTGATTCTAAGGGGTGTGTCTTATACGTCATACCCGATTAACCTTAAAGACCTACAAAGGGTTAATAAGTTCAGGGAACAATAATAACATAAATGGGCCACTTTTAATGCACCAGATGTGAATTTCGACAAATAATATCTTTTCAGTAATGCTCGAATCCAAAACATTTGAAAATCCCAAATCTAATCCAAATGTTGAAGAGCGGATCATACCAAAAAGGATCTAAAATATAGACAAAAAGGTTATCAAAGGAGCTCGTTTATCAATGGAGATCGCCATAGGTATCTTAGATAATTATTTTGCATTGAACGACATGACAAATGCACAAAAAGGTTTGTGAATTGTGTAAAAGGGTATGGCCCTTGGTCTAATGCCCGTTTCATCTCATTTGTTGAATTGTTGAATATCACAAATGAATTCGGATTCCTCACCCCTATAACAGAAATATGTTCTTAGCTACCATGATTAGACCTTTCTAGTTTGGAGACCTGTAGTTGCTAATAACGACCCAATTCTCTGATAGATTAATATCTCATTGTCATATACCTTCTCTCTTTATTTTTTTTTTATATCAATCAAGTAGACTGGAGTTACAATAATTTGCTAGAGCATGAAAACTTATTTTCTTTTTACCTCTTGACCCATAAGATGGTATTGGAGCGTGAACTTGTGGAGTTGTTTTGGAATTGATCTAAATAACATATAACATATTATCGTCCTGATTATTTGAGTAATATCTACTTTATATCCGAATCTAACATAACTAATCTGCGTTCTGTATGGGAATTTCTAGAATCTCACTCCCAAAAGCTTAAATGTGATTTTACAATTGCTATCAAATAATAATTATTTCCCTTGTTGATAAGTATAGAAGGTACAAATGCTGGTTTGCTGTTGTGCTGAGTAACGGTGAAAATAAAAAAAAGAAAACAATGTGTTACTTAAATTTACAAACATTATCCGGTTTGATTACAAGTATGTTTGAAGACAAAATAACATAATTAATTTTAATATTTGTAAACATCAAAGATTGTCTTTAAATCTAAAGGAACTAAAACCCCTGATCGTTGTCTCTTCATTGAACTTCATTGCAGCGAAGCAGTTCTACTTCGGAAAAAGGGAGATAACCAACTTCAAATTATTAAAATTCGTAGTTCCAGAAATGAGTTTCTGGAAAGGGCTATACTAGTTTTTTTATCAGTAACTCTTGTTAATGCGATATAGTCATCAAACAAACATAATATTACAATCTTCCTAGTATTATACAGTGTTAATACATTTGATATTTCAAATGAAAACACTGTTAAGGATGTTCGCTACTATGTAAGCTTTTTAAAAGACTGTTATAAATTGATAGTATATAAATAATGAAACTAAATAAGCAGTTAAATTGAAGGGTCCGTGTGCTTGTTTTCGAGATATAAGCCATTGAAAATTTGGCGGGAAATATTTCTCTCTAGATTTTTCATACATTTAACATTGACACCTTTTTTCTTTCAAAAACGATGAAAAAATAACAAGGATTTTATAATATTTTCAAAGATGACATTTTTAAACTGTATGTAGTAATCAAATTATGGAAAGAAAAGTAGGGGTTAGTGGGCAAAATTTTTAATGGCACTACATGGAAAAAACCAGAGGATTCCGAATATCTGGCAAAAATTTAAAAACAAGAGGAGCGAACATCCTTAATTAAAAGTTCTGTTTATACTTGACAAATAGTCAGAATATAAAACACTAGTAAGAAGCAGTTCTGTTATTAAATGACGAATAGTCAAACTTAATAAAGAAATTGAATCCAATAGTCGTTTTTCGTTTTTCGTTTTTGTTTAATCAATATCGAAAACGAAAACACTTCCGGTTTTTTTAAGATATCAAAAACAAAATTAAAACACTTTCATTTTTTTTTTTTTTTTGATCTTCGGTTTTGATTTCTAAAAACGAAAAATGAAGGGATGTAAATATAAACGGACATACTACGCCTATTTCTATGATAAGAAACAAACGTTTAGTAGTTGCAAAGTGGTTTGTGTTCGTATCGACGGACAACGCAGCCATAAATGTGATGGTGGTATGACGTTAATACTTCATGGACGTTCTTACGAAAGAAATTATATTTGTTTCTGCATTTAGGTCAGTGCGCTCTATAGAGGATAAGAGTTAACAATTACATCATTCCCACATCTCAGTTTTATGCCATTCTGAACATTTGAAGGTCCCTTCTATGTATTGGTAACGTAAACTATACACAAAAAAAACCCGTTAAATATGATTATTCAATTATTTCGGCATCCAGTAAGTGCTCTTCAACTTATGTTTCAGTACGTTTATTTAGTGCCTTAACTTTTATCAAATAACGTATCAGTAACTTTTGAAACTTTAAACTGTAATTAGATCTTTGACTATTTTTTTTATCGGTATCATTATTGATTTTGTTATCAATAAATCCAAACATAATTAATTATTTTTGCTATACAGCTGTGAACCTTCACGGTCCTACATTCTACATGTTCTATCGATACCTATTTTGCCATTGCAAACGATCGTGTTCTCTTTCTTTGGCCCTAGATTTCGTCTTAAAATCTTAATTCATTTGATGAGTACTACTTGTTATAAAAAAAGTAAAATAACAATAATACCGAACTCCAAGGGAAATTCAAATCGGAAAGTCCCTTATCAAATGGCAAAATCAAAAGCTCAAACACATCAAATGAATGGAAAACAACTGTCATATTCCTGATTTGGTACAGGCATTTCCTTATGTAGAAAATTGTGGATTAAACCTGGTTTTATATCTCACTTGTATGACAGTCTTAGACACCTAATTTAGATTTTATTGGTTATGAACTAGTTTTCAATAACTATGAATACTTTCAGATATGTACTGTTTATCGTTTTTTCTTACATGTATATTGATCTCTTACACCACTGTTCCAGGTTAGGGAGAGGACCGGGTTTGGTGCCCACACACATGTTAACCCTCGCTACATTCTATATGGTACAGTCCCAAGTCTGTCAGGAGCCTGTTATTGATTGTTTGTCATGTGTTGCTGTTTATCCTATTTGTTTTTTCGTTTATTGTTTTATAGATATAAGATGTGGTATGAGTGCCAATGAGACAGTTTATTTTCGTGATTTCGCACCACTGTCCCATGTTATGGGAGGGTTGGGCGCCCGTCTACATGTGTAACACCGACACATTATGTATGTGCGAATCCCAAGTCGGGAGTTGGTAATTCAGTGATTGTCGTTTCCTACTGCATATCATGTTCGATTTTCGTGTATTGTTTTGTTACCCCTAAGGGTGACTGGGGAATATAAATATTGTTACTCTTGGTCTTTTTCCGACTGGCAGTAAAACCCTTGCCATAGTGGGGTGTGGGATGTACATGTACGCAGCCGCGTCCGGTCAGAATGGGCATTTTAAATCTAATGCTTCGTGTAGAAAGAGTGCTACGCTCTCTTCAGGTTAAGAACCCTTGCAACAACTTTTTGAGGGATTCGTAGGTGGCCTATCGCAAGGCAAAATATCTGTCCCTATCCAATATACCCTCCTTTTCCAGTGGAAGACTATCATTCCGGACGGCCTCCGTTACAGGACCTACCTATTGTATTGTTTTGTTAAATTTTGTTTCTCTTGAACATGCATGAACTATTTCCCACTGGACGTTAAGCAACCACCAATCATCAACCATAATGTTTTGTACATGAATCAGGCCGAAAGTTTTTTTTCTTTTGAGTTTTTTTTTTTTTTTAATGTGTCACGTCGTGGTCTTTGAAAGCTTGCTATGCAGAATAAGGTACTCTCATTTTGGAAGGCTGTACGTGCTTAATTCCATTTTATCTTATTACGAGTTGTCTCAATGGCAGTCATACTACATCTTATTTTATATAAATCATTTTGAAGTAGTTGATCGCCATTGGTTTTAAAACGCGTCCAATATAATGTGGATATACATTTTATAATTCTTTGATATAAATGTCATACAAATCTAGCTAGAATTGTATGATGAGGGCGTTGACAAGATCGGACATTTGATGATGTTTCTTTTTTTGTTTATCATATGGCAAAAACAACAGTTATTGAAATTAATCAGTTGATCATAATGTTTAATATATAGATTTTCCTTTCTTTCATTCATTTTCTGCCATGCAATTGAACAGTATACTTATGACTTTTATACACTGCATCTATGTATGGCATTAACATGTTTGTTATTTTTTGGTTTTTCAACAATGCTTCTGCTTTTCTATAATTGGGTCTGAGGGAACAATGGTTGCATTACTCATTTACTAACTGTGTTATTAACTTACAATTAAGTATTGTTTTGTTATTGTTATTGTTAGTGGATTTAATTAGATTTACAGAACAAAACCTCCGCTTTTGTAGTATACTCCCCTTATTTATTGTTATAGTACATCTACTACATACAAATAGACATGGAAGTGCATTTAAACATCCCATACAAACAGACGTGATAGTGTATTTATACATCCCCTACAGACACACGTACATGGTATTTTCCTTTTTCATCCCTATGCCAAAATGACGTGGTATCGTGTTTTTAAATTTCCTGCAGACAAACAGACGTCGAATAATGATGGTGTATTTATACATCCCCAACAAATAAATCGATGTGGTGGTGTATTTATACATCCATACAGAAAAATAGACAGAAGGACGTATTAGTGTATTCATACTCTCACAACGTATTACATACCTAATATCAATGTATGAAATTGACTGGATATTAATAAATGTTGGAAAAAAACAAGGTGCTATGGTTTCTAAAATGATCTTAGATCTGATTAAAACTGTTCTAAACTTCAGAAAAAAGCTAGTTTCCTGTACAGACAAAAATAATGTTCTATTTGATGTATTAACCCTATAAAACTGTTAAAACCAACATTTGCACGACATATATTTTTTTAATATTCCGCCTCTCATTTATTGATAAAACAAAACTTAGTGAACCCCAGAAATATTATAATAAAGTATAATATACAGTCAAATAAGAAAAAATACACAATACATCTAATACTTAGAGACACCACTTAATTTAATGTGATGGTCAAATTATGTTCCCATTGGCAGACTTGTGCTTTCATCTTAAGGAAAGTCACACTATTTTCTTTTGAATCATGGTACATGTACTAAAAAACAGAATTACATATCGGATAATAAATTTTCTTTATCAAGACAAATTGAAAGTTTCTAATTATTTGGGAGTAAATACTTTTTTCTTGAGCAATTAAGTGAGGAAATGAACATGTACAACATGTATGTACAGTCTACTATTAGTACCTATCATTTATTTATTATTTCTAAATTCTGCAGACCAAAAAGAACAATTCTAACAAATCAATAAATGCAATGTTATTTAAAACACTTATGTATTAAAGTGGTTCACTATTAAACAAAGTACTTAGTACAATGTAAATATATAATATCGAATGTTACCTTAGATGTTTTAACCATGGGATCCATTCCTTTTTCTTTAATCAGCCATTGTGTCAACTCCAAATTTCCAATCTCAGCTGCCAAATGTAATGCTGTTTTACCTTCCTTTAATGACAACATATAAAAGTCTGTAAATATTATGTGATAATCTGAAAAATATTGTGTTTTGAGTATTAATGAATACAACACCACATTTAAAAAATCATTTAATACATCAAAATTAAAGAACAGTGCAATTCAAAACACTTTTTAAGTGATTCACTATTAAGGATAGCACTACGTTTCTAATGGAAAATGTTACCTGCAATGTCTTATCCATGGGATCCATTCCTTTTTCGTTAACAAGCCATTGTGTTATCTTCAACTCATAATATCTATTCCCAGCTGCCAAGTGTAATGCTGTTTTACCTCCCTATAATGACAACATACAACAGTCTGTAAATATTATGCGATAATCTTGGAAATATTGTATCTTGAGTATTTTTTAATACTGCACGACATTTAAAAATCATATACTAAACAAAAAGAACAATGTAAATCAAAACACTTGTTAAGTGATTTATTATTAAGCATAGCACTACGTATGACATCATATAACATTCTGAAAATGTTTGGGATAATCCTGGGAATATTGTGTCTTGAGCATTTCTAAATTATGCTGAACATTTAAAAATACATTCTAAACAGGTCCGTGAATATTTGCGTCCATTTGTTTTTCGTTTTAAGAAATCAAAAAAGATAAAAAGAAGGTATTTTCGTTTTTCGTTTTTCAAATCTCAAAAACAAAAATGAAAAACGAAAGTGTTTTTGTTTTTCATATCTGATATAACATAAAAATAAGAAGAAAAACGGCATTTTATATGTCATTTGAATTTAGACAATGCAATCAATTTGAGTTTCAAACCCATGGAAATTGAAATATGTCAAGGTAGCTTTTTTTATTTCAACGTAGCTCGTTTTCATTTAAACAACAGCAGCACTGAAACGCTTTGTAGATGTAGACAAAATAGACCGACTGACTTATGAAATGAGATGAGGTGATACAGTAAACAAAGACTGCCAAATTATTCAATTTTTATCTGTGATAAGAACTACAAATAATAAATTTAAGTATTAAATAGATTAACAATTTAAAATAAACAAGAACATATACTGCAAAGAGGATAGTACAAAACTGATATATATATATATTGTATTTACTATATCGCATTAATAGAGGAGGTAACTACTGAAAACTAGCCCGACCGTTAAAGTATACAGAGCATTTATATGGAACGCCATGACTGCCTTATGTTGATGATCATCATTATATGCAGTGGTCACATCATTATATGCAGTAGTGACAGCATTATATGCAGTGGTGACAGCATTATATATAGTGGTCACAACATTATATGCAGTGGTCACAACATTATATGATGTTGTCGGAATATTATATGCAGTGGTCACAACATTATATGCAGTGGTCACAACATTATATGCAGTGGTCACAACATTATATGCAGTTGTCGGAACATTATATGCAGTGGTCACAACATTATCAGTGATAGTGATGATGATGACTGATGGTGATGATTGTTGCTGATGATTGATGATAGTGATGGTGGTGGTTACAATTCGGTAAACTTCGTAAATTTTATCGGAAATTGTCGACCCGGTCATAATTGATAATAATGCCCCGCAAACAAAATGAAAGTTATTGAAGTCATGTTGTTTAGGCAGTTCGATTAAAAACTTTATCAGAGAAAAAATAACATCTGTTGTTGTGTGCAAATTGGACACACATTAATTTATCCATTTAGGGGTAGTTCATTCCGAGTAAAATCAAGGTCTAATATATTAACTCTCTATTAATAATTAATGTCCAATGTGTTGTCATGACTGTACGCCAAATTGATTACTCGGAGTCTCCTCTTTTCGATGTCTAATATAATTTCATTTTTTTTGTTATTTTCTCTAAAGTAATCGTTTAGTTTTCGTATAACATGTATAATGCTGTTCAATTACAATTTTTTTTTTAATATTTCATACATATCATGATGATTTATGTAAAAGAACAATAAAAGGATAAAACATCCCGTCGCCAAGAATGAACTAAAACAAAATATAAAAAAAAAAAACGAACACGGAAAAATAACAACAGGTCAACCACTGACAGCAGATTCTATGAACAGTTATATTTTCTGTACAAGAAACGCGTTGATCCACTAAATCTACTTACTACATGTATGTTTTATTCATTTCATATTCATATGTTTTATTCATTTCATATTCATATGGAGAAAAAGGAGACGTGGATGTACGACAATTAGACAGCAACCTTACGAAAAAGATAACGGTACAGTACTGGAGTCATATGGTCGGCAACAATAGACAGCTATCTAAACAATTTATAACTCTGAATTGAAATAAGGAAATTAAGAAATATGACCAATTTACCCCGAACTTATTCCACGCTAGGGACATTTTTAATGTCTTTTAATCTTATTTCAATAATCAGTATCATCATAGCTTAATATGTTTATACTTTAAGTATTTAAAAACATACATTATTGCGCATTTCTGAACATTTAACCCCAAATGAACATCTTCAGATTACTCGGGACTGTCATTTAAATATATCATGACTAGTATTTTTCCAGAAGAAACAAACATCTGTCAGAAGGAAAATATGAATGGTATTTTGGAAACAAACTCATCTATGTTGTTCAGCGATGTCATTCGAAATACAATTTTACTAAAACAAATAAGATTTGCAACACTGTTTCAAAAGGGCATGGAACAGCAATGTTTAGTGCAAAATAACTATTTTATGAATGGAAATCTGTTTTAAGTATATAATTAGGACTATGCAATATATACAAATTCATTAAGTTTCGACATTTTTCCAATGTTTACCCCGTGAGCGAAACATATACAGGAGAACGGAGCCTCACGTCTTTAACAGAAACAATCAAGACTTACCAGAAACAGTAAACTTTCCAAATAACGAAAAATATTCAGATATAAAATTTTACAACTTCTGACTTGGATCCTAAAATGCATGAGATATGGAAATAGTTTTGTTAGCAAAAATAACTGAAATCCCCAGACTATAGCAAAAAAACAAGCTTGTATATGAGAAGAATAAGAAAGCCAATAACAACAACGAGAAGAATTTACAGTAACACAATAGTTCTCCATTAAGAGACATGATAACGAGTGGTAAGTTTTTTGTTGTTGTAGAGTTTATATAAGTTAAAGCTGGCCTAGTATGGAAAGTCAAAGGTGTCATAATTCCAACTTTGCAATTCTTAAATTGTATGTATGTAACTCGGTAATTTTAAAATTCCAACTTTGCAATTCGTAATTTGTTACAGTGCAATTTGACAATTGAATGTTTGAGAATTGCAATTAGAACTATGTAATTCAAATATCTGATTTTGATTTTCCTTCATTTATTGCTACATGGTACATTTGTGACATGTACTTTCGTATTTTGTATATTATGATAACAGATGGCGCCGCCGTCGGAACTTTCGCTGCTGAATAACTCGGCCTTAAACAAACTCGGCCTATAAATACGCGGACTATAAGAGGAATATAAGTCAGATAGACGATGTTATTTACTCTATTTGAAATTATTTATCAATGAAATTAGTAATATTATTTTTCTTTCACCAGAGTACAAAGAATCCTATATGTGCCTGTCAAAAGTCAGGAGCTTGTAGTTCAATGGTTGTCGTTGGTCGTAAATTGTTTTGTTATAAATTAGGCCGTAAGTTTTCTCAATTAAATCGTTTCATATTTTTCATGTCGGGGCCGTTTATAGCCGACCATAAAGTATGGGGTTTTCTCATTGTTGAAGGCAGTACGGTTGACTATAATTGCTTACATCCACTTCGGTATTTAGCTGTGGTGGATAGTTATCTCATTGGCAATCATACCACATCTCCTTATGTATTATATTCTATTCTATTCGAAAATGCTGTGTTAGAAATGACCGATCGTGCGAGACGATCATTGGTAGTCAAGGACGTTAAACACCCCCCTAGTGTTAGAAATTATCGCAATTTTCGAAATAACCGTTAGAAACCTTAAAACTCATAGTGCTCGGCTTTTACGAAACTTTGTTTACTTTTAACTCTTTCGGGAAAACAGATCGTGAATAAATTCCTGTGGAGGCGTATATGCTTTTATTTTCCTTCTGTGTCTTATATAAAAATATGCAAGCGGGGTCGTGCTAATATGTCAGTTTTGTTGTAAAACATAAAAATATAATGTCCTCAGCCGCACTTAGTTTAATTATGGAAGTATTATATATATTTCATTTTACTTCCATGTTTTAATGGTGATTGAAAAGATGTCAACTGTACACTGTACACATGCCATTAATTGGATTAAAGGTGATTTAAAAGGTAAATTGTTTAGTTATAAATTAGGCCGTTAGTTTTCTCAATTGAATTGTTTTTTCATGTCGGGGCCTTTTATAGCCGACCACACGGTATTGATTTTTGTCATTATTGAAGGCCGTATGGTTGCATATGATTGCTTGCATCCACTTCATTTTAACTTTGGTGATAGTTGTCTCTTTATTATTATATTACAATGGTACATGCAGGAGCTGGGGAGGGATGGGGCACCATGGTTTTTTTTTAATTGTTCAGATATCTGAACATGATCATGGATGGTTTGGTTGGAGGCTTTATTTTTTTGGGGAGGAAGGGGAAGTGGGGGGGGGGGGGGGTGGGGGGGGGGGGGGGTGGAGGTAGGCTTCATTTCTGTGATTTATTCTTTGGTTTGTAAGCAATATTTCTCTATAATAATTTTATATTTAAGCACCACTTTTTCTCTGCTCTAGTTTATAAGATAGCGCTCCTTCATTCTCTATTCCTTATATGGCAATTGCAACAAGAAACATATGCATACATTTGTATGTTTTATTTGGTAAGTCTAATAGAAACTACAATAACATGTTTATGACGGATACGACATTGTGTTTAAATAAAACCGTTCTGTTTCTGTACGTTATTGAAAAAAAAAACGTTTTAAATTAAATCGAACAAATGTGTGTTTCGAGAACACTACCCATCCAACAAACAAACAAAATATGAATGGTCGGCGCCTTAATCATGCAGCAAGACATTTGTTTTAGATTTCTCCTTGGATACTGTTTTACTACCTTCTTTGTCTCATCGTTGTTCAGTTAATTTATATCACTCGTCTCTCCGTACTCGCGGTGAGCGTTTTGTTATATGTAACTGAATTAGACATATCCATGTCAATATCAACAACAATAACACAGTCATGTTATTAATTGACACTAAGCAAATTTTTTACCTAATATTTAAAGACGTATTTTGGTTTGGCAATTTTTTCCTGAACACTGAAGAAATAACATGAGGTGTCAACATTACACACGTACGTGGTAGTATTCAGCTAGAATCAAAGATCATGTACATTTAAATATGCATTAGCATTACCGGCATTATTCCGCATACTATCGTTGCTTGTATACTTTATGGGCTGTAGACAGAATATATCACTGGACTTTTAAATCAAGATACGGTGATAGATGAAACAAAGACCTCCAAATTATCTTATTTTCATCGTAAATGAGGAATAAAATTGTTAAATTTTAGTATTAAAACGATAAAAAGTTCAAATTATTCAGTCACACATATTTCAATAAAGATGGTAAAAATATATATATGTTACATGTATTACCTTACCGTATTAGTAAGGGAAATTACTACTGAAAAATAGCCTGTTCTATTACCATATCAAACTGCGCTGAAGTACGTCCATTATTCATTTTTCATTATTCAAAATTTAATAATGAATAATGAAATAGTTAATTTTTCATTATTCAACGTTTAGTAATGAATAATAAATAATGAAATAGTTCATGTTTCAGTATTCAAGTTGAAAAGTGAATAATTAAATAGATCATTTAATTATTATTTGACACTATCCCGAATTTCTTGATTTGCCATTTTTTATGTCAATTTACATATTTTCAAATTGATATAAAAAAAACCAATACACTCTTTGAATTTTTTATCTTTAAATCATTTTTTTTAGTTTCAGATGTTGAACTAGTGGGTTTCCCCAAATATTTTTAACGGAAATTCCGTGTTTTAAAATGTTATGAAGGACCTAAGAGCCAAAATAGGCGTAAACATTTTGAAATAGCAAATTTGGAATAATGGAATGGACATTTTGAATAATGGAAAGGAATGTTTAGATCCTACAGAGAAACCTTATATACCATTCGAAAGCTTATCGATAGAGAAACAAAATGTATTTAATCAGTATGTGCCGCAATGCCCATTAGAGGGGTAACTGATGACCTCAAAGTCAAAAATAGGCGTGAAAATTTTGAAATAGCCAATTTTGAATAATGGAATGGACATTTTGAATAATGGAATGGACTGTAAAGACCCTACAGAGAAACCTTATACGCATTCGAAAGCTTATCAATAGAGGAACAAAGGGTTTATAAACAATATGTGCAGTGATGGCGATTAGAGAGGTTACGGATGATCTAAAAGCCAAAATAGGCGTGAAAATTTTGAAATAGCCAATTTTGAATAATGGAATGGACATTTTGAATAATGGAATGGACATTTTGAATAATGGAATGGACTGTTAATACCCTTAATCCCCTAATTACAAAGAAACCTTATGCACCATTCGAAAGTTTATCGATAGAGGAACAAAAGGTATATAAACAATATGTGCAGCGATGCCGATTAGAGAGGTTACGGAGGACCTAAAAGCCAAATAGGCGTGAACATTTTTAAAAAGCCAATTTTGAATAATGGAATGGACTGTTAATACCCTTCATCCCCTAATTACAGAGAAACCTTTTGCACCATTCGAAAGTTTATCGATAGAGAAACAAAAGGTATATAAACAATATGTGCCGCGATGCCGATTAGAGAGGTTACGGAGGACCTAAAAGCCAAATAGGCGTGAAAATTTTGAAATAGCCAATTTTGAATAATGGAATGGACATTTTGAATAATGGAATGGACTGTTAATACCCTTCAGCCCCTTATTACAGAGAAACCTTATACACCATTCGAAAGCTTGTCGATAGAGGAACAAAAGGTATATAGTAAATTGTTTGTTTTTGTCTTCCAAAAATGGTTGTAGGATTATTGTAACTTGATTTCTGTATTGCATGATTTGAATGAAACATTTACATATATGGGATTCCCTGGATATATCGAATTGGGAAGGGAAGTTATATATGAATAAGGAGATGTGGTATGTTTGCAAATGAGACAACCACCAACCAAAGTTCAAATGAAATGGATGGTCGCAATTATAGGCAACCGTACGGCCTTCAACAATGAGAAAAACCCATACCGAATGGTCGACATGAAAAATGTGAAAGTAATAAATAAATCATGTTATCCAAGACTACAATATCGATCATTCATCCAACAGATTTAGTGTAAAGACGTCATAAACAGTTTGAGAAATGCATGTATACATTATTGTTTAGGGGTCAGCTGAAGTCCGCCTCCGGGTGCGGAATTTTCTCACTGTGTTGAAGACAAATTGGTGGCCTTGGACTGTTTTCTGCTCTTTGGTCGGATTGTTGTCTCTTTGACACATTCCCCGTATCCATTCTCAATTCTATGACCTTGTGCAATGCCCAAATATAAGTTAACAGTATCGACTGGATCATATACAGCAATATATATTTATTTATTTTTTTAATTTTTCAAAAAACAAAATCAATGTTGATAATTTAATACCAATAAAAGCAATATTTAAATGTTTTACTACTGCGGTTAATTGATAACGTTTATTCAACGGGTCAATTACTTTACATGGATCGTATCTAAATTTACGGCCTGTATAAATAACATCGCCGTAAAAATTAGATGTGATATTCCGCTTTAGAACTCTACAGGTACAGCCAAACTTCAAAACTAAATATTTGTATCTATAATGAAAGAATTTGGTAAAGGTTTTATTTTATTTTATTTTTTTTTTGTAACGAAATCCCTGACTTTAAAATTCATCAGTTATGCATAAATTGTGTTCATTGAAATCTAAAACGCGACTACAGACACCGGCATAACGAACAAGTTGTGACATATACACACCGTAAAAAGGGGCGGAAAGAACACCATTGTCATAAAGGTAAAATAAACAATCAGGAACGAAAAATCGTCTCTTTTGTCGAAATTTTTTGTATAGAGTTTCCCGTGTGAAACTGAAATATCCAAATCTAGAAAAAGGAAAAGTATTGTTGTCTGTATTGGATTTATTTAAACTTATTTCTTTTGGGTAAATTCCGGCAGTAAAATTCGAAAATTGATGATTATTTAAAGCAAAAATATCATCAATGTTGCTGTAAGTGTTTTTAGATTTATCAATTAAATGTAATTTAGACGGAGTTTACCTATAAACCGTGATTCATAACAGTGCAATAACAAGTCTGCTATTAAAGAGGCGCAATTTGTTACCATCGGAATACCTACAACCTGTCGATAAACTGTATTGCCGAAACGTACATATTTATATGTTGTCAAGGAGAAAATTAAATTTAAAGCTTTAATCATCTCATCACAGTTCCAGCAAGTATATCTAATAGAAATTCAAGAGATATGGGTTATCCATCCATGACAAAAAATCAGAACATGCACAGCAAAAAAAAACCAAAAAAAACCGCAAACACAAAAATCAATGGAACAGCGCTTTTATTGCTGTTCTTCATCTCAAAGTAGTTAGGCATTCAAAATCGAACAAAAAGAAAAACAAAACTCTCCCCTCACTGCAAGTTTAAGACAGCCCCTATCACCGGTTTGAGCGGAATTCTTTGTAAAACAGTTCGGGTAGACTTTGTAAGATGTAACACTACCAAGTCGGGCCCAGTAAAAAAAAATACTGGAAAGAAGCATATTTCCTGTTTTCATTAAAGAAGAAGACTTCATATGAGTTTTAGCAAAAAAATCTAACAAATCTGCAACCAGATTTGTTAAAGGACCGTTTTAATACATTAGAGAGCGTCTGTTTGATAAAAAAAAAACTCCAATTACGATACGATTATGTGATAGTGTAATGTATAGAGTTGAAAAATCAAGTGTCAACCGAATTGAACGGACAATCAAAAGCACGTAATTTATCGAAACATCCAAATACTAGTAGTTAATGACACTTCAAAATAGTTTATTCCATTATTTTCATATGCTTTATCATAAAAATTATTAACCAGTTTTTTAATAGAAGTAAGGGAACTAGTTAAAAGCCGAGACAGATTAGCGGTAGAACATTTACTTGAAGCTGGGAGGAAACGAAATATGACCGGGTTTTTGTGTAGTTAAGGATGCCAATACATAGTAGGGACTTTCAAATTTTCAGAGGAGAACTTAAGCTGACCGGTGTTAGTGACATGATTATTCTGTATTTGACTCTGTGTGAAGCGCACGGCCTTGAATGTAGTTGAATGAGTAATTTCATTCTTAAGGACTTCCGTGTAGTATTTACGTCATACCATCACCACATTGTTGGCTGCTTTATAAAAATAAGGAGATGTGGTATGATTGCCAATGAGACAATTATCCACCAAAGTTCAAATGGATGGATGTAAGCAATTATTGGCTACCGTTTGGCCTTCAACAATGAGAAAAACCCATACCGTATAGTCGGCTATAAAAGGCCCCGACACGAAAAACGTAAAACAAATCAATTGAAAAAACTAACGGCCTAATTTATAACCAAACAATTTACGAACAACAGATATGACATACATAAACCAACGACAACCACAGGCTCCTAACTTCGGTCAGGCACATATAGAACGGGGTTAAACTATATAGTTTGTTGGCGCCAAACAATCCCTTGGGACAGTGGTGTAACAATACAACATAAGAACAAACTTTAAAAAATCAGTTGAAAAGGGCTCATCTCATCAGAACGATACACACCAGAAAACATCTAACATAGAACGGACGTGGCAGCGTATCTATACATCCCACAAAAAAAAAGACACTAAGTAAAGATCTGAGAATACTCATTATTGACAGCTAGTTCAAAGCCAATAACAACTAATTAAAAATTAAAAAAAAAAGTATCTAAGACTACATTATCAATCAGTTCACATCAATCGTCAAATGGATTTAGTGTAAAGACGTCATTAACAGTCAGAGAAAAACATGACCTTATGCAATGCCAAAATATAGGTATCGACAGGTAGTTGTCGACCGGTACGAACACAAAACGCTTTTACAGTACTTAAATTTTGTTTTTAGTCCTAGAAATGGGTGTATAATCTCCTTTTTTTTATTTATTTCTAAATTATTTTCGAAATGTGATATGCGGATATCAACAATATTCAGACATTTTGATATTGAAATAGGAATCAAGTGATTTTTGTCAGATTTCTCTTTTCTACACCAATTTTTACAATAGCATGAAAGAGTATCTCTAATGACCTAATGACATACTTTCCAATTTATTTTCGACGATGGACGATATATTGGTAATTTTTTTAGAAAATTTATAACCTCTCAGTCCTGAACGATGTAAAGGTCCCCTTTAAATACATGGCCAAAGTGATGATATCTAAATTTCGATGTTTTACACTCTCATAAGACGTCTATACTGACGTCTTATGTAACTGCCATATAATTAAGAAATAAACTTTTAACTGGTTTTTGTATACGTATTAGAAATTAAAGGTGGTTCTATGTTATCAAAATATGAAGGTTTTGAACGGTAGTAATTAAAAATACTAGCATACAAATTAATGTTGATGTATTTTTTTTTTTTAGAAAATATCTTATATGATCTTCAGATTTGTCAATTCGAGGGAACAGTCTATGGTAACAGAAAGCTGTTATGATACGTGTACATCATATTTTGGACTGAAAAACAATGTTGTATCACACTCGTTATAAATATTGTGAAATTTACTAATTGGCATTTGACCCAGTTTGCAAAATAATTGAGGTCTTCAATTGTTTTTAAATGTAGGTAAGGAATAATTAATTGTAAAATTAGAACAATGATTATTTCGTTGATTGTGGTTAATGCGATCGCCATGAGACGATTGGTTGCGTTGTCTTTTATCAACAACAGTCATGATATCAATACAGGAAGTTTAAGATATGTTCCCTTGGCTAATGATACTGTCATTAACACCTAGGGGATATGATGTCTGTAGTCGTTTAATCCAAGACAGTTCGCAAATTTTACGGATATCCTCAAATTGTTAATGTGCTTGTCTTGGTTATTTCCGGTCGGTTTGAAGTGGTTGGAATTTTAATAATTTAAGTTTGTGTTTGTGTTTTTCTGAATGTTGGCAAATAAAACTTTTGAATTTCTTAGGTCTTCGGAAGCGCTATAGATGTTTTTGTGTTCGTTTAAAAAAAATCAATTCAAGTTTGCCCTACATATTGAATACCATATTTCGGTTTTGTTCATATTACAAATATACGAGGCTTGGGTTTTTCAAGGAATATCATGTGAAAAGGAGAGAGAAAATTTCTTCCGTTCACTGATGACCGAACAGTACTATCTGAAGATAATCTGAAGCAGGTTTGTCATTTTCTGGCATTGTAAGGGAATATTTGTGGATGTCCACGTGCCTTTTTTATTGAATAATCATGTATGTAAAGGCATTGACTCTTCAAAAACAACTGTGACAATTGTGTAAGCCTGTTGATTTTGGGGTCAATAGAATAAAGGTATAGTCACCGTGTAATGTTACTCAAAGATGAACATAATTTAAGAAAATGTTCTGCGGGACGGACCTTCATACGACCGCAGAAGTCGAACCCTGAACAATTGGGGCAATTATGGATACTAAGTACTACTTCTAAGCTTGATAAAGCTCTGAATTTGGATTGTGATTTAAAAATATTTGACACAGCATAAGTTTATGAAACAGAGTAAATGAAGTCAGAGAACTGAAAAATTTAAAATTGAACTTTTATCTATTATGGTAATATTCAAAATCTAAATACACGGTTAAATTCAGCATATCCAAGTACACCAATAATTTAATTTATCTACTTATTAATAGACAATATTAGCATAGTTTTTAAAGGAGTTTGCTTCATAATATATATATATATATATATATATATATATATATATATATATATATAAACGCCTAAAAAGTGTACACAACAACACCAATAACAAAAAAAGGAACTATAAATGTAATTATTTATAAATATTTCGGATAACAGATATCCTTCATCAGTAAATATGATTGTGATGTTGAATGAATCATATATCAGTCTACTTAGATTAAACTATACAAATCTTGAAATATATATATATATAGATAGCATTCTGAAAATTAATTTATACAGAATAACAAACACACATAACACGAAGTTCTTCATACAAATTACCAAAAAAATGAAGAAAAAAATCCAAAATGATATTTATCATTAATACACTGTCTTAAAAAAAATCTATAAAACTCACCTTTGATTAGTTTTCAAAATATCTAATAATGAACAATAAATTTCAAACTATATTTAAACATAATTTCTAAAATTAAAATTTGATGCTATATGTATTTTTAACTATGAATCTACTAACAATTTCTATTAATTGTGCTATACAGCTCTGAATTTGGATTCGGATTGAAAATTGGACATACCATAGGTTTCTTACACAGAATGAATGTTGACTAAGAACTTAAAAAATTGAAATTGGACATTTCCTATTATGATCCAATATCCAAAATCTAAATACATGGTTAGATTCAGATATGAAAGAACTCCGAGAATTGAATTTGTGATGAAATCAAACGAAGTTTAATTTTTGACCCTTTGGACCTCAATGTGGACCAATTTGATAACCTTGAATTCGATTTTTGTTAACTTAAATTTAATTATGGACCTCAATGTGGACCAATTTGTTAATCTTGGGTTCGATTTTTGTTAATTTAAATTTAATTTTGGACCTTTTTGACCTTAATGTGGACCAATTTGAAAACCTGGCCCAGAATTAAAAATGTAAATTACTCAGTTAGATTCATCATATCAAAGAATCCCAAGATTTCAATTTTTGTTGAAATCAAACTAAGTTTAATTTTTGACACTTTGGACCTCAATGTGAACCAATTTAAAAACGGGGCCCAAAATCCAAAATCTGAAAACACGGTTAGATTCGGCATATTAAAGAACCCCGACATTTCAAAAATTGAATTACACCCCATTGAAATTGATCAAGAAACAAACAATTTATACAAAGTATTATAAAAGTATTGTTTTGGCTCCTTTTTGGTCCTTAATTTTTAAACAGTCCGGACAATAACCCTTAAAGTCAATCCCGACCTTCCTTTTGAGGTATGCAACCTTTTGGTAAAATTTTATAGATATCCATACACTTGTACACAAGTAATTTTCCCGAGACGAGAAATATTCTTGTTTTGGCTCCATTTTGGCCGCTAATTCCTAAACAGTAGGGACAATTACCACCAAAATCAATCCCAACCTTTCTTTTGTGGTATGGAACCTTGTGGTACATTTTCATAGAGATCCATACACTTATAATGAAGTTATTGTCTGGTAACCAAATATCTTCGGACGATAACCACGACGACGACCCTGACGCTGACAATGGCAAAACATCAAAAGACCGATACAATTTTGCGGTCGTATAAAAATGGTATCCAGATATTAGCACGAGTTGATATTGCTTGATCGAATAAAATGTATACAAATGATTGATGTAAGGAATTAATCTTAAAATTCAAAATGTCCATTCCATTATTCAAAATTGGCTATTTCAAAATTTTCACGCCTATTTTGGCTTTTAGGACTTCCATAACCGCTCTAATCGGCATCGCGGCACATATTGTTTATAAACCTTTTGTTCATCTATCGATAAGCTTTCGAATGGTGTTTAAGGTTTCTCGGTAATTAGGGGCTGAAGGCTCGCAGCAGTCCATTCCATTATTCAAAATTGGCTATTTCAAAATTTTCACCCCTATTTTGGCTTTAAGGTCCTCCGTAACCCCTCTAATCAGCATTGCGGCACATATTGATTATATACCTTTTGTTCCTCTATCGATAAGCTTTCGAATGGGGTATAAGGTTTCTCTGTAATTAGGGGATGTAGGGTCTTAACAGTCCAGTCCATTATTCAAAATGTCCATTCCATTATTCAAAATTGGCTATTTCAAAATTTTCACGCCTATTTTGGCTTTTAGGTCCTCCGTAACCACTCTAATCGGCATCGCGGCACATATTGTATATAAACCTTTGTTCCTCTATCGATAAGCTTTCGAATGGTGTATAAGGTTTCTCGGTATTTAGGGGCTGAAGGCTCGCAGCAGTCCATTCCATTATTCAAAATTGGCTATTTCAAAATTTTAACCCCTATTTTGGCTTAAAGGTCCTCCGTAACCCCTCTAATCGGCATTGCGGCACATATTGATTATATACCTTTTGTTCCTCTATCGATAAGCTTTCGAATGGGGTATAAGGTTTCTCTGTAATTAGGGGATGAAGGGTCTTAACAGTCCACTCCATTATTCAAAATGTCCATTCCATTAAACAAAATTGGCTATTTCAAAATTTTCAAGCCTATTTTGGCTTTAAGGTCCTCCATAACATTAAAACACGGAATTTCCGTTAAATATAGTTGGGTAAATCCACTTGTTTAACCTCCGAAACTAAATAAATAAATTAAAGATAAAATTCAAAGAGTGTATTGTTTTTTTTTTTCTGATATCAATTTGAAAATATTTAAATTGACATAAAAAAATGGCAAAATCAGAAATACGGGATAGTGTCACAGTCAAATAATAATTAAAAGACCTATTTCATTATTCACTCTTCAACTTGAATACTGAAACATGAACTATTTCATTATTCATTATTTATTTCTAAACGTTGAATAATGAATTATAATGAACTATTTCATTATTCATTATTGAATTTTGAATAATGAAAAATGAATAATGGACGTACTTCAGCGCGGTCCATATCAATACTGTTAAAATCAGAGATAAAGGATGAAAAGGAAAACGACTCCTTTTATCTAAACAGTTAGGGCGCCAGCTATATCAAGCTATAGGGTAGAAATCGTAGATTATAAGGAATTATGACTATCGTGCAGCAGCAAATATTACGTGCATATTCATAACGATACTATCTTATGTTCCATAGATAAATTCCACTTAAACTTCGCAAATCACCAATTTAAGTCTGGGTTAAACAAAACATCTTCTGAGTCATCGAGAAACTGCTCATAAGATGATATGTAAATTTAGATAAGAAAATGTGGTATGAATGTCAATGAGACAACTCTCCACCCAAGTCACAATGTATAAAAAGTTAACAATTATAGGTCAAAGTATTGCCTTCAACACTGAGCCTTGGCAAGCTATAAAGGGCCCAAAAAATGACTAGTGTAAAACAATAACATGCATACTCTTGCACATTATTATATCTACTACCCTCCTACGTTTATATACAAATAAAAAGATATGGTATGATTGCCAATGACAAATATCCGCTAGAGACTTATTGACGTAGATTGTAGCATCTGTGAGTCACCGTACGACCTTCAATAATGTGAAAAAAAAGCCATATCATATCACAAGTGTTAAAGACCCGACAAAACATCGCATCCATTTGCTGATCAATTTTGTCAATCCTCTGTTATTATTATCTTAATTATTATTATTGTACCTCCCATTTTCTAAAGTGGGGGGATTATATTGATTGGGGAGTCAGTCAGTTCGCTTTTTCGTCCGTTCGTTCGTTCGTTCGTTTGTTTGTTTGTTCGTTCGTTCTTTTTTTGGTCCCAGTCTTGTATCAGAAACTGCTCCTAAACCGCTTGACAGAATATAACGAAACACTCATAGAAACTTACTCACATAATATACTTGTGCATCTCCTATTTTATTTATTCATATGAAATGGATTTACTTTTGGGTGACATGGACTTCGTCATATCTGCACAATATGAGACTAGAGTACACATTTGTATCTCCTTCTCTCCCTACATTTGTTGTAATTCCCTAATCGTTACTTAACGTTCTCAGAAAATATACCTAATAATGCCATTGTGCACCTCCAATTTAGTTTTTAGTCCAACTTCTTTTTTTGGTTTCTCTTACCAAAGCATGGACCGTGCTGTTGCTTTATTTAGGGGTTCCCATTTTGTTTCTGCATTTCCTTCTAACCCCTTATAACAATTTATGACACTTCATCACAATCTTAACCAATTATTAGAACGTAATACAATCTTATAGGTTTGTAAATTGTAATGTGAAGATGTAAAATATATTTACTTCAAAATTGTACATGATTGCCATGCAAAACATAAAACAAAGTGAGAAATAAGAGAAAAATAAGGTCCAACAGAATTAAACCTTACAAAAATGTACAATCCAAGTTGTTAAATTACAAAATTGCTGTTTTTCATACGAAAACTACAAGTTCGAGTGAAATTCCTAATTACTCGCAATTGTCATTGTAAGTTTTCTCCTGTATTCCTTCTGGAACCTGAAAGCTCTCAGTGTTGTTCTTCGTCTCAAAGTCACATTATGATTTCAAGATGTGACTAAAAACTCTGAACTCAAAGCTACATGTAGTTCAAGACTGTACGCCCTTAGCATCGCATTGGTGAACACTGCTGCGGCGTTATATCAACAAATAAAAAATTTACCCTGGCAAAACAAAAAATAAAAAAATAAGCAATACTGTAATACATTGCCCCTCAACCTTATTGTAAAATATAGAGCAATACAAACAGAAAGACAACCACGGTAAACCTGAATTTATTTCTTGGAAAACTTAGCAGGAATTTGCGTATATGAATATGTTTTTACTATTTACGATATAGGGGCGATTCATATTCCAAAAGGGGAAACAAGTGATGCACTAGATAAGTTCAATATTCGCAGTTAAGAATTTATAAGAGGGTCTGGATTATGAGTGGGGAGGGGAGTCTTCATTTCTGTATTCTTTATTTTTTAGTCCAGTTTTCTCTATCTGGGATAAGCATAAGCAGTTAGGGATATTTTATCATATTTGGTTTGTGATATAAAGTACTAGTATTGAGAAGCGGAAGCTGAGAAACTAGGTTAGTTTTATAACAGAGACAGTAGTAAACCAGCATTAGAGAACTCTGGAATCTGAAAGTTATCTAGAGATCGCAAAACTGTATCAATTTACATCACTGAATAAAGATCAAGAACCACTAAGACAAGAATGCAGTGGCAATTTATATAGTTATCGTTGTTCTGAAAATAAAAATTCGATCACCTAAACGGGATTTTATCCTTGATGGTCGAACTGTTCACAAAAATATCAATCAATTGTTTGGGAGAAGATCAAAATAAACTTAATATTTATTGGTTGCGAAAAAAAATGTTATGCACATGATTCATTTATGAGACGCCGATTTGGTCAAAATTATTAATTCATTTGAGGAGATTCTCAAATATTTCAAGACCTCCATAATTCAAATTCAGGATATCCATAAATCATAAAGGACCTCCCGAAATATTTCAGGATCTCCACAATCCCGAACACGGAATATACTGAAAGATTTTAGGACCTCCATAATTCGATTCCAGGAATAATGGAGGTACTAAATCGATTGTTGGGGTTCGGAAATATTGCAGAATACCATGATTTCCAACAACAAATTAGGATATTCTTAAATACAATGATTTCCGTTAATCCGTGCCTCATAATCATTATGATAGAAAGGCACAAGTTACCAAAGGGGAATTCTAACTCATAAATCGAAACGAACTGACAATGGCATGGCAACAAAACAAAACAAAAGAACAAGCAAAAGAACAAACAAGTTTACAAAAACCAACAAAAACCGGGGGTGATCTCAGGTGCTCCGGAAAGGTAGGTACTCTTTCATTCAAGTCATTTAATAACAAACAATTCTCCAAAAAGAATCAGTAAGAAGCTAATGAAGTTATAAATCAAATAAAGAAAAAAAGATAAAAACAAAAGCGTCATTCCAGAAGAAAACAAATGCAGAGACAAAAAGAACAATGACAAACAAGGGAATTTGTCAAGGGAAACAATGACAACGCTAATAACTAGAAACTGACTAACAAGGCTTAGTGATAACTAGAGACTGACTGACAAGACTTAGACTTAGTGATACCATCCTAATTGGGGTATATAATGTCATATATAATGCTTTATGCGACTACTACAGATACGATCTGATACCTGTACCAGCGTTTTACTGTTGTTGCAAATATCAAAATGTATCCCGCCCCTAAAAGAAAAAAATCAAAAACAATATTATCATCCGTCCTCGAGCATCCGTCTTTGTCCGTTTGTTGCTTTTTTATTTATTGAAACTCAGACGGAGGAATCATGTTGGCCAAAGAGAATTCTGGTGTCTGCAATTCCCCTCTATTGCAGTGCTTTTTATTGTCAATGTTATCCTGGTCTGAACTCTGTCACGAACTGTTTTATCGATGTTGTTATATGTTATCATTACTGACACAATGCAGAAGAAGGATGTAGGAATATCTTCGACTGCATAAGATGACGAAATGATACTCCGAGAATTTTCTATTCGTGCAAGATGGTGTTTTCGGGGGGAAAATACCGATGCTGACGAATGTATAGAATTCCCATGGCTAAGATCAATAAAAAAAGTTCCGATTACAATCATTTCGACATTTTATACCAAATGATCTACCAGTCTATGGTCAATTATCAATAATACATTTTATGTGCAGAAAACGCACAATTTCGTTATTCTGTCAATCATTTATTTCTGTAATCAGGATTTTTTTTTACCTTATTCTTTATTTTTAAACATTTATTCTTTATATTTTAACATCCCAATATTCTCTATCCTTTAGTTTTTTGGCCAATTTTGTCTATTTTTCATTTTTTGGTGGCCATTATTTTCTGTAAACTCCCTCCACACCCTCATATATCTATGATTTACGGATGCAGATCGTACATGTAACCCCTTTTGAGATAACAATTAAACAATTGATCATATGAGGTGGGTGGGCATGCCACCCGGAGTAATACCCTTAGGCGCAAGTTCTTGCCGTAGCAAGCAAGAATATAATATGGTTTTAGGATAAGCATGGAAATATTCCTATAAAGTCAATTATTTAACATTTGCAGTCAAAATTCAATGTAAGATTGTCTTGAGGTAATACACCCAAGTGCCAAATCAAAAAGCTATGTCAAAGGATAAAAAAATGCTATGTTACCGATAAGGAAATGTTAGTTCAAATTTCAAGGTCACATCACGGTCATGATTAGAATATATTATATCGATACACACCGTATCTGATACAACTTAATTCCAAACATTATATGGTTTTTGTCAATGTCAAAAGATAGAAAAAGGTTTTGTATACGAAGAAAGAAGAAGGGAAGACATAATGAATACATGAACTTATTAGACTGTCAACATAAAAAAATACCCTAACATTGTTATGTACATGAAGTCATAGTTTATTACTTTCAACTTTAAACATACAAAATGGTAATGACAGAACATTCAGTATAATAACTCTAATAGCACATGATGGTGATGAAGCAAGTTGTTACCCCCTGGACAAAACATTGTGAAACTCAGCTTCGCCGCGGTTAACAATGTTATCACGGGGTAATAACATGCTCTATCAACCGCTCAGTGTGTTATTTATATTATATATCCCACTTTGGTCGTCATACATCTACTTCAACCTAGTAATCAAAATGAATATACTGTCAATGTTACATCAACAAGTCAACAAAATATATATGATCTTCATTAAAACTATTTCCTATTACAAAAGTTTCTGATGTGAGTGTTTTTGTCGTTGGATTGTTGTCTCTTTGGCGTTAACCATATCAAAGTCGTGTAAGAATAAAACAAATGGTGGACAACTACACGTGGGTATATTGTTAACTACATAAAATTGAAGTTCTTACTTTTCTAGTTGCCGTTACAATTAAATACGAAAATTGATTTGCCGCGGTCCTCATATGACTCCTCATTTTATAACAAGTGGACCAAGTGGGCCTCTTTTCAACAGGTAATTTGGGTATGGACTCCACTCTTCTTTTTGTTTTTGGTGTTTAAGATTTTTAGTAAATTACCTTAATTTCTCTACTGATTAAATTAATAACTACTCGTTTCCATACACTTAAGTCGTTTATACGTGCTGCCGTTGATATATTTTAGAACGTATAAACAGCTGGTGATGTAAGATCGTATGGATAAGAAGAAGTAAACATTGAATTGGCAAAAATGTTAAAATGTCACAGAAAATTACAAAAAAAACTTAACACATTGCATTCCCCCCTCCAAAAAAGAAAAAAAGGGGGTCTTATCAATTCCTATGTTTAATCACCATATATCATAAATTATATACAGTTTCAATGCTTTACTGCTTGCAATAAAATGGTCTGTCAAGTTCATAATATTCTGCATGTGCCTGTTCCAAGTCAGGAGTTTGTAATACGTCGGTTGCTGTCTCCTGTTACATTTTTATTCTTCGTTTATTGATTTAGCATAATTCAGTCTGTTGGTTTTCTCGTTTGAATTTTATTACATTTTGTAAAGTCGGGCCTTTTAAGTAAACTCTAACTAAACGGTATGGATTTTGCTCATTATCGAAGGTGACCTATAGTTGTTTCGATTCATGTCAATAAATCTCTGGTGGATAGTTCTTTCATTTGCCATTCTTATATGACGTGCTTCTTTCGCTTTGTAAACAACACCGTGATAAAATTCTCGATATATCTATAGCGCAGACTCAGAGATATACATAATAATGGATGTTACAACATACCTCCCTCGTAAATCCGCATGTATTGGAACCTATTTGCAAACGCTATGCCGATTTTATTGTTTTAAAAATTGTTTTGAAAAAAGACTACAGAACTTTTATTCTTATTCGGATGTATAACAAAAAGAATTAATGCACAAGAGCTCGGAGAAATCTACAAAATCAAAATAAATTAAAATTCCGCGAAAGTCAATTAATACTTTTGGCAAATTTATGTCATTTCAAAACATGACGTCATACAAATGAAAACGCTACTTATATATTTACTGATTTCAGCAAGTCAACATGGCGGCTCCTAAGTTACGAAATTTCAACTTTGGATTTGACGGTCGCTTACGAGAAAAACATGTAAATTAAAAATGGCAAATGTTGGGTTTGAGAATTAAAAGGATTAAGCACATTTTTTTCTAGCGGTTGTTTACGAAATAATTCATGCAAGCTACAGATTTATTAGAATGTTTTAGCTTTATCTAACAGGGGGTAAAAAAGAACAGCCACACACACGGCATACCCACCCTCGCTTCAGTTTTTTAATGAACGTATTTGTCCTATTAGAATCGAAATAATTCATGGAAGCCATAGATTTGTTGTAAATTTACAAATGGCCTGGGCCGTGATATTCGTTTATTTTAACCCTCGCTAACGCTCAGGATAAAATTTGAATACCACGGCCCAGGTCATGTGTAAATTTCCAACAAATCTATGGCTTTCATGAATTATTTCTTAATCATACCACATCAATTTATCTTTTATATCAACTAATAAGGGTGGTAGATATAATAATGTGCCAGAGTATGGTTACATAATTTCGATTCGACAGTTTCCTGTGCCTGGTTGTTCAAAAGACTCGATAAGCTTGTCCATTGGATAACTGTTTATCCAATTGATTATTATCCGTCGGATAAATTGTGTTGTTCAAAAGTCAGGATAGTGATTGGCCAGATATCCGCTGGACAAATTAATATTCAGTGGATAATTCCCAGAAATGATGTTCTCTTACACAGCCGCTTTAATGTCTAAAAAAAGTATCTTTTGAAACCACTACAAAAGTCAAAAAGTCTGAAAAGACCAGTTTTTGTCTGAATTTGCATGAATTTTTACTCGACATTCTTAATTTGTCTGAATCATTTTAAAAAATTCTTGACATAGTATGAATTTGTCTAATAAGGTTCTTGATTTTTCTTGACAAATGTCTTGACAGTATGAACATTGTCTTAAAATTTCTCGACACTTCCTGTATCATCTGATAAGAGTCTGGATTTTAATTTAGTCTCGACCAATTCTTGACTGTCTTAAATTTGTCTCGATCTGTCGTGACATATTCTTGACATTCTTAATAATGTCTGAATATGTCTCGACACATTCTTGACAGTCTTAGATATGTCTTGACACTATCTCAACAGTATACATTTCGCCTGAAATGTGAACAGACTTATTCTGCACTGTTTATGACATTCTATTGCTGTTGTATACTCCTTTTTATTATGGCTAAACTAAACTTTGAAGAATCAAGGATTAATTTGGTATAGTAAGATACCCTTTTGGTGCAACTAAGTTGGAATACTCTGAATAATCCCCCATGTAGTTTAATTTTGATTTATTTTTATTAAACATTTAAGTAATTGTTTTCACTTGGAATATAAGTCGAAGGTATTGACAAACAGCATTTAGATTTTTGCCGTTCGCAAAACTGCCAGTCAAATTTGCTTTACTGAAATAGGTGTCTTGTATCTCTTTTAGACCCCACAATTCATCTTTTGGGTTTGTGTGGCTAAACAAAGAAGGGGGGGGGGGGGGGGGGGGGGCTTTCGTTTAGGTCAAAGAATTTGTTCCCATCTTGATTCAAAAACCTTATTCATTTTTTAGAACAACCCAAAAACATTTTTTATTCAAATTTGAGTGTTGAATTTTATAATTTTTTATCAAAATAAATATTTGTGATAACTCCTTCCTGAAAAGAAAAAAATGTTTAGATCTATATTATGCATGTCTGTTTGAGAACCATTTCATAAGACCGATGATTTCTATAGAAATAAATGATGGGACCCATTATAAATACATTTTTTTTATTATTCCTGGAGTAGATAATAATTTTCTTTTAATCTTTGGGAATTATTCAATTTGTTTTTATGTTAAAATAATTAACTTCATAATTTTGATGAAGAAAATCCATTTCAGTTCAATTTTTTTTCATCAAAATGATGATTTTCATTTTCATCTATCAACAAACTTTTTAAATTGTAGTGGCATGGTCGGTCAACTGATAAGTTGTATGGCTGATTACAGGTAAAGCAATAACTTCTATTTGACAGTTGCGTGTACTCTGGGGTGTGGAATACCTTAATTTTATAAGGAACATCCTGTCCATGTGTAATACTTAATATATTCCAACAGATGACATTACACAAATTTTTCTTCTGTTAAATGAATGATTTGTATATCATCATAATTTGCTATTTTAATAAACCACATTTTGGTATAATAATTATTTACCATATCAACATTGAATATTATGAATGTAGAATGAAATATGTCTACAGTATGATTGGTTTGAATCATTTAATTTTATAAGATTTAGGAATCAAAATTTGTAATTATTTAAAAACCCACATTGAAATTGTTTTATATCAACACACCCATATTTGAATTATTTTATACTTTAGATTTCATAGCCATATTTGCATTTGTAAAAATATTTATATACCCAAATTTTCAATTATTTTACATGCCCAACTTTTATTTTTGTTGTAAAGAAGTGTAACTTGAAACAACAGTATATCATATAAAGAGAAATAAAGATTAAAGTTTTATCATGAATATTGGTCATGATTTGTAAAACTCAGAACTGTCAAGTAAATTTAAGACACGATTCAAAATGTTCAGAATATGTCAAGCCATACTGAGAAAAAATAAGAATGTCGAGAATATGTCGAGAAATTTCAAGACAGTATTCAAATGTCAAGAATTTGTCAAGAAATTTTTAGACCATATTCAGAATGTCGAGAATATGTTGAGTAAATTTCATACAAATTTAATATAAATGAGAATTTGTCAAGAAAAATTAAGACACAAGTCATACTTTTGGAGAATGTCGAGTAAAAGTTCATGCAAATTAAGACAAAAACGGGTCTTTTCAGACTTTTAGACTTTTGTAGTGAACCCAGAAGAAATTTGCAAGCAATTTCAGATCATCTTACAAAATAGTATTTTCTGAAATGTTGATATTTTATATTTTGGTATGGTAAATAGGTATTGTGATGTCATTTCTATGGTTTTTAGTTTTCAGTTTTTTTCTCTCTTTTATTTTGGAGGGGGTGTCGGTTTTCGTTGTTTTACAAGTCACAATGACTAACAACTTGGTCTGTTTTCGATATTTCCCAAGAATGACGAAATAATTAAAAACTGGCATATGCATTATGATTTTTAACAACATTGCATTAAATGTTATGTATCTTCAAAGGTTAGTTATTGTCTGGTGTAAAATTCATTAAGCATACAGTTTTATAAGTTCATCGCATTTTTCTTTTAAAGGACAATACATCGAGACTTACTAGAACAATCGATTTTCCGCTTTAAATTGTAATGTATTTTAAAAAGTATGAAATGACGTTCCACACTCCATAAAATGCTATACTTTTGTTTATACTACAGTACTATGCATTTACTACTTTTTAACCTAAATAGAAAGGTCATCAGGAGATTTTTAAAAAAATAGGCAAGCACATTATGACGATTGTACGGGTTTTTTTTTGTGTTTGTGGGTTGCTGATTCCACAAATATCTGTTTCATATAAATGAAAAAAAATCGATATAAAAGATATAATTTGTGTATATTAAGGGCGCATCCGAAATGTTTTAATCTTTGCCAGGTATACACAGAGGGAAGCACGTGTCTTGATACATTTAATTATACACTGTTTGTGCACGGCCATTTATTGCATATATTTTCCGTACTTTCGTACATGTAAGAAATGATTGATCTCTGGAATGCTGAAATAATCTGTTTTTTGGTTTAGGTTGCATATAAGAAATCTTTGGTACACTCAAATGGCCTAGGGACAGGGAAAAGAGGTAGGGCACCTATGTTTTGTTACAGAGGTGCCGTTTGCATTCGAAAAAATATCACCATTTATATATTGATTTTGTCTAAAAACCCAACCTTTTCGTACGGCTGAAATGAAAATGTCTTCCTATTCATATTTACTGCTGACGACAAAACGATGAGTGTAAAAATTGAAGATTAACACTTTATTAAACCACGGGAATAGATTTATTAAATATTCATAAACTAATATTTTTTGACCCGTTGAAAATAGTATTTAATAAATTTGCCACCCATTGACATTTGATAGGCTGAAATGTTCATTCATTCATATATTCAACATCCTGAAAAATGGACATCAGTATATATACAAATGTATAACTTATTTATAGGAAGTGACTCCCGTGCTTGCAACAAAACTCATTACGCGGGGCACACATTGTAGTTGCAGACAATTTAGTTAGAAATGGAACGGATATGAGGCCATACGAATACAGTACAACATTACCCATTAGAACACGCAAACAAGATATCAATTGATTTCATTCTATCCAATGAGATGGGACCTACAATACACAGTCATCTAATGATGATTCTACAAAATATTTTAAGAAATCATATCCAAAGGGCCATTGTATGTTTCAAACATTTCTACAACAACAGTTACTGTTACCAATCGACCAAATTTCTTCTTCATGTGGGCGTCAACTAGAACAAGGGTTTGACCATTTGGTCTTACGACCTATTTCAGAAAGTCACGTAACACGTACCATGCATACTAAGGCTACACGGAGGAGAATGGATGTGATCCACACATCAGACTATGAATCATATATATATAAAAGTCTAAATTGAAAACAACGTTCAAACCTATGATTGCGTTGGATAAAAACCGCAATTTTTATACGTGTGCATGTAAAACAAATTTCGTGGTAGAGGGGTCTAAATACAGCACAAACAACAATTTCCAAAAGAACAAAAAAAGTGAAAAAGTCCATTTTAACAAAACGCATTTGACTAACAGGTCGAACAACTGATGTTCTTAAACCCTGCTGACTGCCATTGGCGATTGCCAAATAAATTGATCACCAGATCTAACGAAATGGATCTAAATATTAATTTAATACCAAACAGAAAACAATAAACTTGTGGAAAAGATGGTATACCACAAACATGAGGAGCAAAAATTTGTACACCATATCCGGATTTCGACAATTAATGTCTCTTCAGTGATGTTAGGGATCAAAACGGTATTTGGAAGGCCATATAATTCATCTCAATTTAGGAAAGACTCTTGAATTTTAAAGAGTCGAAATAGGATGAACGGATCATATTAAACCCGAAGGAAAATATAATACAACCCCAAACGAAAAAATATATAAAAGTCTAAATTGAAAACAACGTTCAAACCTATGATTGCGTTGGATAAAAACCGCAATTTTTATACGTGTGCATGTAAAACAAATTGCGTGGTAGAGGGGTCTAAATACAGCACAAACAACAATTTTCAAAAGACCAAAAAAAGTGAAAAAAGTCTATTTTAACAAAACGCATTTGACTAACAGGTCGAACAACTGATGTTCTTAAACCCTGCTGACTGCCATTGGCGATTGCCAAATAAATTGATCACCAGATCTAACAAAATGGATCTAAATATTAATTTAATACCAAACAGAAATCAATAAACTTGTGGAAAAGGTTTGAACGTTGTTTTCAATTTAGACTTTTATATATTTTTCGTTTGGGCTTGTATTATATTTTCCTTTGGGTTTATATGATCCGTTCATCCTATTTCGACTCTTTAAAATTCAAGAGTCTTTCCTAAATTGAGATGAATTATATGGCCTTCCAAATACCGTTTTGATCCCTAACATCACTGAAGAGACATTAATTGTCGAAATCCGGATATGGTGTACAAATTTTTGCACCTCATGTTTGTGGTATACCATCTTTTCCACAAGTTTATTGTTTTCTGTTTGGTATTAAATTAATATTTAGATCCATTTTGTTAGATCTGGTGATTAATTTATTTGGCAATCGCCAATGGCAGTCAGCAGGGTTTAAGAACATTAGTTGTTCGACCTGTTAGTCAAATGCGTTTTGTTAAAATAGACTTTTTCACTTTTTTTGGTCTTTTGAAAATTGTTGTTTGTGCTGTATTTAGACCCCTCTACCACGAAATTTGTTTTGCATGCACACGTATAAAAATTGCGGTTTTTATCCAACGCAATCATAGGTTTGAACGTTGTTTTCAATTTAGACTTTTATATATTTTTTCGTTTGGGCTTGTATTATATTTTCCTTCGGGTTTATATGATCCGTTCATCCTATTTCGACTCTTTAAAATTCAAGAGTCTTTCCTAAATTGAGATGAATTATATGGCCTTCCAAATACCGTTTTGATCCCTAACATCGCTGAAGAGACATTAATTGTCGAAATCCGGATATGGTGTACAAATTTTTGCACCTCATGTTTGTGGTATACCATCTTTTCCACAAGTTTTTTGTTTTCTGTTTGGTATTAAATTAATATTTAGATCCATTTCGTTAGATCTGGTGATCAATTTATTTGGCAATCGCCAATGGCAGTCAGCAGGGTTTAAGAACATCAGTTGTTCGACCTGTTAGTCAAATGCGTTTTGTTAAAATATATATATATATATATATATACAAGTCTAAATTGAAAACAACGTTCAAACCTATGATTGCGTTGGATAAAAACCGCAATTTTTATACGTGTGCATGCAAAACAAATTTCTTGGTAGAGGGGTCTAAATACAGCACAACAACATTTTCCAAAAGACCAAAAAGTGAAAAAGTATATTTTAACAAAACGCATTTGACTAGCAGGTCGAACAACGGATGTTCTTAAAACCTGCTGACTGCCATGGCGATTGCCAAAAAAACGGATCACAGATGTAACAAAATGGATCTTAATTTTAATCTAATACCAAATACAAAACAAAAAACTTGCGGAAAAGATGGTATACCGCAAACATGAGGTGCAAAAATTTGTACACCATATCCGGATTTCGACAATTAATGTCTCTTCAGTGATGTTAGGAATCGAAACGGTATTTGGAAGGCCATATAATTTACCTCAATTTGGGATTGACTCTTGAATTTTGAAGAGTCGAAATAGGATGAACGGATCATATAAACCCGAAGGCAAATATAATACAAGCCCAAACGAAAAAATATAAACAAGTCTAAATTGAAAACAACGTTCAAACCTATGATTGCGTTGGATAAAAACCGCAATTGTTATACGTGTGCATTCAAAACAAATTTCTTGGTAGAGGGGTCTAAATACAACACAACAACATTTTCCAAAAAACCAAAAAGTGAAAAAGTATATTTTAACAAAACGCATTTGACTAGCAGGTCGAACAACGGATGTTCTTAAAACCTGCTGACTGCCATGGCGATTGCCAAATAAACGGATCACAGATGTAACAAAATGGATCTTATATATATACAGATTACATGACCCTTTTCTATATCGGCCCGGGTATCATTCCCAGACCCCCATATCAGACCTCGACTACCCGGGCCTATATGGAAAATGACATGTATTGATCTTTTCTATATTATGCTATCGATGAACGAACGCACCCAAGCTGATAACCCTATATTAGCCTGACCACGTGACATCACATTTGGCTGTTATGAGTTATCAGCCTGAGTGTGAATTTATGGCTAGATTACTTCCGCTCGTAACACATTTGCTAATACTATCATAAGAATGCTATGTATATGATTAATATAAATAAATCATCTGATATTGAATGTATAATGATACGATGATAGTGTGATAACGCTAGAACAGACATGTCTCTGGCTAAAATAATTAAAAGAAGGTTACGTTATAGACATTGACCAAGCAAGTCGGTATATGTCATTTAATCTGCACGGCTCGGGTGACCCTTCTTGACCCAAACGACGTAGGAGTTCTGGTTAATGGGTCATTCCGATCGTGCAGATTAACGATATATACCGATTAGATTGGTCAATAACTGTTTTAACACATGACGCCATCAATTTACATGCAAGTTTTGGAAATATTCTGAAGATATTCAATACACGGTTCCTGAGAAAGGTTTTTTGTAGGGTAAAGACGGGAAAATACGCATATAAATTAAAAGGTTGGTAACGTTTAAATTATAACTTTTTTGATATTCAGGCTTTCTCCTAAATTGTTACAGTATTTGGAGAATTGTGTTTAATTGGCAGACCTTTGATTGTTTCTGTTAAATTTATTTCACCATTTTTACATAAATTCGAAAAGATTAAATCAAATTGAATAAGTTTTCTTTTAAGTCGGCAATATAAATAAAAATACAACATAAGCTCTGAGTGATCTTTTGAACCGACATAAACTATTTAGAACTTGGCATATTGTTTAGACACCTGTCTATTGTTTAACACTATATGTTGCCCTTTAGATATGCTTATGTGGTTTTTGTCGTTTGATTGCTGTCTTATTGGCGTATAACAACATCTTCTTCAGTTTTAGTTCCGTTTAACGTACTTTTAAGTCGATGAATGGCAAATCATAGATAAAGATACTCGGAGGAAGATTAATCGAAGAGAGATGTACTTAAATTTATAGTGCAAAGTGAACAAAACAAAACAAAAAAGTTTCACTTTTCAATCTTTAACTTCCCCCCTTCCACAATATTTTTCATTTGTATTTATTCTGAAGACATGTCCAATCTAAACGAAGTCTGATTGATTTCCAACTTACGAGTAAATTTCGTGTCTGTTTTGGCACATACTAGATAATAAAGCTCATTAAATTCGATCCCAAAATAGCGGCCGTACTTTGACCTATAATGGTTTACTTTTACAAATTGTGACTTGGATGGAGAGTTGTTTCATTGGCACTCATACGACATCTTCTTATATCTACTTAAAAGGAATAAATATCTAAAAAGTAGGGCAAAATTAGTTATTCGTGCCACTAGAGGTGCACATAGATATATGTGCCCCTCTATGAGCACGAGAAGCTTTTTAGGTCGACCTAATCCTCCCCCACCCCCCAAATCACACTGAGGGGGATTATTAAGATCATGCTAATTTTTCCTGGGGGAAATGGATTGCTCCAGTTTTTCCCTGACACAAATGGCATTGGGAAAAATGGCTATAGGATACCTGAACTGAATCGATCAATCAGGGGAAGTGGTTCTTCCCATTTGTTAATATGTATCAAAATGCCTACAACATAAAAATGCATATTTTACGAGGTTTTTTTTTTTTGTCGTTTAACACACCGAGAGATGTCTGGATTGATAAAATGAAAGACCGGCCATAGGGAGTTCTTTCTTTGGGCAATACTGAAACCCTAAGGTGTGTGATATGACAAGAAAAAACATAAAATATGCATTTTTATGTTGTAGGCATTTTGATAACCTGTAATTCAGTGGTTGTCGTTTGTTGCTGTGTTTCATATTTGTTTTTCGTTCATTATTTTTTACATAAATTAGGTCGTTAGTTTTCTCGTTTGGATTGTTTTACATTTGTCATTTCGGGGCCTTTTATAGCTGACTATGCGGTATGGGCTTTGCACATTGTTGAAGGTCGTACGATGACCTATAGTTGTTAATTTCTGTGTCATTTGGTCTATTGTGGAGAGTGGTCTCATTGGCAATCATACCACATCTTCTTTTTATATAATCTGACTTAAATACCGTCAAAAAATATTATTTTCTGCAAAGATTTTCAGGAAATTGTATCCCATTTCACCGACGACATTAAAATGGGATTTTCTTTTCGTATCAGCTTCCGAAAGTGCAATTTATAGAAAAAAATGAGACAGTGCAATTTAACAAAAATCAACGTTTAAAACATTTAGAAGGAAGATTTAGTTCAATAAAAATAGGAGCTAGTTGAAGAATTTCCCTACTGCGGCGAAAATATGATAAAACAACTTTTATTGCAAAAGACAGCTATACCAGTATATGTAATCTCTATTTGTGAATTGCTGCTCTAGCTTAATTCATTTCCTATACTAATTAAATTATAGTCACTTTTAAAAGTAATTCATAACAATAGCTATATTTTTTTCTACTCATGCACGCGTATACCGGTATGGATGATTATTTGATTAAATGGTGTTTAAAGCCACTTTCAGCACTACCGTGCTATTTGAGGCGGTCAGTTTATATTGATGGGGAAGCCGTAGTGCCCGGAGAGAACCACCGACCTTTGGTAGGAAAACTGACAATTCTAGTCAATTAAGCCGCTTATATATACACTTCCAGATTCCAGAACTGTAAACAAGGCTAAGGTACGTACCGACCATTCATCTTTTTGTTTTTTTTTTTGGGGGGGGGGATGTTTTTTTTTAAATGTTTGATTCCAATGTTCTTGAAAAATACATTATTTGTTTCAGAAGGGAAGCAAACAAAATAGTTTGTTTCCATTGAAAATATCTTTCCTTTTTAGAGGCAGTTTCGTCTACTAGTATAAGAAGTTGATACATAAATTTCAAGTATGTTCATATTTTGTAAATTTTGCCTTGCTGATCATTATAGCTGTTCAAGTTTATCTTTATATATTACTTTTCTCAAAATATTAGTAAAAAAAGACACAAAAATGGGCAAAAATCAGACATTGAAAGGGTAATGACTCCTGTAAGGGACGGTCATTTGTTACCCCAAAAAGAGGGAATAGGAGGAAATTAAGGTGGGCCTTGACATTTTTTTTCGAATGGAAAGTTCGTATTATTTTTTTTATATTTATAAATTTGCGGCCGTATAATGGTATGGCGATGTCATCGTCGTCCGAAGACATTTGGTTTCCAGACAATACTTAAGTATAAGTGTATGGATCTCTATCAAACTGTACCACAAGGTTCCATACTACAAAAGGAAGTTTGGGATTGATTTTTGGGGTTATTCATGTTATTGGCTTAACTGTTTAGGAATTAGGGACCAACAAGGGGCCAAAAACAAGCATGTTTCTTGTTTCAGGACAGTCAATCACTTGTGTATGAGTGTATGGATTTCCATGAAATTGTACCACAAGGTTCCATACCAAAAAAAAGGAAGTTTTGGATTAATTTTGGGGGTTATGGCCTTAACCGTTTAGGAATTAGGGACCACAAACAATACTTATCTAATACTGTATAAATTGCTTATTTCTTGACCAAGTTCAATGGGGTTTAATTCAAAGTCTTATTTCTTGGGGTTCTTTAACATGCTGAATCTAAACCGTGTAATTTGATTTTTGAAGTTGATCCCCGTTTTTAAATTGGTCAGAAAATGAGGCCCAAAGGGTCAAAAATTAATCTTTGTTTGATTTCATCAATAATTGAATTATATGGGTTCTTTGATGTGCCGAGTCTAATCGTGTATTTGTATTTCTCCGCTCGCCCCAATTGTTAAGACCTGTGTGTGTGTGTGGCGGGGGGGAGGGGGGGGGGGGGGGGTGGAGAGGGGATGGGGGGTATCTATGTCTATTGTTTCCTCCCACGTCCCAACTCCCAATGAATGAAAATGAACCTTCAGTAGTTGATTTATAAATTTAGTCATGTTTAATTATTTATTTGTAAATCTGTTCTTGTCTATACTATTTGCAAGGAAAGGTTTCTCTATAAATAAGTTATCAAGATAATAGGCAATAAAACAACAAAACTCATAAGAGCCCACCTTGCCAAATGAGACCTTTACTATAGAGCATATTCAGACTGTTTTCATTGCACTATTTTTTTTTTTTTTAAATCTATTGTAGTTTTCAAGATAAACGCAAAATATTAAAAGCCGCCTCCGTAAACTGAATCTCCGCGAACTGAACCTTTATCGAAAACAAAATTATTCAAGGGTTCACAATTTTGGAAAAACATTACTTTTACTTGAACAAATGTGTTAAAATTAAGAATAAGATATACGAGTCTCTATCCAAAATCAATATGAAAGGTAGGGCTGACTAATTGGACATTGCTCTAGATCATGTATTGCTCACCATTTCAACTGTTTAAAGTTTCTACCCCAAAACTCGTATTTAAAGCCAATAACTCCTACAAGGATTCATCGCCGGAATAAATTTGGTGGTAATAGAAAGTACATGTAAGTATAGATCTTGACATTGTGCGACATTTTTTAATGACAAAGTGGTTTTATTATACAATTTCCCGTTGTTTTTCAATGGGAACTATGTGCCACTGTGTCAGTATCGGCAACCTATCAATAGTAAATGGTAATCGTTGAAAGGGGTCTACTGACCATTAATCATTTAGAGTTTCCAAACATATAGCTTTGCAGTTTCAGTGAAGACGATTTTTTAAAAATTGACCTGTCAAATTCAAAGATTGACTCTGGTGGTATTATTTTTTACCAATCGGAACTAAATGAAGGTCTTTTGTACAGTACTTTCAATACATTATTCTTGCAAAGATTTATTAAAATTGGCTGAGTGGTTTCAGAGAAGAAGGTGAAAATGTGAAAGTTTACGGACGAGGTATGCTTAATGACGAGGAGAATAGCTCAGACACATGGACTTACAGGCCTGTATGAAAATAACAGCAACCGTTGGAAAGAAAAAAAGATATTTTTAGCATCCTCAATCCTCAAGTTTTAATACTTACGGAGCCTTGTTGGTCTTGAGATGAGTAGTCCAGCACTAGATATGTAAAGGAAATTTATATCTACAGCGCTGGACATTACATTGTATATCTACAGCGCTTGACTTGAAATCTATAGCGCTTGATTTTACTTCTGCAGCGATTCACTTAAAAAAACACAACTCTCTATCTGTATGAAACCAAAAGGCCTCAGTAGTTTTTTTTTATGTTCATTTAGACACCAATCTGATTAAAATAAAGATGTTGTATGTCCAAGCTTTGCTTACAAGGATTTGAAAACGCGCCATTCTATTTTCTGTTTTAAAGGCCATTTGGGATTTTATGGTTTTGTCGGATTGATACACACCTTCAAAAATTTAAAAATACACTTTTTTTCGTTATTTTTTAAATTTTATTATTGTTTTGTTATTTTGCTTCCCTTCTGAAATAAATAGAGCTTTTTTAAAGCAATTAGGAATCAAACATTTAACAAAAAAATTACCACCTAAAACAAAGATGAATGGTCGGTACCTTAGCCCTGTTCGACTCCTTGAGTCTGGAGGTGAATATATGAGCGGCTTCCCACGAACCCTTCTATATTTCTGATTACTGTCTAGTTGAAGCACCTACCTCGGTAGCGTGCTCGCCTCGAGTGCAGGAGGTCGTGGGTTCGAACCCCGTCCGGGTCAAACCAAACCCTTTAAAATTAGTATTTGCTGCTTCCCTGCTAAGCACGTTGCATTAAGGAGTACGAGCAAAGACTGGTCGGCTCGGAATGAGAATAATGTGTCTAGGTAAGGTGTCATGTCTTCCTGGGGACTGTTACCTTGTGAACTAGCACGTTAATAAGCCGGCTCAGCGTGTCGGTCTAGTACAAAGCAAGGTAAATAGTCATATTACATTAACATGTTCCCGTCTTGAATATGCATATTTATTTGCCACTGGACGTTAAGCATTCATCCATCATCATCTAGTTGAAGCTGCAAAATAAATGCACGAAAACATGATAAAAAGCTGGGTGACCGAGTAGTCAAACTACTGTATCACTAGCCTGTCAACACTTAGGTTGTGAGTTTGAATCCAACACACTGCAGGTAAGCTCGATTCCAATCCTTATTGACAAGGATTGTCAGTTTTCCTACCGAAGGTCGGTGGTTGTCTCCGGACACTACGGCTTCGTCCACCAATATAAACTGACCTGCCACGAAATAGAACGATAGTATTGAAAGTGGCGTTAAACACCAATCAGTCAACCATTTAATCAATCAACCAATCAATCAATCATCCATACCCGTATAAGTATGCATAGGTAGATAACTTTATAGCTATTGTTATGAAATACTTTTTATAATGACTGTGTTTAATTGGTGTCTTTTGGAATAAAAGTTGTTTTAAAATATTTTCACCGCAGCCGGGAAATTCTTCAGCTAGCTCCTATTTATATCTTCCTCCACAATGTTTGAAACGTTGATTTTGTTAAATTGTACGGTCTTATTTTTTCTATAAAATGCACTTTTGGAAGCTGATACGAGGCTTGGGCTGCTAGATCAGAAACAGAAGGCTAATATTCAAAAACAAAACGGAGAATATCCTAACGTAGGATCAAATATTTGAACTCTAGGTGCTCAATTTAATAACTTTAACCGTATGTTCATTATTGTAGACCCATCAATTAAACCTAAACTTTACAATTCAATTTTTGTCAATTTGCCAACAAGTATATAAGATGTGATTTTTTCATCTTTAAAACGAGGTACCAACGTGCCAAAGTTTATCTCAACCATTTTCCAAAACGATAGCTACAGATTTGAGCCGGGTTTATAGTCATTCCGGAGAAGCAGACCGGAATCAGTTATGACGTGGACAGTAATCGTTCTAATCGTAATCATGTTCATTGACCATAAGAACGATGAAAGCACATCATATAAGCGATAAGGACGTTTTTACATCATATAATGAAGTAAACCGAACCACATCATATAATGTTACAAGCACATATTAATATAATGACACAACCACATCATATAAAGATGTTTGCACATAATATAAGGGAAAATGCACATCAGATAAGGATATTTGCTCATCATATAAGTATATTTGCACATCATAAAAGGACCTTTGCACATCATATAAGTACATTTGCACTAAGTACAATGTATATCTGCACATCACATAAGGATATTTGGACATCATATAAGGATATTTGCACATCATGTAAAGGTATTTGAACATCATATAATGACAAGTGCACATCATATAAAGGTAAATGCACATCATGAAAATGGGCATAACAAGACAGTTTTGGCGTTCCATATTAATCATGAACATGATATCAGATCAAACCTGCGAGTCGGCCGTGGACACCTTATACAATTGCATACACCACATACAGTTTACCTTTTGCTTATAGTACCCGACTTACGGACTTGACAACAAAACTCAACCTTGCTCACTGATCCATGAAATAAGGTCGAGGTCAGGTGATTCCTGTCTGACGGACATAGCGAACTTGCAAGGATCTTATATACCAAATATAGTTCTTCCACTATTTATAATAAGTGAGATTTCCACATGATAAAAACACTATATATTTTTTCTAAGCAGTCGTTGAACATCAACATGAGGTCAAGGACAATGGACACATAACTTACGGAAACTTAGTAACATAAGGTATGTATAGACAATGAATGAATCATCTACTTCTTTTACCATATAAAATTAAGAAAACTTTATACAAACAGTTTACCCCGCTGCTGGATAAGCATCTCTGTCGCAAGGACAGAATAATTAACTCATGTTGTACGGTTGTCCCATTGATGTATTTAACATCTACTTGTAAAATTTTTCCATTAAGTGTTGAAAACTTTTAGACTATCACATGTTTTGAATGTAAATACTTTCAAATACATACACGAAAATCCTTTTAATGCCCCCCACTGAAGCACATATTTCTTTATCTAAAGGCAATTACTTCAAGATAATTTTTGTTTGTTTTTTTAAACTCTTAAAACGATACCCTACAAGAAATATAGGCTCTGATACAAATAAATCAGTCCCTCCCAATGATTAACATTCCTACTCGCGATGAGAGAGCCAATGAGTTATTGACTTTGCCTTAAGGCCACACAAGAGCAACAGAATATAACGACTGAATTATTCGGGTAAGTGGGTCCTCAGCACATTCGACACAGAGGTCATACATTTTGAATTTACCACTTTCAATATTAAGCAATTAACAATTTTGAAAATACTTTTTATCTTTCAAAATCTTTCTGTCTAAATTTACAGGAATAAAACAGGTATCGAAGTTATTGTTTGGGATTTAAAATGATTCACGATAATACAAACAAACATCGAAGTACAGCAAATACAATGAAATAGTATAGAAATGTGTACTAAGCCGTTTATTTTAGGAATTGATGTTTGTCTTTGAACCTGTTTTTTGTTTACTTCTGTCTTATTTGTATCTCAGTCTCTAATATATCTGTATCTCCTTTTCGACGTATTTATTGTCTTGCATACTTCTGATGTGATTTAATTCTTCAATCTCAATACACTAACATGTTACGTGTCCCATTAATTATCTCACATTGGTTCAATTCATATTCATCAATTATGTAATTAAAGATTACTTAGTATCTTATAATCCTATACGAATTTTTGATAAATTTTAAATAAATTATTGACAGAACTTGAAGGTAGAGTGAACGTTAAATACAGAACAAAAATTAAAATATATTATAATTGCATACTCCAAGCTTACTATTTCGCCCTTTTTGGAAGTCGAAATTTTTATTTTTCGTTACTCAAAATTTCAACTTATTTTATACTCAAAATCGACTTCAATACGAAATTTCGAGTTTTAAAAACTTAAACTTTGACGTTTTCAGAACTCAAAATTTCGACCCATTTGGAACTCGAAGTTTTGACTTTTCAAAATTCAAAATGCCTTCTTTTTCAAACTCAAAAATACGACTTCAATACGAAATTTCGAGTCTTAAAAATCTTAAAATTCGACATTTTACGAACTCTAAATTTCGACATTCTAAGAACTCAAAATTTCGACATTTTAAGAACTCAAATTTCGGCATTTTAGAAATCAAAATTTCGACATTTTAAGAACTCAAAATTTCGACACTTTAAGAACTCAAAATTTTGACAATTTTAGAAACAAAATTTTAGACATTTTAAGAACTTATAATTTAGACTTTTTCTGGAAATTAAATGATTTGCTTCAGTGGAAGTATTTAAACCGCTTCCAAACAAATTGTTTTATCTTATGACCAGGAATGATGGAAACAAGACAAAACTTGATTAGGCATAATTGGTTCGTGAACTAATTAAAATAATGGACCCTGAAAGTTGCAAAATTAGGAGTAGAAGGAGAATACGTCGAAGATCTTTGTATAACAAAGAACCTAACTTGTTGTGGCATGTAGATTCATATGATAAACTGAAGCCATTTGGGATATGTATAAACGGGTGTATAGACGGATTTTCGAGAAAGTAATTTGGCTGGAGGCTTATGTGAGCAGAAGCAATCCAAAAATTATAGCTGTTTATTATACCAATGATGTAAAAAATATGAATGCATGTCCATTACGTATACGATCTGACAGAGGTACGGAAAATTCATACATCGAACAGATGCAAATGTTTCTTCGCAGGAAACACACTGTCGAATTTGCTGGTGAAAAGAGCTTACCGAAAGGACTAGACTAAGTAAGGCAAATCAACGTATAAAAGCATGGTGGTCAGTGCTACGGTAACAGTACTCATAGTTTTGGATAAACTTGTTTGGTATTATGAGAGACAGTGGTGATTTTCAAGGGATTTCCTAGATAAAAAATTAATTAAGTTATACTTTAGAAACATATTTCAGGTAAATCTATTATTCATATATGTAGCTTCTCACCTTCACAAATTTCCTTAATTTAACAAAGCGGCATCAATTTGCTACCAAAATAGGAGAACATTAAAGGGATTCAAATATTTTCTTCAGGGACCTTATCTGACCTCATCTCTTCCTTTTAGAACAAATTTAGTAAAAAAGAGTTGGATCATAGTGCATTTTTTTCACCCCATATTAATGGATAAAACCAGAGGAGCTCGAAAATCTGACCCCCTCCCCAAGAAAAAAAATCAAGAATGTGAATAGTGCTCATCTTTATTGCTAAATTTCAAGCTTATGTCAAAGATGATCTCCTATTTCCTTTCATCATTAAGATATAGTGACATCAAGGTTTTAAATAAATGAAGTTGACGGTTTTTCTTTAAAAAGTTTTAATGGCCCGAGTCGCAAAAATTTGTCGTTTTAATACGTGTTTAACCGATCGAGACGAAATGGTATTCATATTTTGGAATATGGCAGAAAATTAAACTTTTAAACAAATACATTTTAGTCATGTCCCTAGTACGCTTCCGTAGATTTGCTTAACGTCTAGTGGTTAATATTTCTTTAATAGTCAGTTCACAAATTAGAATAAAGCTAATAGATAGTATATGCAATGTCGAGCGACATATATGATGGACCGAGATTTTGGACTGATACTCGAAATCCAATAGATAAAGGATAGAAACAATCGTTCGCCTCGCAATTTGTCTACAGCAGACATAACTGATTTTTATAGTTTGTTCTTATGTTGTACTGCTACACCACTGTTCCAGGTTAGGAGACGGTTCAAGCAAACTAGTTTAACCCCGCCACAATATGTATATGCCTCTCCCAAGTCAGGAGCCTGTAGTTCAGTTTATGTCGTTGGTTCATGTCCGTCATATTTGTTTTTCGCAAATTGTTTTATTATAAATTAGGCCATTAGTTTTCTCTATTGAATTATTTCATATTTTTCATTTCTGGGCCTTTTATAGCCAACTATACCGTATGGGTTTTCTCATTGTTGAAGGCCGTATGGTTGCCTATAATTGCTTACATCCACTTCATTTGAACATTGGTGGATAGTTGTCTCATTGGCATCATACAAAATCTCCTTATTTTTATCTTTAAAAGAGGTATATGAAAATAGTACATTAACAAGCAAGGAAGCATGACACTTTATCACTGTGCAGGTCAAATTGGCCATTGCAGAAATTGCAAACCTGACTTTGTTGTTTTACAAGACAACAAAAATATTTTTTGGCCAAGGAGTAGATTATTAAAAAAATATATATTCCCATATGTCCCAAGATGTCACTGTTGTCACTATTGTTGATCAAAAGTACATTTCTCATGGGGAAGTTACGAATTCTCAATTGATTGGTTACAATTTAACGTGCAGCGGCAGGTGTTATACTTTGAAGACCACTTAGATGTTCAACTGATTCTTCAGAAAATTAAAGTTGGATTTTGTGAAAATGCAGTTCATTATGCTACATTTATAAACTTTTAACATTTGAGAGGAGGAACGTATAAAACTGATATGAATATGCAGTGCTTTCTTCTAGACTGAAATGGTGAGCGTATGTCGGCAATATAGGTTATGTCTACCAGAAGACATTATTGTGAATTCGAGCCAAATCAACCCATGTTCCGAACATTACTCCTTAATATTGCGTGCTAGTGGAAAAGAAAAAAAATACCAATCTCAATTGAGCGTGTTGGGTTGTTGAACAAAAACCTCCCAAACTCGGGGAGAGCAAGCTGCCGAGACAACAATTGCTAATTGTTAAGGATATTATGTACATCAGTCGTATTCAGAAATCAAAACATGTATGCTGCTGTTTTTCCATTTCATATTTTGAATGTTGAATTTAAGGAATGCTCTGATTTTACAAATTAAATCTTTCTCTTTTGCTTTCGATTGCTATTATCCTGCATTTCATGTAATATTGTTCGCTGAACGGCCAACGATCGGAATTTAATTTTAAGATAAACATTAATAATAAAATTGAGAATGGAAATGGGGAATGTGTCAAAGAGACAACAACCCGACCATAGAGCAGACAACAGCCGAAGGCCACCAATGGGTCGTCAATGCAGCGAGAAACTCCCGCACCCGGAGGCGTCCTTCAGCTGGCCCCTAAACAAATATGTATACTAGTTCAGTGATAATGGACGTCATACTAAACTCCAAATTATACACAAGAAACTAAAATTAAAAATGATACAAGACTAACAAAGGCCAGAGGCTCCTGACGTTGGACAGGCGAAAAATGCGGCGGGGTTAAACATATTTTTTGAGATCTCAACCCTCCCCCTATACCTCTAGCCAATGTAGAAAAAACAAACGTACAACAGTACGCACAGTAAAAGTCCGAGTCCGATGTCAGAATATCTATATGAATTTATGTACATGGGAAATTATGAATTGTTAGATTTGTCTTTTATGAGCTCTCATGCAAATATCAAAAATGAATTCAGGGTTTTGCATGTACAAGTACGGATGTGAATTAAGGATAAAATACTTTATGGAAAACTTATTTCCCATGATGGTAGAATATAAACTTGTATTTTACCCTTTGGCTGTCTTCATGTTGTCTTTTGATAATTTACAGTTTGAAGGAGCATTGTGGTCTTTTGCATCTAGATCCAATACTTTAACGATTTATTTTGCCATTGTAGACAGGATAAAGAACTTTTTGATTTCTTCATCTACACTGAGACTACTATAATGTGTTATAGTAGTCTCAGATCTACACTGGTTGGTGGTGATTTTTCATACGGATTTAGAACTGTTCCAAAGTTTTCCAATTCGATAGTTTTATTGAATTTTGTGGTTTTTTCTTCATTAGGTAAGTGGAAATTTTATTATATAGCTCTGTCTAATCTTTAAATATGACGATCCCGGGAATAACACGTCGATGTATACAATTTCTTGCAACATTGCGAAACTTACGGTATGGTTATATTTTGTATTTCTAAGAATAAATAGAGAGTCTAAAAGGGGTATGTGCACAACAGTTTCCCACAATTTAACTTTGGACGTTTTATTACACAATAATAACTACATGTATATAAACTTTTTTTTCAAATATTGAATACACAACCAAATCTCTGTAAAATAATCCATGTTTGATTTATACAATTTATGCTTCTGAAGGGAGTTGACGGACATCAGCTTAATGTAGGCGTGGCTACTTGTCACTTTTCACCAATCAGCTGTCCTATTGGACAAACATGTGTACGATGATGCTTGAAAACTGGCAGTGACATTGTTATAGTTTTTTTTTTTTTTTTTTTTTTTTTTTACCGACCGTGCAAGGGCTGTATAGCCAGTCAAGGTCGTTAAAAACTTCCATTTGTTGTATAGTTTTTTTGACAATGTATAGAAAAATTATGTTGTTGTTACTATGGGCTTGTCATCAAAAGGGGAACTTCAAACATTTAAAAAAATGCACTCAGGACATATAATTTAATTTAACTTCAAAATGTATGTTCACTATTCAAAAGAAAATCCTATATGCTATCTATAAATTTTTGTTTTAAGATTCATAAAGCTCTGCAGTTTTTTATCGACACGTGCCATACTCCTCGTGTATGTCATTCATGACCAGTGTGTATTGTAAACTTCTATGATCATATGTTGATTAGAAACTTTTAAATAGACAACGCTTATATATATTAAGAAAAACGAAGTTTTAAAAATGAATTGTAACATGAATGGTAATTTTTCCTTTGATCTTCGAGTGAGTAAAATTCTGTTACTTTTACAGGAGTGGGTTAACTGAATGATTGTTTAGTTACTGAACTCTCGATCCTATCCCGTCGTTGATTGCTTGTCATAGCAAAAGCAAAGAAGGGGGGAGGGGCTTAGACCAGTGCTCTTACTTCCATCTCAGAAGTTGTTATGTTACTGTCTAGCTCCGCCTCCTCGGCCTACTAAACAAAGAAATCAATGACCACAAATGTCCTAATAAATTTTAAAAAAAATGCATACACAACAATTTATAAAAAACTAAATTCGGGAAAGGGGGAGGGGGAAGGGGCTTATCTTAACACTAGCCAACTTGTAAACCTAACACTAAATCAAAAATAATTCCATAAACTTGAAGCAAATAAACGCTCGAGGAGAGCTACAAAAAGGAACAATGTGGTCTATAAAGGAAGAGGCGATATTGATAAATTCGTGGACACTTGTTTTTATCGTGTCAAATCGAATATTCCAAAAACTTGTCACTTGATTTTCAGCCGTTTCATTTCCTCTACTTTTCAAATGTATATCTCTGTGAATTGAACATGCTTGAATTATTTATCTCAGGACCTTACGCACTCAACAGTCCATTTATTAGTCGATATTTTCATGGTGTTGGGAAAGTGAGGAACCTTATCAAGAAGTTTGAGAAAATATTTCCTTCTTATCACAACTAAGCTGTTCTAAAACTACACGTCATATTGGTTTGAAAGGGGAACACTTCAATAACACTTACATCGCTCTCTAATCAATAACACTTACATCGCTCTCTAATCAATAAACCTTGGTGAAAGTATCACGACAACAATTCATTTACAAGTAATGAAACATAAAATCTAATCCTACTAAAAAAATATAATCGATGAGTTCATTTTCTAAAAATAAGGGACGTTTTATCTTAGAAAGCTCCACTATTTGATTCATGAAAAGTACAGTTAAGTTTAACCGTTGACATGTGTCACCGCACAGTAATGTAACACTTTGGCATGTGTCATCGCACAGTAATGTTATAAATCATATATAGCACCGCCTAACTCATTAACACATTTAATCCACTCAAAGCTACGCTTTTCGTGAATCAAATACGGTAATTCGTAAGGGGCGTGCTACATATATAACATATTACTATACATTTGATGGAATTTATGACTTACTCGCAATCTGTGGTATATATACAGAGGCTTGAAACGTTAAAGAAAAATAACCTTTTATAGAAAGGATTCATAACTATGAAAAATATGTTTTGCAAATCGAAAGTGTAATGAAATTACGAAGTTTCACGCCGTTAGGGAAGGGGCTGGGTGGGGTTTAAAGAATATAGAATATTGGGTCAATACTACAGAAAATGGGCCAATACTACAAAAAATGGGCCAATACTACAGAAAATTGGCCAATACTACAGAAAAATGGGCCAATACTACAGAAAATGGGCCAATACTACAGAAAAATGGGTCAATACTACAGAAAAATGGGCAAATACTATAGAAAAATGGGCCAATACTTTCAAAAATGGTCCAAACAAATACAGAATAGAGAAAAATAGATAAAAAAATAAGGAATAGAGAATAATAGGGTGCTAAAATATGTAGAATAGAGAATAATGGCTTGAATCGTTAAAGAAAAATAGCCTTTTATAGAAAGGATTCATAACTATGAAAAATATGTTTTGCAAATCGAAAGTGTAATGAAATTACGAAGTTTCACGCCGTTAGGGAAGGGGCTGGATGGGATTTAAAGAATATAGAATATTGGTTCAATACTACAAAAAATGGGCCAATACTACAAAAATGGGCCAATACTACAGAAAATTGGCCAATACTACAGAAAATGGGCCAATACTACAGAAAAATGGGTCAATACTACAGAAAAATGGGCAAATACTATAGAAAAATGGGCCAATACTATCAAAAATGGTCCAAACAAATACAAAATAGAGAAAATCGATAAAAAAAAATAAGGAATAGAGAATAATAGGGTGCTAAAATATTGTGAATAGAGAATAATGGCCGAACAAATAAAGAATAGAGAAAAATGACATAAACAGATAAAGAATACGGAAAAGAAGGAACGCCAACCCAGCCCTTCATTATAGAGTTTTGATCACTTTTTACAGAGATTTATAGTATTATATGTCACTGCTTTTAATAAAACAATAATAAATGAAAGAAACATCTAATTACCGCTTAAAAAAAACTGAATTCAGGACATATAATTGAATTCAACATAAAATTAAAGTATATCATTACAAAAAATATTATTTTTAAATTGAAATGTGTGTGTTAAGATCATCAAAGCAATATTCATAACGTAATACTGGTTTTTATCGGCACGTGTCATAATTAGGGATTCATAGGTCATGTGTGATCAATGTTTATTCTAGGTTCTCCGGTCAAGTTGGTCAAATTTTTCTAATGAACAAGTTTTGAAGATGAAATATTAACAATAAATTTGATGGAAATTTAGATGTGCTTTTCTTTTAAACTTATTTTCAGCAGTGAGAAACAGCCTTAAAATGTTGAAAAAACCAAAAATATAATAAAAGGATGCATATCTATTAGGTTTTTTGAAAAATTCAAGTGTTATGAAATTTGAAGAATTACGCAATTAACGCATCTTGATCACTTTTAATAAAACAGTAAAGCATTAATATATACATAAATGAATAACTTTGGAAAGACTGGACATTCGAGGTCAATACGTTGTGGACAGGGTGGTGTGTAACTTACTGGTACAGGAGGCTAGCGTTTCTACGAAAACTACGATGAACTTAGTCAAATATAAGCTAACAAATATTGAATGACGTAGCGAGCTTAATAATCACTATAGCAACCGGGTAAATGGAAACAAACTACAAACATATCGACTTTTTTAAAGAAAATTTCCACGTTTAACCATGTATGTGATGAAACATTCCCAAATACTAGAGACGATGTTTGACAGTGTTTCACTCAGGCTCGTTGCCTCTTGCCCTTGAGACCGGGTATAACGTATACTCCAGGCCGCCTATTCGCTTTGAACAGAGACTATACCGATACTGCTAACTTGGTGAAATTGAAACAGAGAAACATTTTCTAATGGTGTGTCCATAATACTTAGATTTCAGACATGTATAAGTCTTGAATGTGCCAAATTGTATGAACTTAGGTGAACAATTTGTTGAAATCATGACAAGGGAAGAAACCAGGAAATGTTTTTTAAGACGTTAAATAAATTCATTGCACGTCGAAAACTTTTAACATTTGACGCGTGAGTAATGCGAGTGTTTTAATTGTAAGTGTATTTTATTGATAACTGTGATAATTATATTAAACTTAATTTTTTAATTTTAATTCTCTTTTTATAATTATGTAATAGATGTACGCCTCTCATATCTGATATGTGATGATTAAGTCTGATTTACATAGAAGTAATAAATAAATATTTGTCTTTTGTTCTAAAAAGAGCAATTATTTTTCATAAAACAGGAACAGTGTCATTATCTCAAATTTTGCAGATGCAGTCACACTTTCTGAAGATGTTTTGCAGATATGGATTTGGATTGAAATCTTATTTGCGTCTATTTTTCTGTCATCAAATTGATACCTTATCACTGCTTTTGTATGGCAATATGAATGTCCGTTCTATCTTGTCTTTTTCTGGTTTAATTGCCAAAATCTGAACTTTTTGCTGATAAATCATGACACATCTATGTAAATATTGATACGCTTCAAATAACATGATTATTGTAAGTAGAGATTTTAAAAAGTGTCTCATAAGTCAATTTTATGTCTGGGTATTGATTGAATGTTTTAACTGGTGATGTATATTGTGTATTTTATTATGTCAATCAATGTGCGACACTGTAATAAAATACAATTTATCTATTTATCTTACGTTTCATTTCATTTACATGCTCCAAAATAGTATCAGCCCAGACCCTACATGTAATACCTATTTTTGTTAAAAAAAACGTTAAGGGGGCGGTAGAAGCCCCCCCCCCCCTTTTTTCCCCTTTCCCCCAAAAAAGAAGGTAACAAATTGAATTTAAATACATCATCTAGATAATTGTTATATTACGCGACGTCATTTTGTGTCAGCCAAACCCAATTCAACAATAAGGAGTGTGTCCAGAGATCGAAAAGGTATTTAACTTGATGAATCAAAAATATTAATATAAATTGTTCTTCGTTAAAAAAAAAAATATTTCAAGAAACTCTCTGGAAGTTTTGATATACTCAAACTTGGCCAGGAGTTTTTTTTTTTGAATTTCGTTCATTTCCTGTTTTCTTTCAAAGTTGATTAAGCCTGGTTCATTTTCTTTCGGTTTTCACCTATTAATTAGGTTTAATAAGTAAGAGTTAGATTTATTTCCATAATGATCTGGTTTAGTAATAAATATCTGAATTCCTGAAACGAGTTCAATTTAAACATTAATTACGCTTGGAAATACATTTTGAGAAATTAATTTGTCACAATTTCGCTTTTGTCTTCTGTCCTAGCTAGTTTCGTTCTGAATATGCATGAAATACTTGCCACTGAAAGCTAAGCAAACAAATATTCACCAATTCATCTGCAATTGCGTAATTATCTGTTACATACCCGTCATTTTGTCACATGTTTAGTACTATCCTTTTAACACATTTCGTGCAGTAAGATTTTGTTCTACATTAATTTTTACTTGTTCTTGTCTAGTATTAACATTCCTTGAACAGGTTTAAATATAAACATTAATTTGTTGCATTGGTACTTGAAACACGGTTTTGCACATTTGAGCATTATAAAGACCTAAAAATACACTCGTTTTGTTCTTAAACGAGTTGAATGTGAAACTATTTTTTGAACTAACTTGTCAATTTACTAATTTAAGGACTTGAATGTTATCATAGAAAATAGAATACACAGATATTTGATAGAAATTATCAGTAAACTGTATATGGTAGAAAAAGTATTGTATTGTATTATACTAAAAGGATTTAAGAAACATTGTACTTATCTATATACAGCCCTGTCCTTAAAGATATTAACATTATCAGGGTATCTTGCTGTTGAATCTGTGAACAGCTTTTGTGCAATACATTCATAATTAAGTGTTTTTAATTAATTTTTTTTATATAATAGTATGCATATTTTTGGGCTAGAATGTAAATATTTTACCGCTTCCTCTTAGTTAACATGTGTCTCCAATCACGAAAACACCACACTGTGTGTATTACATTATAAGAAATAATAACACAGGCCTCTATAGTAAATTCTTTGTAGTCACCATCCTTATGATCTAGACCAGAAACCTTGGCATAGAATCGAGTCAGCATATATCAATTGTAATATTAGGGGGAGCGACATGGGGTACTCATTTCCAAAATCCTGCTTTAGGTAATTTTTCCCCACTACCCACTTTTCTTCACTACTTTTCCCAAGATGCCACACTATATCCCACATTCCAACTCTTTTTACGACCTTTATAACACATCCCCACTTTATTTTACCACCTATATCCCACATCCCTAAACTGGGGTCCTAGCTCACTGATTGCTAAGGTTGACAGAACGACGAAGTATAAGATTGGGTCAGGATGCCAGGCTAGTCAACCACCTCATGTAGTAGTGGTTTCGGTTTGTATAAGCATACAACAAAAGTCTATGTTGGTAGTCAGTAATTATTTTACTTTACATATTTTACGATTGGTGACATGTCGTGATAAAATTGCTTCTACCGTGATCTGACTTTGAAAATCATTCAGTAATTTCCGACATGACAGACCAAATATAGAAACAGTTTTATCTTTACAAGTGGTTCTATTAGAACATTCTTTGCAACACTTAGTGTAAAGTTAAACTGATTGAAATACAGACAGTGTGTCTACGCTTCGCTTTGTATCGGTGTTTTGATTTATTGAGAGTCTGCAATTTTTAAACTGTTCAAACATTTTGAAAGAGGAAAAATAGACGGTAGTAGTTTGAAACACAGACATTGCTGTCACATGAACTGATGTATTCTAGTGTCATGTTCGTTGATAGAACAACAAATGTTTATCAGTTGATTAGTGCTACAACATTATTGTTCTACTTAATTAACTGTATCTCAATTTTGCGTGTGTTTGCATTTCGAATATAACATAGTGCTTGCAATGTACTACTTAAACATTATCCATCTACCGGAACAGATAATTTATACATTCCACTTTCTGTAAAATGAAAAAAAAAATAACACTATAAAGTTGGTGCATTCGAAACGCTTTTTGGTATTTTCCTTTATCGGGAACGCTTAAACTATAGATATTCAAAGCCATGGATGTTTACAATCTTGAGGAAAATTAATAGATGACTGTAACTGTAACAATTTTGTTTTTCTTGTTTTTGTGGTTCTTTGATGATTATTTCTTAAACAAAACATGGATTTTCATCTTTTCTGCATGAGAACGTCTGGATTTCTACAGAAGTCACACTATATATATAAACATTGACATATAATTGTCTTATATGGCTCTGATATGTATAAAAAGAGTTGAGGTTCAAAAAGGCCAATGACATAGCAACCCTACCACAAAAACAACATAAAAAATATGAAGAGGGTCACATCACATCACTTTACATAATTCAGTCTAAAATAATTTAAAACCGTCACACGGTATTGCTATAACACATGATAACTCCAACACGGAAATAAGTCACATGAAAAAAGTAACAAACTAGCACATTTGGTACATGTATATGTAGTACAAAAGTCGCAGAAAACATCACTTATCCATGTCGATGTCAAGTTTTTACAACAATACAACACTAAGACTAATGTTATGGCTTCAATTTACTATTTTGGCATTGCACAAGTTCATGTTTTTCTCTGACTGTTAATGAAGTCTTAACGCTAAATCCATTGGATGTTAGATGTGTACTGATTAATATTTTAATCTTAGACACATGATTTTTTTTATTAGTTATTGGCTTTGAACTAACTTTCAGTAACTGCGAGTACATTGTCATTTCGACGCCTTTTGTAGCTTACTATGCTGTATGGGTTTTGCTAATTGTTGAAGGACGTTCGTTGACCCTTTTGTCCGTAGAAATATCACAAAGGACCTCCTTAGTGCACTAAGAACAGGATACGGACTAGGGACCTGATGGGATGATATAGTAGGCACAAAGGAGTATAAAAGTAGACCATGTCTAAATAAATAAATAGAAATTTTATAATCATATCTTTAGTAATACTATTACGAAGTCATTTAATGGTTGTCGACACGTGCCACACTCAATTGATTGTCACTTGTGTGTAATCGATTGAAATTCGTGTTCATTAAAGCAGGACCAGTTTTTTACGCACGTGCACACATTATTTCAGCATGTTCTAGGTTTTTTGTTTAATGGGTCTTGTATTTTGTATAAAAAATAAAAATTTGATGTATTTTTACGCATCGGAAAAGGTAAATTTTTCTGCATTTGTTTAATCTGTTTTCCAAAAAGTTCCATATTAGAAAAACAATTAAATATAATTGATCGTTTTTTTTTAAATTTTAACGAATTCTTAAAAGAAATTCTTAAAATAAAATAAAATACAAATAGAAGGTAAAAAATAATTCAACAATAACTTATCAATTAATTATTGAGAATTTACTCCCCTCTGATTTATATCATTTTTTGGCAAATTTTTTATAAAACGCAACACTAGATTATTCTTTTTAGTTCCCATTTTCAAATATTCAATTTTTGTAAAATAAATGTATAAACACAAATTTCATACATTATTTTATTGTCTACAAAAAGTTTGCAGTTCGAACGTTAAATTGATTACGTCATGTTTAATGTTCAAAGCATGTGGTTAGACTAAAACCCTGAGTTTTCCCTTATCAATGGATGTATCGCCATCGAAAGCAATGACGGCCTGTAACCAACGCCTCAACGATTAAAAGAAATGTCAATTTATTCTATCGGGCATGTTTAGAGTTCTGATTTGTATCTTTTGATTTGGGCTCTTTCCCACTCATTACAGTGAAGTTTGGCAATTATGGGGTTTAATTACATAATAGTGGTCATTATCGTGATATATGGACTTCACAAAGGACAGTGGTATTGACTAAGAAAGCGGTAATGACTGAGCCGTAGGCGAGTTCATTATCGCTGTCACAGTCAATACCATTGTCCTACGGGCAGTCCATGTATCACGATAATGACCAGTTCTTCAATAACTATAATGTTTATTTCATTGAAGAACCATGTTTTTGAAAATTCTCATAAATTCAAATTGTTCAAAGCAAACTCGAGTTATTGTACGATTTCTATAGGAGAGAGTGAAGACCAGTCATAATGATAACTATAAGTCACTGCCATTCATTTAAGTGCAATTTTTTCAGTATATCAATACAAAATAAAGTTAGAATTTTATAATTAACGAATCGCGATTGCGTTTTATTAAAGGGACATCACTCTAAACAGAAAAACCACGCCCCACTGGTCATTAACATGTAAAAGTCCGTTAACGACCGTTTTTCTGGTCCGTTTTTTTCTGTTAAAGACCGATGGAATTACTGAAGAATAAAGAATGTCATGTGGCCCCTTGTTATCCAATAAGATAAGCTAATTCTTAACCGATATGAAATAAACATTATTAGGGCTATACATGTTTTTCTGCAGTCGATTATTTTGGCATTTTAGTATGTGGGAAACATTCATGGCGCGAATCAGTCTATAATGGCATTCGAAGAATTCATAAGCATTTGAAGTAAGCATGAATAGTAGTTATATGAGGATCAATCCTTATTTGATAAAAAAAATCACCAAAATGTGTGTCGCGTTTTTAAATTCCGTCAGTATATATTTGGAGTTAAGCATTTTTGTTAGGAAAACATAATATAATAGGGACTTATTGACTAGCTCCATGGCACCAAGGAATATATATCCTTTGTATGGTTCAAATTTATTTAATCTCAATTCAAAAATGTTTATATCAAAAATAAGGAAATGTGGTATGACTGCCGAAGAGACAACTATCTACTAGAGATCAAATGACAATGACCAATAAATTAAAGGTCACCGTACGGCCTTCAACAACAAGAAAAACCCATATCGTAGAGTCCGCTATAATAAAGGTCCCGACATTAAAAATGTGAAACAATCCAAACCAGAAATCTAACGGCTTAATTTATACAATACAATTTACGAAAAACAAATATGACAGACACTAACCAACGACAATTAAACAAATTAATTTTGAATTTCTGTCCTAATAATTTTATTACTTTCAATTATGTGACCAGCATGCGATTTTCAGTCGTATGGTGGTATCAGGGTCAAAATGAGATTTTGGCATTTTTATGAAGTATACATAGATGCAAAACACCCTGACAAGTTATTTTGCTAGATTCTGCAAAATGACAGAACAATGGTCAATTTTGTAACTTTAGATTTTATTAAAAATGTTCATTTTCTTTCTCAATTTTTCACATGTTTTTTTCATCTATTATAGTTATCTTTGAAACTTGTCATTTTGTTGTTTTTTTGTTGTTTTTTTTTTGGTGTTTTTTGGACAAAGCAACTAAAGAATATTTATTTCTATATCAACCATTCGGTTGCCATAGCAACAATGTACCGGAATCTGCTATCTAAATAATAATAACTTGAACATTTCTCTTTCTCTAAAGGAAAAGTACATTAATGCTAAGAAAGTGAATACCAAGATATTTTTTCTTTACAATGTGAACAATGAGGTTACTCCAAAAACTTGTTCATGCTGCAGTCTGCATTAGTAATAAATTGAAGAAAAGTATAAAGACTGCACTTTGAAATGCCTACAATGATCCAAAGTTTATTTTCAGGACCCTTTGAGAATTAATGTTAATTCAGATCAATGCAAAGAAATTTAAAACATAAATTGTGTGAATTTAAAACGCGATTATAAACGGGATTTAACTTAAATTATTAATTTTATGTAAAAAATATACTTATCTTGTATATCTAAACATAAGATTCGAATGTCCTCAAATCAAGAAAAATGAAACTTAAACTTTATTTTTCCGCATGATATTATAGGACATTAAATAACAGGTGCCCCCGATTACGTTTCATGACTTTACATCGACGTTTTCTCATTATGACGTTTACCGCCATACACCTAGAAATGTCATGGCGGGTCACATATTAGGACGAGGTTCACTTTCGGTAAGGTATATCCTTGGATTTAAACTTTATCATAGAATAGCTAAAAGGTCACAGAATGGATGTTAGATGCCTCTTTTTCAAAAGCCTGTAGATATGCTAGGTAAAACAAATATCTTCATACTAGCACACAATAATCTCCAAATTCAATTCTTTTAGGAGATTTGTGCATTGTTCGGACCGAACGCTTAAGGAAAACTTTGGCAACAACCTGCAATCCAATCAATCGAGGTAAAAGTAAAAATTGAATCCCTATGCGTAAATTATTTTTAGATCAGGGATGGCGGCCAGAGTAAATTATTCCTTAATTTGTTGTAAATTATGGGGAAATTTAACCAAAACTGACATTACAACGCAAATCATTATACATAATTTAGGGTCACGACTGAAGCATCTTCGCTAGCCAAGGGTTGCGATCCACTCCCCTCCTCTCCACCCTTGGCGGATTGAGATAGAATTTCGGAGACACAAGGTAATGATTTTCATTGGTTGCAGTCGAAACTCGCTGCATCCAATCAAAAAGCGCCTATAACATGATCACGTGTAAATGTAGAAAGTGTATGTAAACAATTGCCACGTGCTTTTTCTGCAACAAGTCTTTACATCCCTAAACATACGACTATATTTAGTGACAATTTGAATGATTTTAATCAATTAATAGAAGTTCCTGTGTATGTTTCTTGCACAAATGCATGAATGTCGACGTATATTTTCGTTTCCTGTTTTACCAAGTGTGTAGAATCTAGACGCTACCGTGTTTTTACCTCCATATTGAAGAGTTCAAGTGCTACCATTGGTCAATAGTAATGTATTCGGAATGGGCGTGACTTTAATCTACCGATAGATGGCACAACATTGTTATCACAAATATTGACTTAATCTGCCAAGGGTGGAGAGGAGGAAGTGGATCGCAACCCTTGGCTAGCGAAGATGCGACTGAAGTAGAAATGCCAAAAAAGGTATGGAATTTGTTTTAATATTTATATCACAGCTGTTTATATTCGAAATTTGTCGAATTTGTAACTAATATACAAAAAAACTTTAATTAAAATTTAATGGCCAATTATCATGGACATAGTATTACTCTTTTTCTCCTTGACAACATCTATGTACATTTCGGCAATACAGCTTATCGAGCTGTTATATGTTTTCCTTTGGGCACCAATTTCGCTCCTTTAATAGCAGACGTTAACTCAGTTAAGACCCATCTAGATTCCAGTGAATGGATAATTAAACTACACTTTCCATTTACTTATTTTGTTGTTTTTTCGTTAAATAATAAAGATTTTTCTGGATTTTCTGCTAAAAGGAACTTACTTTAAATAAATCAAATGCAAAGAGCAATTATAGCTGTTCTTTCCTCAATTTAGATATATATTGTAGTTTCATACGAGAAACACTCTACACAAAGGTAACGATAAAAGGGACGTTTTTGCGTTCTCTATTACACACTTAACCTTTTATGGGCGGTGTATTGCTTATTCTTACATGTATATTGAGCTCTTACACAACTCCTCAAGGTTAGAGAGAGGGTTTGGTGCCCACAAACATGTTTAACCCCGCTGCATTCTATATGTGAAAATTCCAAGCCTATTTTTTTTCATTTTAGTTTTTTTTTAATGTGTCATGTCAGGGCCTTTGAAAGCTTGCTATGCAGAATTAGTTACTCTCATTTTAGAAGGCTGTACGTGCTTGCTTCCATTTTTTTGGTATCTGATGGCGAGTTGTCTCAATGGCAGTCAAACTACATCTTCTTATTTTATATGAATCATTTTGAAATAGTTGATCACCATTGAGTTTAGAACTCGTCCAATACAATGTTGATATACATTTTGTAATTCTTTGATATAAATGTCATATAAATCTAGCTAGAACTGTATGGTGAGGGCGTTTACAAGACCGGACAGACGCTGCACGGACAGATATTTCTTTGTTTCGCACATGGCAAAAGTAACAGATCAGTTATAGAAATAATCAGTTGATCATAATGTTTAATAAATTATATAGATTTTATTTTCTTTCAATATTTTCTGCTATGTTATTGAACATTATTGTAATGACTTTTATACACTGTATTTATGTAAGGCATTAATATGTTTATGCTTTTCTATAAGGGGCTTGAGGGAAAATTGGTTGAAATACTAACTGTGTTATTATCTTACAATAAAGTATTGTTTTGTTATTGCTATTGTTTGTGGATTGAATAAAATTTACAGAACATATTTTTTGGTATTTTTTATGAACTTTTCTAGTAAACTCCACTTTTTGTATTGTAATAATACATCTCCTACATACGAAAAGACATGGAAGAGCATTTCAACATCCCATACAAACAGACGTGGTAGTGTATTTATACATCCCCTACAGACACACAGACGTGGTAGTGTCCTTTTTCAACTCTATATATATATGCCAAAATGACATGGTATCGCGTTTTTAAATTTCCTGCAGACAAACAGACATGTCAAATAATGATGGTTTATTTATACATCCCCAACAAATAAATGAATATGATGGTGTATTTATACATCCATACAGACTACCATGCGTCGAAGTATACTCATACATCCCTTCAAAATAGAACGCAGTAGTGTATTTATACATCCGCTAAAGACAAACATATATCCATTACATACAACCAGAAATGGCAGTGTATTTATACATCTACAGGAGTCAGACCGATGTAGTAGTGTATTTATACATCCCGACAGACAGAAGGACGTATTAGTGTATTTATACTTTCACAACGTATTACATACCTAATATCAATTATGAAATTGACTGGTTATTAATAAATGTTTGAAAAAAATAAAATGCTATGGTTTCTAAAATTATCTTAGATCTAATTAAAACTGTTCTAAACTGAAAAAAAAGCTAGTTTCCTGTACCAACAGACAAGAATAATGTTTTAATTGGTATATTAACCTTATAAAACTGTTAAAACCAATAGTTGCACGACATATGTTTTTTTAATAGTCCACCTCTCATTGGTAAAACAAAATTAAGTGACGCCAAGACATATTATCATATAATATAATATACAGTCAAATAAGAAAAATTACACAATGCATCTAAAACTTAGAGAAACCACTTAATTTAATGTGATGGTCAAATTGTGTGCCCATTGTCAGACGTTTGCTTTCGTCTTAAGGAAAGTCACACTATTTTCTTTTGAACCATGGTACATGTACTAAAAATCAGAATTCAATATCGGAAAATGAAGACAAATTGAAAGTTTTTAATTATTTTGGATTAAATAATTTTTCTTAAGCAATTAAGTAAGGAAATCAATATCAATGTACAGTCTAATATTAGGACATGTACCTAATATTAGTACATGTACCTATTATTTATTTATTATTTCAAAATTCTGCAGACTAAAAGAACAATTCTGACAAATCAGTAAATGCAATGTTATTTTTAAAACCTTATGTAAGTGGTTCTCTATTACAAATATCACTAAGTACAATGCAAGTATATAATATCGAATGTTACCTGAGATGTTTTAACCATGGGATCCATTCCTTTCTCTTCAACAAGCCATTGTGTTACCTCCAACCCTCCATTCTCAGCTGCCAAATGTAATGCTGTTTTACCTTCCTATAATGACAACATATATTTTACTTTCTGAGAAGTCAAAAATGAAAAACGAAAACACTTTCGTGTTTATTTATTTTTTAAAACGAAAGTGTTGTTTTTCGTTTTTTATTTCTTACAACCAAAAATGAAAAACACAAGTATTTTCGTTTCTCGTTTTTAATATCATAAAACAAAAAAGAATTGCGACATTTGAATTGAATTTTTCTTTTCAATTCTGAGAATTTGTCATGGAAACCGCGAACACTATATCCTTTTTGTTTTCCTAGTCATCATTATCCGCCTTATTTCGCATATTATCGTTGTTTGTATACTGTATGTGATGTAGACAGAATAGAACACCGGACTTAGGAATCAGTTGCAAGATACGTACTAGATAGATGAATCAAAGACTTTCAAATATCTTATTTTCACCAATAACGAGGAATGAAATAGTTAAATTCTGGTATGACCTTACCGTGTAAATAAGGGAGATTACTATTGATAAGAAAACTAGCCTGTTCGAATACCAAATCAATACTATTAGAATCAGAGATAAACGATGAAAAGGAAAAACTAATCTTTTAACCTAAACAGGTATGGCGCCGGCTATGTCAACTTTTATAAGGATAGAAATCTAAGATTACAAGGATTGATGATTATCGTGCAGCAGCAAATATTACGTGCATATTCAGGACGATAATATTTTATATTCCATAGATAAATTCCAATAAAACTCTGCAAGTTGACAACTTAAGTCGAGATTAAGTAAACCTTGTGAGTCATCGGGGAAACTTTCCAAAAGATGATATGATACTCTTGCTCATTACTATGTCTACCACGCTTCTCAACTGATATAAATAGCATTGATTATGCTATAGCTAGTGAACATATTCTGTCCTCAGTTCTATATTTTTCTACACATGAAGTTAGTTGCTTGTCTGATCATTCACAGATTAACCTACGTCTCAAATGTTAATTGAGAAAGAATGTTTCATCAGAATGAATTATTACAAATCGGCAAAATACTGTTAAACATATGTTAAATAACTTCATTAACTAAACTGTTTAATTAAATATTTAAAACAATGGCTATTATCCAGAGCAGTGGAACAAATCATATTTAATCTTATTACATTATAAAATTGAGAATGGAATTAGTCTGGTAACAAAGTTGACCCGTCAAGTTACAGGGGGATTTCACTAATAAATAGCATGGCGAAGATTGTCAGTGCCATCTTAAACAACAGGTTGAACTTGTTGATGAGAGATACGTACTTTAATTCACATTTTGGTTTCCGTGAAAACCACAGAACATCTGAATGTTTATTTATATTGAAAACCTCAATAAATAAATATCTTCATAAAAATTAAAAAAAAAATATATGTGTTTGTTGTGGATTTCCAAAAAGCTTTCGGCTCAGTGTGGAGGGATGGTTTGCTTTACAAGTTAGCTGATATTGATATAAGGAAATATTTATATAATGCGATCAAAAATATCCATTCTAAAACAGAGATAGCTCTAAAGATTGACCATAGATATTCAGAATATTTCAAAATACTAAGAGGGTAAAACAAGGCTATTCCATAAGCCCCACCCTATTTAAATCTTTATTAATGACCTCAGTCCAAGCTCTAATACTGAGGAGTGCAGACCCGCAAATTATTAAACTCTAATGTTGGTTCACTTTCATTTGCAGATGACCTTCTAATTATGTATGAAAGTAAGGAAGTCATACAAAATAGTCTTCAACAACGAGAAAAAGCCATATCGTATTACAAGCTTTAAAAGACCCGGACAAAATAAATCGTCTCCCCCCCTAAACAAAAAACTAACAAACAAACAAAACCTGAAACGTCTGTTACAGCACTTCAACGTTGATAGAATAAATTTATAATGAAGTGCTCATTGAATAAATGAACGATTGATTGGTTGATTGGAAGTAGTACTAGTATTGATCATGTCATCCCGAACGAGCCTTGCTTGATCAAATGTCAATCCTTTGTTTTTATCATTTAAATCATTATTATTATACCTTCCGTTTTCTAACGAGGACGGTAGATAGTGATTTTAGTTTTTTTTTTTGGTACAAGTTATTTTTGAAGTTTCTCTTACCAAAGCATTGACCGTGCCGTCGCTTTATTAAGGGTTACCAATTCTGTTTCCGCAACTCTTTCTTATCCCCTTATAACAATTCAATGACACTCCTTCACAATCTCAATCATATTATGCTATTATGCATTTTCTATTTTGTTTTGTTACTAGAATAACAGTTGGGGTTTCCATTACAACAATAAGAACGTTGTCATTGTTTTTTTTTTCATGTTATGGAGGGATGACCATTTTGTATCCGCAATTCGTGTCTGTTTACAATTTAATTAAACTTTCTCACAATCTTGGCGGGTAGTTTAGATTTGTATACTTTGCTGCAGTATCTTCAGTCATTATAATTACTGTTTGTATTAAATGATTCTGTCCTCTCAATTTCCCAGAGGTTTTATACCAAACCTAATAAAACTTTACAGAAAGTTGCCTATATACGAATTCTACTAGGAATTTCCCGAAGAGTGACTGGTAAATAGAATTATGGTCATTTGTTGTTTCGACCGGCAGTAAAACCCGTGCCAAAGTAGGGCGTCCGTGTGGCTCTACTATTGATGTATAAATACTTAGTCACGTCCGGTCAGAATGGGTACGATAAATCCGATGTCTCATTTAGAGAGAAAGTTCCATATTCTCTGCACGTTGAGAGCCCTTGCAAAAACTATTTGAGGTAGATGGCCTGTTGCGAGAATAAATTTCTGTTCCTGTCCAATAAATGCTCATTTACCAGTGGCTTTCCAAATTTCTCGCCCTTTATTTCGTTCGACCACTATAACAGGACCTGTCTATTGTATTTTCTTTTGGGAATTTCATAATGGCCGCCATTACCATTACCATTACCATTACCATGGGCAAAAATGACGGGGAACGCAAGGATATGAAAAATGAAAATGTTCTTTCTCTTCAATAATTTGAGTGTCTTACCAATTTTAACGCAATTTTGGTATCCACTAAATTAAGGTAACGTTAAGTTTGTTAAATTTGTCAAATTACCATGCAGCTCTGAATTCTAAAAATGTTATGCATTGAACCCTATGGGAAAGTTCATTCGTAGAATTTTCTTACAAATTCTTAGAACGTAATACAATTTTATTGGTTTGTGAATTGAAAGTAATGTGACGATGTGAAATTTATTGATAACAGTACACCATTGCCATGGAAAAAGGGGGAAATAAAAAAATAATATTCCAACTGTATTAAACCTTACACAAATGTACAGTAAAAGGTGTTAAATTACAAAATGGCAGGTGTTTATATGAAAACTACAAGAAATTCCAAATTACTCGTAATTGTCATTCTAGGTCTTCTCCTGTATTCCTTCTTGAACACGAAAGCTCTCATTGCTGTTCTTTATCTCAAAGTCACACTATGATTTCAAGACTTAATCAAAATTCTCAATACCCAGTTACATGTAGTGCAAGACAACATGCCCTTAGCACCGCTTTGAACAGAAATATTTGCTAGATCTCAATAAGACTACGTCTATATAAAAATAAGAAGATGTGGTATGATTGCCAATTGGGCAACTCTCCACAAGAGAACAAATGACATAGAAAGTAACAAATATGGGTCACTATACGACCTTTAACAATGAGCAAAACCCATACCGCATTGATGAACACAGCTTTGTGGCAATATCAACAAATCATACATTTCCCCTGGCCAAAAATATTAGGAAATACTGCAATAAATTGCCCAAACGATCTCATTGTAAAGTACTACAGATCAATACAAACAGATATATAACCACTGTACACCTGAATGTATTTCTTGGATTACTCAGCAACACATTGCGTATTTGAATGTGTTTTTACAAGGACGACCTCGAGAGATCATCCGTAGTTATGTTATGGCAAGTTATAGGTTTGCAGCATCAGCATTCAGAGGTTACCAGTTGGACGGCAAACGATTTGATGGATTCTAAGATCACGACATTGGTTACGTGACAAAAGGTCATAGGTTACGGTTTCTTTTGTAAACGTGGGTTACACTAATGACAGGACCGATGACAGGACAATGACAGGACCAAATGAAAATGCTAATAACTTTTTTTATTTCTCAAAGGACTTATCTCAAATTTGCATGCCTCATGGTTTTTTTACTCGTTTCATCTTGTTTTCACTCGTACATAAATAAAACTTTAAGTGTTCAAATCTTGAGTAAAAAGGTTCATTATTCTTCAAAGTTATTGCTAAAAAGTGTTGTGAAAGAATTATAAAATGACAAGATAAGTGGAAAAAAATTCTGAAATTTGTGTTAGTCCACGGAAAATCCAAAATTATTTCTTCAAACAGTATGATAACATATGTAGGGGTATAACATATGAAGTAAAATAATTTTTTGATTCATATTTTGTAATATAAGACCCCAAATTTACAGGACACGCAATTGTGTCAGGCGTATTCTAGGCGAAGTGGTGATCAAAGGGAAATAACTCCAAACACGCAACATAGGAAATTGCAAGTTCACAACAGTATATTCGAGTAAACGTAATGATTGTAACTATATTTCGGCACTTTCTTAAATATCTATTCCATATTTCATGTTCCTTCACGTTTGTTACATTGAAATAGTCATGGAAAGGTAGAATATTGCATATTTTCAAGTAATTACAATTTTGATTTTTTTAAAACTACCCTGATAAGAAAAAATTATTGATAAATTACCTTTCCATGAAACTTTGAGCTTATCTATTGCTTTCTACTCATTTACACCCTTTTGATAGATGAAATGATACATTGCAGTCCTTGCTTCACTTTCTTAGTATACATATTCTTCATTTTCTTATATCCATGAATTTAATGATATGTTTACAATACATCTGTTTTGGAATAATAAATCATGTGCACAAGACTAAACTGGTCAACTGTAACACGAGATAATGTACAGGTTATTATGTCAATATAACAGTAACAGTGTAATAATAACCTTTAAACTGGGTGCACTCGTTTAATAGGTATTGTAAACATATTTCATTCATGGATAGATACTGAACCACAAATTAAAAAAAAATAATTACAATTCTAAATTAAATCGCTGTGATCCGTCCATTCGTTTTTCAAATCAACAGAACAGCAGCATTTAACAGGTCGGACACATTTCCTTATACGGACATGTATTATTTAGCATCCGTATGCCCCCGTCAATGCATGTATTAGTGTTTGTTTACAAATAAAGCATTTTTTTTTTGTGTTTTGGGGATTGACCAATCCACTGGATGATTTGCAATGCATGATGGAATACTTGTCTATAACTGACACACTACATAATTTTTCACTTATTGCCAGAAAAGATGTTTTCTATTTTTTTTTTTCTCTCGATTACTTGGTGTTATCACCTCTGAATATACTCATTCTTTCAAAAGAAACATTTTGCTGAGCCTGTGAGTATATAAATATATTCAAAACAAATTCCTATAAACTTTCATGCAAAAAAAAATTTTTATGAATGGATATGTGTAAATTAGTAATTATGTATATCCCCATTGAGAGGCCCCTGACATACTGTAATTGCGGAAGTCTTTGTTGTCGACAGCCAGTGACCGACACGATATCATTTAAATATCAGGTGTCCATGTCCACACTATTATGAAATTCATTCTAAGTCCATATCTCATTTACTTATAGTGGCCGTTATTGATTGTAAATTCGTGTCGTTTTGTTTTTGGTATTCGTCTACCGTGGGAAAAAAAGAGGGGAAAGGGGAAAAGGGGGAAGGGGGGGGGGGGGGCTTATAGCTTAACTTACGATTTTGATCATGGTTTAACTTTATTCTAGTACGATATACATTAAACCTCTAGTCAACGCTTTATCTTATTAAAGTGTCACTCTAAAATTGTTATCATTTGCTTCAGGTCGATCCGTTTTGCATCTCGTCGTGAATATGCATGACATATTTGCCACTGGACATTAAGGGAGCAATCAATTAATCAGCTGCATTTAGTGACGTATAATCATTAGTCTTCAGTTGATAATTGTCTCAAACAGTTTTATATATTTGATTTTTATTCGTATTTGATATTTAAAGCGTAATTTTAGCATTTCTTTCCTCATTATTCTCTTTGCATTTAATTTTGTTTAACATTAAATAACGTAGTCCACTCAGGGGTTACATTGTAGCCTATCCAGCCAAACTAGAAGGAGGGGAGTACAACAGAAAAAAATCTTCTTTCATTGGCAATAACTCATATATTGAAACGCACAATTTTCACAAAAAGGGCTGTTCAAATCTCAACATCCCTTTTTGTTCGAAGGTCTTTTAATATCAATATTAACTTATTATTGAACTTTTACTATTACTTAATCATATGTCAAAACTTTCGTAAATGCATGAATGGGGTTTTCTAACCACAAAGATATCAAATGCCAAGTCTAAAAAGTATCCTTGATGTAGAAATTCGGGCGGGATCTTTTAGTATTATTCAGTAGAACAAATTGAAGAACAAACTAATGATTTTTTTATATTAAAAGTAGATATTTTTGTAATGTTTTCGTACAAATCTCCTTTATTCATTCAAGTAATTTATTATTATTATAGCTGCTGTTCACATATCATCTTTAAAACTATTCTTTTGTTTCCTTGTAATTGTCAAATCATATTTTTTTCAATTTGGAACACATACAGTTATGGTACGACCAATTGATATTCTTTGGGTGGTAGGGGGATGGGCAGTAGGACTGATCATTTATTTTTATCTGTTACTACGAATGCTTTTTTTTTTAATTTTACATTAATTTCCTGCATTCTGTATTGCAGAACAAATATTTTCAGTCCGTCTTGTGCAAAGTTCTTTATTTTTATCTCATACCAAGCCAAGTTTATCATTTTCCAAATCCTCCTATACCCCCACAGAAAATCAACTGGTCGTCTCCTTATAAAAAGTAAATTTTCGGGGGAAATGGGTACATATTCATAAACGACAGACTATACAAATGAATAAAAAGAAAAATGTGGCGTATACATTAAGAAGACGGCAACCCAATGACAAAAAATGACAAAGGAGCATATTGCAGATGAACTATACAGTAAATAAATATAAGAAACTACAATGGTTTGTTTTCATTTTTACTTGCTTACATTAACAATAGAACTATCGATTACCATCATTTCCTATTTTCCTATAAAGAGTATTGTGTTGCAACATGACTGTCACAACATGACTGTTACAGGTTGAGGGAGAATTAAGCGTTATAAACATGTTTAACACTGCCATATTCTTTATTATGCCTGTCCCAAATTAGCAGTAGTCGTTAATTTATGTCTGTCATTTTTCTTTTTCATATATTTGATCGTTTTTTTCTCTTTTGAATAGTATGTTTCACATTACTAGTATGTCGTGCCGGAATCCTTTTTATAGTAAACTATACTGTACGGGTTTTGCTCAAAGTTCGAGACCGTACGATGACCTATATACAAATGTATGTTTGGCGACTTCAAGCAGTATACTACATGTACATTTATAAAAACGAGAGAATATGGTTTAATGAGTTGATTAACTAGAGGGACATAATTGTTCAATGAACGGGTATTAGTGTTTTTATATTGAGAACATCTCAATTTTTGCAAGTACCTGAACATATACAATTTTCGAGATGCATTTTATGTTTCAATCGGAATTAGACCCGTGTTTGAAATTGCCTAGTGTCTTAAATTATCAATTAAGTGTCAATATTTGCTGTATAGCAATCAATTTTGTTTACATTATTTTCTGAACCAAGTCTTCTGGACATCATACGTTCTGGTATTAAAACCGTATCTTTAGATGGACGTCCGTTCAACTGTGCGGGATGTATAAATACGCAGATACGTTCGATCGGAACTTTGCCGTAAAATTGGATGCTTCATGAATGTCTATTGTGTCACACTCTTTGTACGCGTAAGAGCCCTTGAACAAACATGCAGGTGACCTGTTGCTAGACAAAATGTCCATCCTTATCCAACATACCTTAGTTCTCCAGTGGTAGTCCTAAATTCTTACCCTTCATTCTGATCGGCCCTTACTTTGTAAAACTAACATATTCAGGATATTGTATCCTGAACATGCATGACATATTTGCCACTGGACGTAGAGCCATCAACATTCAATCTAGTATTGCTGTGGCGTACACAGCAAGTAGAAAAATAACGTAACAAATTCATTCGCACAGCAACATTGTTTATTAATCACATACGTACATGTAGCCTTCTGTTCTCGCATCTTTCTATATTCATAAGGGTATAACTGGTAAAAAAAACCATTTTTATTCATCAATCTGTTGAAGGGTTTCTATTGAATAATGACAGATACTGAATTATGACAGATATAGATGACTATTTCAAAATTGAATATGCAGAGAAATGTATCTCTTAAAGATGCAGAGTTTAAAAGCACATTTGTCTACTTGACAATTGAACAGTTTTTATTGTCAGAGAACATAAGTCATATTTATGTTTCGATTGTGAAAACATACAAAGGACACAGCGTTCATATATATAAATCAGTGACATTTTCTCTTAATAAAATTAAATTATCTTAAGGAACTGGTCATTTGTAACTCAAATGGGAGGGGGATAAAGAGTAGTCCTATAATATGAGCCTTCGAAGGTCCATATCGTTTGCTTTCGACGTTTTTATCGGATATTTGTTTTAATTTTCAATGCTGAACCACGTTTATTCATTCGGAAAGACTTCGGAACATCTCGCAATTGGTCCGCTTAACAATTCGAATTGAGTGGGGAACAGTTATAAAAGTGTTTCAAAATAGGATATACCTCCACCATCTGATAAGGTTAGACATTTGTTTTTATATTTAAGACATTTATCTGTAATAATAATGACAAAAGTAATTTAAAACTTAAGACTGTTAAATACATTGTTTAATATCCATTCAAAGTTCCCACAAAAATTCGATAGGAACTTGCTACGAGAGAATAAAGAAGTATGTCCAGTGCACGATGTTTTGTCGATATTGTCAACATCGCTATGTCTACTTTACCGTGTCATTATTTTGTTTACATTCTGTCCTATCTATACATATGTTGCGTACCATCGTATACATCGTGATGTTGACAATATCGTGTCAACATCGTGTTTATGTTGTATATATGGAGTCTATACCTTTCTGGTTACATCGTTCACATCGTATACATCGCAATGTTAACAATATCGTGTAAACATCGTGTTTATATTGTATATCGAGTCTAAATCTTTGTGTTTACATCGTTCTCATATCATAAATCGTGATGTTGACAATATCGTGTTTACATCGTTCACATCGTCGACATCGTATTGATTTTGTGTACCAAGTCTATACTTTTGTGTCAACATCGTTCACATCGTATACATCGTGATGTTGACAATATCGTATCAACATCGTGCTTATGTTGTATATAGAGTCTATACCTTTCTGTTAACATCGTTCACATCGTATACATCGTGTTGTTGACAATATCGTGTTTACATCGTTCACATCGTTAACATCGTATTAATGTTGTGTAACAAGGTTATACCTTTGTGTTTACATCGTTCACATCGTATACATCGCAATGTAAACAATATCGTGTCAACATCGTGTTTATGTTGTATACAGAGTCTTTACCTTTCTGTTTACATCGTTTACATCGTATACATCGCAATGTTAACAATATCGTTTCAACATCGTGTTTATGTTGTATAAAGAGTCTATACCTTTCTGTTCACATCGTTTACATCGTATACATCGCAATGTTAACAATATCGTGTTTATATTGTATACAAAGTCTATACCTTTGTGTTTACATCGTTCACATCGTATACATCTTGATGTTGACAATATCGTGTTAACATCGTGTTTATGTTGTATATAAAGTATATACCTTTCTGTTAACATCGTTCACAATGTATTACCCTAAGCCGGGGATGTCCCATTATATACCTTGTCTGAAACCCGAATTACACATATATTACTGATTATCCCTGCCTATATTTTTTTACCAATACTTATTCAAATATTTTTTTTTTCTTCATTAATATTTTTCAATAAAGTATTTAGATTTTATGTATACCGTTTGTATTTTTTATGTTTTTTTTTTTAACAACAAAAATACTCACTAAACCAACTTGACATTTTCCGCATATGTGAAGGATTTTATAATTTGATGTGAAAATAATTCTATTATATATGCAATAATTTGTAATAGAACTTTAAGACATTAGTTATTTATTGAATGTGTAAATAGCGTGGTTTTAAATTGAAAACATATTATTGACGGATATACGTCATTGTTTTCCCTCTGAGAGCCTCAACATTCTTTAAGTGTTCTGTATAGCTTAAGACTACGTCACATAGTAACGTTTGCTATGGTGACGTTGTTGATGTTTCAATTGGGGTAAAAAATGTAGCATATATACCTCGGCAGTTTCCTGAATATATACTGACATCTCCCTGTTGTTATCCAATTACAAAAATTTGACACATTTGTAATCCATAAAATATTGTAAATTAGATGTAAACGATGTAAACACGATATTGATAATACATTGTATATATCGCGATGTTAACGATGTTAACGATGTAAACAGTATATAAGAGTTGTTACAATGTAAACGATGTTGATAATATATCTTGGTAACATTGTTAATATTGCAATGTCAACGATGTAAACACTACATCGTTAATATATCGTATACGAAGTAAACGATGTAAACAGTATAAAACAGTTGTTACAATGTAAACGATGTCGACACAACATAGTGTAAACATTGTTGATATCGCGATGTAAACGATGTAAACACGATATATTTACAACATTGTATACATCGCGATGTTAACGATGTAAACAATGTAAAAGTTCATACAATGTAAACGATGTTGACACGATATCGTGTTAACATAGTAAACATGGCGATGTCTACAATATTGTTTTAACATTGTGCACTGGACATGGATGAGAATAAAGGGGTGTTGCTAAACGGCGGAAACGGAAAACGGAACGGAAACAGAAAGAAATATTTATGTGGACGTATTTGAGAAACAAAATGGCAAGAACTACGAAAATCAATAAAGACTGAAATACCGAAATCACTCAACAAGTTTGTTGAAAATAGGATATAAGATATCAAGGTAAATAGCAAACAGTTTTGGAAATACGTAACAGCTAAAAGGTAGAGGTTATAAAAAGCATGTGTCGCTAATCTATGTGTATGTGCATCTTCAGCAATGGGAACTCTCCAACATTGTAGACTTGAATGGATTCATGAAAAAAATCTCTTTGTTTTTACATCGTTCACATCGTTAACATCGTATTAATGTTGTGTAACAAGGTTATACCTTTGTGTTTACATCGTTCACATCGTATACATCGCAATGTAAACAATATCGTGTCAACATCGTGTTTATGTTGTATACAGAGTCTTTACCTTTCTGTTTACATCGTTTACATCGTATACATCGCAATGTTAACAATATCGTTTCAACATCGTGTTTATGTTGTATAAAGAGTCTATACCATTCTGTTCACATCGTTCACATCGTATACATCGCAATGTTAACAATATCGTGTTTATATTGTATACAAAGTCTATACCTTTGTGTTTACATCGTTCACATCGTATACATCTTGATGTTGACAATATCGTGTTAACATCGTGTTTATGTTGTATATAAAGTATATACCTTTCTGTTAACATCGTTCACAATGTATTACCCTAAGCCGGGGATGTCCCATTATATACCTTGTCTGAAACCCGAATTACACATATATTACTGATTATCCCTGCCTATTTTTTTTTACCAATACTTATTCAAATATTTTTTTTTCTTCATTAATATTTTTCAATAAAGTATTTAGATTTTATGTATACCGTTTGTATTTTTTATGTTTTTTTTTTAACAACAAAAATACTCACTAAACCAACTTGACATTTTCCGCATATGTGAAGGATTTTATAATTTGATGTGAAAATAATTCTATCATATATGCAATAATTTGTAATAGAACTTTAAGACATTAGTTATTTATTGAATGTGTAAATAGCGTGGTTTTAAATTGAAAACATATTATTGACGGATATACGTCATTGTTTTCCCTCTGAGAGCCTCAACATTCTTTAAGTGTTCTGTATAGCTTAAGACTACGTCACATAGTAACGTTTGCTATGGTGACGTTGTTGATGTTTCAATTGGGGTAAAAAATGTAGCATATATACCTCGGCAGTTTCCTGAATATATACTGACATCTCCCTGTTGTTATCCAATTACAAAAATTTGACACATTTGTAATCCATAAAATATTGTAAATTAGATGTAAACGATGTAAACACGATATTGATAATACATTGTATATATCGCGATGTTAACGATGTTAACGATGTAAACAGTATATAAGAGTTGTTACAATGTAAACGATGTTGATAATATATCTTGGTAACATTGTTAATATTGCAATGTCAACGATGTAAACACTACATCGTTACTATATCGTATACGAAGTAAACGATGTAAACAGTATACAACAGTTGTTACAATGTAAACGATGTCGACACAACATAGTGTAAACATTGTTGATATCGCGATGTAAACGATGTAAACACGATATCTTTACAACATTGTATACATCGCGATGTTAACGATGTAAACAATGTAAAAGTTCATACAATGTAAACGATGTTGACACGATATCGTGTTAACATAGTAAACATGGCGATGTCTACAATATTGTTTTAACATTGTGCACTGGACATGGATGAGAATAAAGGGGTGTTGCTAAACGGCGGAAACGGAAAACGGAACGGAAACAGAAAGAAATATTTATGTGGACGTATTTGAGAAACAAAATGGCAAGAACTACGAAAATCAATAAAGACTGAAATACCGAAATCACTCAACAAGTATGTTGAAAATAGGATATAAGATATCAAGGTAAATAGCAAACAGTTTTGGAAATACGTAACAGCTAAAAGGTAGAGGTTATAAAGAGCATGTGTCGCTAATCTATGTTTATGTGCATCTTCAGCAATGGGAACTCTCCAACATTGTTGACTTGAATGGATTCATGAAAAAAATCTCTTTTCTGTTGATCTTGAATTGCTGACCATATTTTGTTTACAGTTTATCTCTATATTCTTTAGTTTTACCCAAAAAACAAAATAGAGTTAGGGGGGGGGTCGTCATTTAAGGTGAATCACTCATATGAAGAGTCTACTTACTATAACGGCAAAATTTGACTTGTTTGTAGATCTTGTCTTGCTGATCATTTTTGTTATTTAAAGTTTCTATCTATGATTTTTACTAGTTTTCAAGATAATCGGCAAATACACCAAAAATTGGTAAAAACTCCAATAACGAGTCGACTAACGATTTCGACTATTTGACCTCTTTGTAGATCTTGCTGGTCAATTTTCCTGTTAATAGTTTCCATCTATCTATCTATCATAGATTTTAATAGGTAAAAATGAAAACAAAAATGGTGAAATTTGTCATTTTAGGGCGATAACTCCTATAAGAAATCGTCTGACAGTTTTGACGTGAATAAACATTAGGTAAAGCTTTTCACAGCTAATGCCCCTTTAATAGTCTCCCTAAACTTAAGAGAATATGTTTTAGGGTGTGATAAAAGATATGAACTCATTGTGTATGTTCCCTGTATTAGCATAAAAATTTTCAATTAAATTTGAATATTTTAAATATACATATATATATATAATTATATATCATGAGTTCGAATCCCGGAGAGGGAAGAACAAAAATTTGCTTCCGCAAATTTGCAGATTTAACATTGTTGTGCTGATATTTAGAGTAACTAGATATCATTGCGATGGGAGCCATCTCTGTGGGCCCCGCTGTTAATAAAGTGTGGTAAAAAATTTGTATCTTTATCATTGGAAATGGGGTTGTCAACTGAAACAGAAGTTTATGACCTTGACCTTTGACCTAGGAAGTTGTACATAAATTATGACACACCCTCTGGTATTGGTTTATATACATGTCAAGTATAAACTTTGAAATTTCAATAATTAGAGCGGACACGATCTTTACCATAGGACATAGGGTTGTCAACTTAAACCAAAGTTTTTGACCTTGACCTTTGACCTAGGAAGTTGTACATACATTATGACACACTCTGCTGTTGGTTAATATACATGTCAAGTATAAACTTTGAAATCATAACGGTTCTCAAGATATAGAGCGGACACGATCTTTACCATAGGACATGGGGTTGTCAACTAAAACCAAAGTTTTTGACCTTGACCTTTGACCTAGGAAGTTGTACATACATTATGACACATCCTCTGGTTTTGGTTAATATACATGTCAAGTATAAACTTTGAAATCATAACGGTTCTCAAGATATACAGCGGACACGATATTTACCATAGGACATGGGGTCGTCAACTAAAACCAAAGTTTTTGACCTTGACCTTTGACCTAGGAAGTTGTACATACATTATGGTTAATATACATGTCAAGTATAAACTTTGAAATCATAACGGTTCTCTAGATATAGAGCGGACACAATTTGTTAAGGACGGACGGACGGACAGACGGACGGACGAACGGACGGACGAACGGACGGACAGTATACCATAATACGTCCCGTAAACGGGCGTATAAACATAGACCCAAAACAAAACACAGCAGACAGTTTAATGCCATTACATTTGTATTACGCTAAAATCATTTTTCTTTTTTTGAGTATTTTTTTTTTATTGATATACATGTTTTGTGTACGCATAAATTTTCTTCTCAAATCAGAAAATGGTTAAAAAAAATTACGTTTAATTTACAACTCCCCATACACATTACAATTTCATGAATTTATATTGATTTTCCGAATATGAACACAAATGTGGTGTGCGGTTGAAGTTTACTTCGCTGCAACCAACTTACAAAAACAACAATCTACTAGCATGACTAGTGTGAAGACTTCATCGAACGCGGTCTCATCTCATGAATATTATTGACGGCTAGCCTCGTGAATATTAACGCCGGCTAGCTTCCCACTAGTACACAATCTATACAATATGTCAAGCTCTAAATCGGCCTTGAACAGCAACAAATAGAGCGGAATAGCATTTTCTTTTTTTAGTTTATGGAAAATCAAATGTATGTAAAACATATTTTGAGTACATGATATAAATATTTAACTTTTAATTTCCAGTAGGATTTGACAACTGTCAGATAATGAGTAAATAAATCACAGGGTACATGGGTCATTTCTCTTTGTAACGTCGACAATGGAAATTATGTTAAGCTACGCAAGAATTTCAAAATTTTTAAAGTCGTCAGTTACCATCAACCTTTGGTATAAGTGATCTATGCAGAACTATGCATATAAAATAGATCTATATATAGAGATCTCAGAAATCCTTTATAATTCAAAGTTGTATTGATTTCTGAAGAACTGTTTGTATATAATACAGACTTGATTTGTTTAGAATAGCAAAATTTATTTTTAATAATCCGGATCAAAATCAAACGCTCTGCAATTTTACTATTTCATCTAAGTTCTGATTTCCAAGACCACTCGTGAAGCTTAAATTTGTTTTATATTGTGGAATGATTGGAATTCGATTTGCAACAACATCTAGTGTTGTCTGTAAAAGTAAAAGCTGAGACGCCCGACGGAAAACATCTAAAAAATAACATAAATACAAGCATTGTTTTCTTAAACCATCATTTGCTAAATACCAATATTAGTCTAAGGTCACTTCTGAACAAACTTCTGTGAATATTTCAGCATTCTTTTGGCATATCCATTTTTTTATATATAAAAAAATGGTGTAATGATCTGTAATACGTACATGTAACTAGTCTTGCCGTTGGTTTTCTCGATGGAATTTTTTCTTATTTTCGCATGTCGGAACCTTATATAGTTACTATTTTGTATTGATTTTGTACATTGTTAAAGCTTAAAGGGCGACCTATATTTTCTTGCATCAACGTAATTTGTATTTGATGGGGAGTTGTATCACTGGCAATCATCTCATACCTTCTAATACTTTTATTGCCATCTCTGGTGTTTTTTAATCGAGAGACATCGGTCTACATGGTTAAGTGATTTAGGTTTCCCAGAATTGAAAATAAATCTACACTTTTCTGCTCATAATATTGACAGCAGAACTCCACTCGAAATGCTAATTTGAAAACATACCTATATGGATTTTCATTTTTTAAGACTTTGACATTTTACAATTGAAATACGTTTCATTGAATCTGTTATCCTTGACGTCGTTTTATTCGTGTATTTTCAATAACACTAAGGGCTTACATTACCTAAATAATGGTATCATGTTGGTTCATTTCTTCATTTATCTCACTTATTTTATTTTTAAATGTATGATATTCATGTAATAATTACACAACTAAACCATGTCGAACAAATATCAAACCAAAAAATCAAATGTTTACATTTTATCATTGTTGTTATTCAAAAACACTGAACTAAACCATGACTGACTGAACCAAATCAAGACAAAATCACTATACTAAACGTTCCTCGATATGACGACGTTATTACCCGTGAATATGAAATTTGCTTGGACATTATAGTTGGTAACGTATATTTTTTTTTTTAATTGTTTAACTCACCAACAGTTCTTAGTAGTAGGGATCGGTCAATTTAAAACGTATCCACTCATATCAGATACGTTGACGTTAACGTATCTGGAGATATAACAAAACACAGTACTTGATCCCGAAGTTAAGTCAATGTTGTGTATCAAAACTCTTTATTCTCTTCATTTCATGGAAACCTATAGCTAAAACAATTATGAAGTTTAACTAGATTGGCAATGGTGGTGTTTTGAGAAAACGGGTGGGGGGTTCTTTATTAGCTAACGTGGGCTTATGAAAAGGGAACAGATATGGGGCAATAGCACGAAGACATTCAAAATTACCAAATGCAACACAGAAAAAAGACGTCCTGTATGCTTGGCCATTGCGTTTCAATAGCAAAGTTCTGCAAATCGTTCTATTTTACTTTTTCACACTTTTACTTATTACCTTGAAGTACTTTTCGATTTGTCATAAGGGACTTGATATTGGGGGCCAAATAAATCACTTACCGCGCCTACCTTTTCTGATGGCCTGTTAGATTTGTCTCCCCTTTTTGTTGTTTGATGCCTGTTCTATGCTTTTTACCGTTTACGGTAAGGAGCTGAGTTTGCTTCATTTCTAATCTTACATTACTCTATATTTAGAAACGTGCCATTTAGAAATCTTAAGTTTAATGATTTAAACTTCTTCTACATTATGTGTGGCTAAAAAAAATTTCACTCGATTCGATTATATTCCAGACGCGAGATAATTAATTAATTGATTGATTGATTAGTGTTTAACGCCACTTTCAACAGTATTGTGCTATTTTGTGGCGGTCAGTTTTTATTGGTGGAGGAAGCTTGAGTGCCCGGAGAGAACCACCGACCTTCGGTAGGAAAACTAGCAATGCTAGTCAATTAAGATTGGAGTCGAGTGCACCTGTCCCGTGCGGGATTCGAACTCACAACCTCAGTGTCACAAGTTACTGACTAGTGATACATTAGTTCGACTACTTAGACCACTTGGCCACCGAGGCATCCCGCGAGTTAATCAAACTTGGACATTAATATATGTTACACACATAGTGTCACGTACCTCGTTAGCGCAACTCCTACACATATTCAACGATATTTCACTCAAGGATAGTATGACAAATTATTTTAGTATGTCCCCAGATACGTATACGTCAACGCACCTGATACGATTGGATACATTTTAAATTGACCGACCTCTAACAGTAGGTATCAATGTAAATAATCAAAACAAACTTTTGCACGGATAAGTACATGCGATGAGCTAATATATATCATACGGTAATAAGAGAATGATTCCGATTTAAGTATTCCGTAGTTAAGTAATGAATTAAATAATTCTATGCATACGACTGAAGATTTTTACTTAACTAAGGACATTCTTAGTGAATTTAAGTTTAACGACCACTTACGTTAAGAGGTTTTATGCATACGGGCCCAGGGCTTTTTCATTACAAATTTTACGACTAAAATGGATTGTTAGTTATACTGAAATGTTCATGACGTTCGAGTATTTTTTCTAGTTAGATTTTCTGTGAAAAGAGTTGAAGACTATAAGCAAACAGTGAGTAAATCTCTTCCGACAATTCAGCTTGTTTTACAACGTTTTATCAACCACCCAGGTATACAAGGTTCTTCAGTTTATTCAGATAAATTTAAATAGACTTCGTGACATGCAAATAAAAAAAAATGATTTCAGTGTGCTGTCCTGTCCAATTGGTTGATTTTTTTTTTTTTTTTGTATATAACAAGGCATGTATATTCAATGCATACACTCGTGCTTAAACAGCCTAAAAATAACATATTCGCGATCAATGGGACACAGATGCCCCCGCTTGTAAATATACGATAAATTCAGCATATTTTCAATTTATAAAGAACATATCTCGAGAATGGTAAACGTGACGCTACCATATTCAAACTTGATCTGTGATTGGTAGTAATAGGCATTGTGTATAGGTTTCAGGACCTTTGGTTGTGGCAAAGTAAAGTTAGATTGCGGAAACTGCAATTTTGCTAACCTCCCATATTCAAACTTGATCTGTGTTTGGTGGTAATCAGCATTGTGTATAAGTTTCAAAATTAGAGTTAAACCCTTATTAAGTGGTTCACTGAACATGGAAATGTAATGTAAGGCGGCACGGTGTCTTAATGCCACATATTCTTGTTTCAAATGTTTTGAATATACATGTGCATGTATATGTCTTCCATAATCATAACTGCTTCTTTGGTTTTTTGGTAGCGTGTTCGCATCGACAGTAGCATAACTTTTATTTCTAGTGAGGCAAACGATATGAACCTTGGCGGTCAAAGCCTCAACTAGGTTTCAAGACACAATACCAATAGGGGTGGACGGTAAACGGCAAATCAGAATCGCAAAATAGCTTTCAGCATTTACAACTGCAAAAACAAAATCAAAATTGTAACAGGTTTGATTCATTGATTGTTGTTGTCTGACATCAAGTGATAAAAACGGCATGCATATTCATGACAATTAAACAAAATAATCCAATAGATATGTAGAGTGGGTCAACCAGAATAACAGCATGAATTTATCTGCAACTGCAAAAAGAGAGCATGTTAAATGGGGGCAGACATGTTGTCTTGCAATATAGTCCCCCAATGAATTCCTGTTTCATGGGTTCAGCAACGTGTAGAGCTAATGGTTGCACTTTCTCTAAATTTAATTGAACACCCCATTCCGACTGGACGTGACTGTGTATTTATACATCCCGGTCAACCAAACAGACGACCCTTTTAAGCATGGGTTATACTGTTGAACAAGGTCTTGTATAGAGTACATATTGGTACATCTAGCAACGCTAAATGAACAACTATCACCCTAGGGGGGAAGTTAAGGTGACCATGGATTACTCTTGATTGGTCACACACTGGCACACAGATCCTGTTTATGACAAATCCAGATTTGTGAAATTTCATTATGAAATAATAAGATTTTAAATTCATTAAATCCATACATTTCAATGAAACTTAGGTTAAATTCTCAGAATTCAATTACAGATGCATTCCCGATGAAAACAAAAATAACTGACAGTATATGTTAGACCTCCTCTTAAATGCTTTTGTACAGATTTGGTGATATTAATGTCTTTTAACTTTATACGTTAAGGGGCTTTTGAAAAAATGCATGGATTATAATAATTGGATGAACTACGAAGTCTTGCTTATATTCATCAAGGTACATGTCAGTAGGAAGAGGTCCACAGGGTGTCCCATAGGAATGCCAAGTGTCTGTTGAAAACTATATCCACCTAAAGTAACCAGTTCGTTGTCAAGAAGAAATCAAACTTCGTATGAGTTTTACAGTTATGACCTCTTGTTTGAATCAGTGTTTTACAAGGTATAACTTAGTCTGTTCCTTAAGCTAGTTGTCTCTACCTTGTTCATTTTTTGAAAGAAAGTTTTACTATATGTTTTAAGTTAGTGGTTAGGAATGAGTGTTTAAAGGGTAAAGGAGTCAACGTTTGGAATCGTGGTCACTCTGAACTCTATACTACTAGTATATAAAATAACCGGTATACATTTTTTCGTTATCTCTCTTTTTTTAATGGTCAAACATTTAGTGAGGCGGTTGCCTCGTTGCTTCAGAAGAAGTCACGCCACTGCCCGAATGCGGGAGGTCTCGGATTCGATCCTCGCCCGGTTCTAAACAAAGGCCTTTAACGAGCACACCTTCTAAAATAAACCTTTATAGAGAATTTTTGATGTATACACATTTTATACATTAAATAATAAATGGAAAATTCTTTGATTTAGAAATTGAATGGAAGCCATAGTTTTATCTCAGTTTTCAAGTTTATAAATGACAAATTCTGAAAAACACTGTTTTCAACATTTCTGAAATTTTCAAACAGATCTACAAATAAGTAACATGGTTGAAATTGTAAGTCGCTTTCAATGATGATTTTTATCCATTTGTTGCGTTTTCGGTTAAGGCAAACGGACATAGGGAGACACTTTAAACATAAAAAAAACAGTCAGCAAGACCAGATCTACAAATGAGTAAAATGACCAAAATCGTCAGTTGATTTCTTATTGAAATAATTGTCCTTTAAGCAAACTTTTACCCGTTTTTGCCTTTATGAAAACTTGAATAGATACAGATAATCTTGAAACAGCAAATACTTGTACAGTAGCCTACACAAGAAACACGAATGCGTTCGTAATTATCTTCCGTTAAGGAGTCATTGCCCCTCCATGACGATAATCCGACAGCACTATTAACAGATATTGAGGTCAATATACGGGCGTCGATGACAGTACAGTATCAATATGTATATTTCAAAAGAGTACGTAAAATCCCGTTACTTGGCTTCAATCACCTGAGAAAAAAGCAGTCCCATTTTCTGCCTTTGGACTCTATTTAACACTGTCACATTAGTATTTTATAATTGGTACCATTGAAAATCCGAAACAGAGTTGAATGTTATATATATCTCAATGTTATGTAACCATATGAAAAATTTAATTTCATAGTTCAACGCGCATTGATTTTAATTTACAAAAAAATATTCTTAAAGAATGATCTTTTAACCTCTCCATGTAAAATCAAATTCAAACGTGTCCAAACTCAAACTCTCGCTCAAAAAATTATAAATGTAACATAGAAAATCTTGTTGAGTCAATAAAACACTTAAGAATAAAAACTATATAGGTCACTAAATGAATCTGAATGATTGATTTCTCCCGAAACGTTCAGTCGCAAATATGTCATGCATATTTAGGACCACATGCAAATTAATCAACCATAAACAAACGTTTAAGAAAAATAGATAGACACTTGAAGATGGTACGTTGGAAAGATTTAACAGTCAGGAGCCTGTAATTCAGTGGTTGTTGTTTGTTTCTGGATATTATATTTGTTTTTCCTTTATTGTTTTGTACATAAATCAGGTTTTGCATTTGTAATTTTGAGGCCTAATATAGATTACTGTTCGGTATGGGTTTTGGTCATTGTTGGAGGCCGTACGGTGACCTATATGTGTTAACTTTCTATGGCATATGGTCTCTGGTGGAGGGTTGTCTCATTGGCAATTATATCACATCTTCTTATTTTTATATAAAATATGCCTACAACAATAAAATTGAACCTCGATATCATAAGGTAAGCTAATTACTATTCATCATATCTTTTATTCCTCTCTATTGTAGACGAAGGCCAAATAAAACGAAATGAATTTAAAGGCAAAAGGCAATAACGGCCATCCATTTGATTAAGTAAAAGGTCAACTTCTTTTGTATATCAATTCTCATTGCAGCCGTTTTTAGCCTTCGTTTTGGTTTGAATTTCAAAACTGTTTCCGTCTGGTTCTTAACTTGAGATCAATCCAGTGCACTTATATTCTTTGAACCTGTTAGTGATGGTATTTTTCTGGGATGTTTGTTATCCTATTTTTGACTCCCTGATTCTAAGGGGGTGTGTCTTATACGTCATACCCGATTAACCTTAAAGACCTACAAAGGATTAATAAGTTCAGGGAACAATAATAACATAAATGGGCCACTTTTAATGCACCAGATGTGAATTTTGATAATTAATGTCTTTTCAGTAATGCTCGAGTCCAAAATATTTGAAAATCCCAAATCTAATCCAAATGTTGAAGAGCGGATCATACCAAAAAGGATCTTAACATGCTAAAATATAGCCAAAAAGTTATCAAAGGAGCTCGTTTATCAATTGAGATCGTCCCAGGTATCTTAGATAATTATTTTGCATTGAACGACATGACAAATGCACAGAAAGGTTTATAAATTGTGTAAAAGGGTATGACCCTTGGTCTAATGCCCGTTTCACCTCATTTGTTGAATTGTTGAATATCACAAATGAATTCGGATTCTTCACCCCTATAACAGAAATATGTTCTTAGCTACCATGATTAGACATTTCTAGTTTGGAGACCTGTAGTTTCTAATAACGACCCAATTCTCTGATAGATTAATATCTCCTTGTCATATACCTTCTCTCTTTATTTTTTTTTATATCAATCAAGTAGACATGAGTTACAGTAATTTGCTAGAGCATGAAAACTTATTTTCTTTTTACCTCTTGACCCATAAGATGGTATTGGAGCGTAAACTTGTGGAGTTGTTTTGGAATTGATCTAAATAACATATAACATATTATCGTCCTGATTATTTGAGTAATATCTACTTTATATCCCAATCTAACATAATTAATCTGCGTTCTGTATGGTATTTCTAGAAACTCACTCCCAAAAGCTTAAATGTTATTTTACAATTACAATTAAATAATAATTATTTCCCTTGTTGATAAGTATAGAAGGTACAAATGCTAGTTTGGTGTAGTGCTGAGCAACAGTGAACTTAAAAAAAGAAAACAAGTTGTTACTTAAATTTACAAACATTATCCGGTTTGATTACAATTATGTTTGAAAACAAAATAACATAATTAATTTTAATATTTGTAAACATCAAAGATTGTCTTTAAATCTAAAGGAACTAAAACCCCTGATCGTTGTTTCTTCCTTGAACTTCATTGCAGCGAAGCAGTTCTACTTCGGAAAAAGGGAGATAACCAACTTCAAATTATTAAAATTCGTAGTTCCAGATATGAGTTTCTGGAAAGGGCTATACTAGTTTTTTTTCTCAGTAATTTCCCTTGTTAATGCGATATAGTCATCAAACATACATAATATTACAATCTTCCTAGTATTATACAGTTTTAAAACATTTGATATTTCAAATGAAAACACTGTTAAGGATGTTCGCTACTATGTAAGCTTTTTAAAAGACTGTTGTAAATTACTAGTATATAAATAAAGAAACTAAATAAGCAGATAAAATTGAAGGGTCCGTGTGCTTGTTTTCGAGATATAAGCCATTGAAAATTTGGCGGGAAATAGTTCTCTCTAGATTTTTCATACATTTAACATTGACACCTTTTTTCTTTCAAAAACGATGAAAAAATAACAAGGATTTTATAATATTTTCAAAGATGACATTTTAAACTATATGAAGTAATCAATTTATGGAAAGAAAAGTAGGGGTTAGTGGGCAAAATGTTTAACGGCACTACATGGAAAAACCAGAGGATTCCGAATATCTGGCAAAAATTTAAAAACAAGAGGAGCGAACATCCTTAATTAAAAGTTCTGTTTGTACTTGACAAATAGTCAGAATATAAAACACTAGTAAGAAGCAGTTCTGTTATTAAATGACAAATAGTCAAACTTAATAAAGAAATTGGCCCTAGATTTCGTCCTAAAAACTTAATTCATTTGATGAGTACTACTTGTTATAAAAAAAAAGTAAAATAACAATAATACCGAACTCCAAGGGAAATTCAAATCGGAAAGTCCCTTATCAAATGGCAAAATTAAAAGCTCAAACACATCAAACGAATGGAAAAACAACTGTCATATTCCTGACTTGGTACAGGCATTTCCTTATGTAGAAAATTGTGGATTAAACCTGGTTTTATATCTAGCTAAACCTCTCACTTTTATGACAGTCTTAGATACCTAATTATACCCCACACAACGAGTTGCGGAGGGTATAATGTTTTTGACCCGTCCGTCCGTCTGTCCGTCCGTCTTTTTGTCCGTCCGTCTGTCCGTCCGTCAGTCCGTCAGTCCTATTTCTTGTCATCGCAACTCCTCTCAAACCACACAACAGAATTTCACAAAACCTTTTTAGATAATAAGGACATACTATGTAGTTGTGCATATCGACAGGAAATTACGATTCAATTTTTTTTCTACGAGTTATGCCCCTTTGAACTAATTTACTTTAATGTACTACTGCAACCTTTTGTCATTGCAACTCCTCTCAAACCACACAACAGAATTTCATGAAACCTTTTCAGATAATAAGCACATACAACGTAGATGTGCATATCGACAGGAAATTACGATTCAATTTTTTTCCAGGAGTTACGCCCCTTTGAACTTATTTGCCAAATATACTACTGCAACTTTTTGTCATCGCAACTCCTCTCAAACCACACAACAGAATTTCATGAAACCTTTTCAGATAATAAGGACATACTACTTAGATGTGCATATCGACAGGAAATTACGATTCAATTTTTTTCCAGGAGTTGCGCCCCTTTAAACTTATTTGCCCAATAAACTACTGCAAACTTTTGTCATCGCAACTCCTCTCAAACCACACAACAGAATTTCAAGAAACCTTTTCAGATAATTAGGACATACTACGTAGATGTGCATATCGACAGGAAATTACGATTCAATTTTTTTTCCAGGAGTTACGCCCCTTTGAACTTATTTGTCCAATATACTACTGCAACCTTTTGTCATCGCAACTCCTCTCAAACCACACAACAGAATTTCATGAAACTGTGTAGATAATAAGGACATACTATGTAGATGTGCATATTTACAGGAAATTATGATTCAATTTTTTTTTCTGATACAATTTTTTTTCTTACACTTATTTTATTTCTCCAATGACAATGTGGGGACGTAGTGTATGTGAGCGCGCTCACTAAGGTTCTTTAATTTAGTTTTTATTGGTTATGAACTAGTTTTCAATAACTATGAATACTTTCAGATATGTACTGTTTATCGTTTATTCTTACATGTATATTGATCTCTTACACCACTGCTCCAGGTTATGGGGTGGTCCCGGGTTTGGTGCCCACACACAGGTTTAACCTCGCTACATTCTATATGTTACAATCCCAAGTCTGTCAGGAGCCTGTTATTGATTGTTTGACATGTGTTGCTGTTTATCCTATTTGTGTTTTCGTTTTTTCGTTTATTGTTTTATAGATATAAGATGTGGTATGAGTGCCAATAAGACAGTTTATTTTCGTGATTTCGCACCACTGTCCCATGTTATGGGAGGGTTGGGCGCCCGCTTACATGTGTAACACCGACACATTATGTATGTGCGAATCCCAAGTCGGGAGTTGGTAATTCAGTGATTGTCGTTTCCTACTGCATATCATGTTCGATTTTCGTGTATTGTTTTGTTACCCCTAAGGGTGACTGGGGAATATAAATATTGTTACTCTTGGTCTTTTTCCGACTGGCAGTAAAACCCTTGCCATAGTGGGGTGTGGGATGTACATGTACGCAGCCGCGTCCGGTCAGAATGTGCATGTTAAATCTAATGCTTCGTGTAGAAAGAGTGCTACGCTCTCTTCAGGTTAAGAACCCTTGCAACAACTTTTTGAGGGATTCGTAGGTGGCCTGTCGCAAGGCAAAATATCTGTCCCTATCCAATATACCCTCCTTTTCCAGTGGAAGTCTATCATTCCGGACGGCCTCCGTTACAGGACCTACCTATTGTATTGTTTTGTTAAATTTTGTTTCTCTTGAACATGCATGAACTATTTCCCACTGGACGTTAAGCAACCACCAATCATCAACCATAATGTTTTGTACATGAATCAGGCCGAAAGTTGTTTTTCTTTTGAGTTTTTTTTTTTTTAATGTGTCATGTCGTGGTCTTTGAAAGCTTGCTATGCAGAATAAGGTACTCTCATTTTGGAAGGCTGTACGTGCTTAATTCCATTTTATCTTATTACGAGTTGTCTCAATGGCAGTCATACTACATCTTATTTTATATAAATCATTTTGAAATAGTTGATCGCCATTGGTTTTAAAACGCGTCCAATACAATGTTGATATACATTTCATAATTCTTTGATATAAATGTCATACAAATCTAGCTAGAATTGTATGGTGAGGGCGTTGACAAGATCGGACATTTGATGATGTTTCTTTTTTTGTTTATCATATGGCAAAAACAACAGTTATTGAAATTAATCAGTTGATCATAATGTTTAATATATAGATTTTCCTTTTTTTCATTCATTTTCTGCCATGCAATTGAACAGTATACTTATGAATTTTATACACTGCATCTATGTATGGCATTAACATGTTTGTAATTTTTTGGTTTTTCAACAATGCTTCTGCTTTTCTATAATTGGGCCTGAGGGAACAATGGTTGCATTACTCATTTACTAACTGTGTTATTAACTTACAATTAAGTATTGTTTTGTTATTGTTATTGTTAGTGGATTGAATAAGATTTACAGAACAAAACCTCCGCTTTTGTAGAATACTCCCCCTTATTTATTGTAATAGTACATCTACTACATACAAATAGACATGGAAGTGCATTTAAACATCCCATACAAACAGACGTGGTAGTGTATTTATACATCCCCTACAGACACACGTACATGGTATTTTCCTTTTTCATCCCTATGCCAAAATGAAGTGGTATCGTGTTTTTTAATTTCCTGCAGACAAACAGACGTCGAATAATAATGGTGTATTTATACATCCCCAACAAATAAATCGATGTGGTGGTGTATTTATACATCCATACAGACAAATAGACAGAAGGACGTATTGGTGTATTCATACTCTCACAACGTATTACATACCTAATATCAATGTATGAAATTGACTGGATATTAATAAATGTTGGGAAAAAACAAGGTGCTATGGTTTCTAAAATGATCTTAGATCTGATTAAAACTGTTCTCAACTTCAGAAAAAAGCTAGTTTCCTGTACAGACAAAAATAATGTTCTATTTGATGTATTAACCCTATAAAACTGTTAAAACCAACATTTGCACGACATATATTTTTTTAATATTCCGCCTCTCATTTATTGATAAAACAAAACTTAGTGAATCCCAGAAATATTATAATATAGTATAATATACAGTCAAATAAGAAAAAATACACAATACATCTAATACTTAGAGACACCACTTAATTTAATGTGATGGTCAAATTATGTTTCCATTAGCACACTTGTGCTTTCATCTTAAGGAAAGTCACACTATTTTCTTTTGAATCATGGTACATGTACTAAAAAACAGAATTCCATATCGGATAATAAATTTTCTTTATCAAGACAAATTGAAAGTTTTTAATTATTTGGGAGTAAATACTTTTTTCTTGAGCAATTATGTGAGGAAATGAACATGTACAACATGTATGTACAGTCTACTATTAGTACCTATCATTTATTTATTATTTCTAAATTCTGCAGACCAAAAAGAACAATTCTAACAAATCAATAAATACAATGTTATTTAAAACACTTTTGTATTAAAGTGGTTCACTATTAAACACAGTACTTAGTACAATGTAAATATATAATATCGAATGTTACCTTAGATGTTTTAACCATGGGATCCATTCCTTTTTCTTTAATCAGCCATTGTGTCAACTCCAAATTTCCAATCTCAGCTGCCAAATGTAATGCTGTTTTACTTTCCTTTAATGACAACATATAAAAGTCTGTAAATATTATGTGATAATCTGGAAAATATTGTGTTTTGAGTATTTAGTATTTTTGAATACTGCACCACATTTAAAAAATCATTTAATACATCAAAATTAAAAAACAGTGCAATTCAAAACACTTTTTAAGTGATTCACTATTAAGGATAGCACTACGTTTCTAATGGAAAATGTTACCTGCAATGTCTTATCCATGGGATCCATTCCTTTTTCGTCAACAAGCCATTGTGTTATCTCCAACCCAAAAATTATATTCTCAGCTGCCAAGTGTAATGCTGTTTTACCTCCCTATAATGACAACATACAACAGTCTGTAAATATTATGCGATAATCTTGGAGATATTGTATCTTGAGTATTTTTTAATACTGCACCACATTTAAAATCATATACTAAACAAAAAGAACAATGTAAATCAAAGCACTTGTTAAGTGATTTATTATTAAGCATAGCACGACGTATGACATCATATAAAATTCTGAAAATGTTTGGGATAATCCTGGAAATATTGTGTCTTGAGCATTTCTAAATTCTGCTGAACATTTAAAAATACATTCTAAACAGGTCCGTGAATATTTGCGTCCATTTGTTTTTTGTTTTAAGAAATCAAAAAAGGAAAAAAAGAAGGTATTTCCGTTTTTCGTTTTTTAAATCTCAAAAACAAAAATGAAAAACGAAAGTGTTTTTGTTTTTCATATCTGATATAACATAAAAATAAGAAGAAAAACGGCATTTTATATGTCATTTGAATTTAGACAATGCATTCAATTTGAGTTGCAAACCCATGGAAATTGAAATATGTCAAGGTAGCTTTTTTATTTCAACGTAGCTCGTTTTCATTTAAACAACAGCAGCATTGAAACGCTTTGTAGATGTAGACAAAATAGACCGACTGACTTATGAAATGATATGAGGTGATATAATAAACAAAGACTGCCAAATTATTCAATTTTTATCTGTGATAAGAACTACAAATAATAAATTTTAGTATTAGATAGATTAACAATTTAAAATAAACAAGAAAATATACTGCAAAGAGGATAGTACAAAACTGATATATATTGTATTCACTATATTGCATTAATAGAGGAGGTAACTACTGAAAACTAGCCCGACCGTTAAAGTATACAGAGCATTTATAAATGGAACGCCATGACTGCCTTATGTTGATGATCATCATTATATGCAGTAGTAGCAGCATTATATGCAGTGGTGACAGCAATATATATAGTGGTGACAACATCATATGCAGTGGTCACAACATTATATGATGTTGTCGGAACATTATATGCAGTGGTCACAACATTATATGCAGTTTTCGGAACATTATATGCAGTGGTCACAACATTATACTCAGTGGTCACAACAATATATGATGTTGTCGGCACTTTATATGCAGTGGTCACAACATTATATGCAGTCATGATTACATTATATGCAACTGTCGGAACATTATATGCAGTGGTCACAACATTATACGCCTTTTGTTGATGAAGGTGATGATCAGTGATAATGATGATGATGATTGATGGTGATGATTGTTTCTGATGATTGATGAAAGTGATGGTGGCGGTTAAAATTCGGTAAACTTCGTAAATTTTATCGGAAATTGTCGACCCGGTCATAATTGATAATAATGCCCCGCAAACAAAATGAAAGTTATTGAAGTCATGTTGTTTAGGCAGTTCGATTAAAATCTTTATCAGAGAAAAAATAACATCTGTTGTTGTGTGCAAATTGGACACATATTAATTTATCCATTTAGGGGTAGTTCATTCCGAGTAAAATCAAGGTCTAATATATTAACTCTCTATTTATAATTAATGTCCAATGTGTTGTCATGACTGTACGCCAAATTGATTACTCGGAGTCTCCTCTTTTCGATGTCTAATATAATTTTATTTTTTTTTGTTATTTTCTCTGAAGTGATCGTTTAGTTTTCGTATAACATGTATAATGCTGTTCAAATACAAATATTTTTTTTTAATATTTCATACATATCATGATGATTTATGTAAAAGAACAATAAAAGAATAAAACATCCCGTCGCCAAGAATGAACTAAAACAAAATATAAAAAAACGAACACGGAAAAATCAGGTCAACCACCGACAACAGATTCTGTGAACAGTTATATTTTCTGTACAAGAAACGCGTTGATCCACTCAATCTACTTACTACATGTATGTTTTATTCATTTCATATTCATATGGAAAAAAAGGAGATGTGGATATACGTCAATGAGACAGCAACCCAACGAAAAAGATAACAGTACAACACTGGAGTCATATGGTCGGCAACAATAGACAGCTATCTAAACAATTTATAACTCTGAATTGAAATAGAGAAATTAAGAAGTAGGACCAATTTACCCCGAATTTATTCCACGCTAGGGACATTTTTAATGTCTTTTAATCTTTTTTCAATAATCAGTATCATCATAGCTTAATATGTTTATACTTTCAGTATTTAAAAACATACATTATTGCGCATTTCTGAACATTTAACCCCAAATGAACATCTTCAGATTACTCGGGACTGTAATTTAAATATATCATGACCCAGTATTTTTCCAGACGAAACAAACATCTGTCAGAAGGAAAATATGAATGGTATTTTGGAAACAAATTCATCTATGTTGTTCAGCGATGTCATTCGAAATACAATTTTACTAAAACAAAAAAGATTTGCAACACTGTTTCAAAAGGGCATGGAACAGCAATGTTTAGTGCAAAATAACTATTTTATGAATGGAAATCTGTTTTAAGTATATAATTAGGACTATGCAATATATACAAATTCATTAAGTTTCGACATTTTTCCTATGTTTACCCCGTGAGCGAAACATATACAGGAGAACAGAGCCTCACGTCTTTAACAGAAACAATCAAGATTTACCAGAAACAGTAAACTTTCCAAATAACGAAAAATATTCAGATATAAAATTTTACAACTTCTGACTTGGATCCTAAAATGCATGAGATATGGAAATAATTTTGTTAGCAAAAATAACTGAAATCCCCAGACTATAGCAATAAGACAAGCTTGTATATGAGAAGAATAAGAAAGCCAATAACAACAACGAGAAGAATTTACAGTAACACAATAGTTCTCCATTAAGAGACGTAATAAAGAGTGGTAAGTTTTTTGTTGTTGTAGAGTTTATATAATTTAAAGCTAGCCGAGTATGGAAAGTCAAAGGTGTCATAAATCCAACTTTGCAATTCTTAAATTGTATGTATGTAACTCGGTAATTTTAAAATTCCAACTTTGCAATTCGTAATTTGTTACAGTGCAATTTGACAATTGAATGTTTGAGAATTGCAATTAGAACTATGCAACTATGTAATTCAAATATCTGATTTTGATTTTGCATCATTTATTGCAAATGGTACATTTGTGACATGAACTTTCGTATTTTGTATATTATGATAACAGATGGCGCCGCCGTCGCTGCTGAATAACTAGGCCTATAAATACGCGGACTATAAGAGGAATATAAGTCAGATAGACGATGTTATTTACTCTATTTGAAATTATTTATCAATGAAATTAGTAATATTATTTGTCTTTCACCAGAGTACAAAGAATCCTATATGTGCCTGTCAAAAGTCAGGAGCTTGTAGTTCAATGGTTGTCGTTGGTTCATGTCTGTCATAAAAAAAAATCGTAAATTGTTTTGTTATAAATTAGGCCGTAAGTTTTCTCAATTAAATTGTGTCATATTTTTCATGTCGGGGCCTTTTATAGCCGACCATAAAGTATGGGATTTTCTCATTGTTGAAGGCAGTACGGTTGACTATAATTGCTTACATCCACTTCGGCATTTAGCTGTGGTGGATAGTTATCTTATTGGCAATCATACCACATCTCCTTATGTATTATATTCTATTATATTCGAAAATGCTGTGTTAGAAATGACCGACCGTGCGAGACGATCATGGGTAGTCAAGGACGTTAAACACCCCCCTAGTGTTAGAAATTATCGCAATTTTCGAAATGTCCGTTAGAAACCTTAAAACTCATAGTGCTCGGCTTTTACGAAACTTTGTTTACTTTAAACTCTTTCGGGAAAACAGATCGTGAATACATTCCTGTGGAGGCGTATATGCTTTTATTTTCCTTCTGTGTCTTATATAAAAATATGCAAGCGGAGTCGTGCTAATATGTCAGTTTTGTTGTAAAACATAAAAATATAATGTCCTCCGAGGCACTTTGTTTAATTATGGAAGTATTATATATATTTTATTGGTGATTGAAAAGATGTCAACTGTACACATGCCATTAATTGGATTAAAGGTGATTTAAAAGGTAAATTGTTTAGTTATAAATTAGGCCGTTAGTTTTCTCAATTGAATTGTTTAATTTTTTTCATGTCGGGGCCTTTCATAGCCGACTAAACGGTATTGATTTTTGTCATTTTTGAAGGCCGTATGGTTGCATATAATTGCTTGCATCCACTTCATTTAAACTTTGGTGATAGTTGTCTCTTTATTATTATATTACAATGGTACATGCAGGAGCTGGGGAGGGATGGGGCACCATGGATTTTTTTTATCTGAACATGATCATGGATGGTTTGGTTGGAGGCTTTATTTTTTTTGGGAGGAAGGGAGGGGGGGTGGGGGTGGAGGTAGGCTTCATTTCTGTGATTTATTCTTTGGTTTGTAAGCAATATTTCTCTATAATAATTTTATATTTAAGCACCACTTTTTCTCTGCTCTAGTTTATAAGATAGCACTCCTTCATTCTCTATTCCTTATATGGCAATTGCAACAAGAAACATATAGATATAAGAAGATGTGGCATGAGTGCCAATGAGACAACTCTCCATCCAAGTAAAAATCCACAAAAGTAAACCACTATAGGTCACAGTACGGTCTTCAACACGGAGCCTTGGCTCACACCGAATAGTAAGCTATAAAGGGCCCCAAAAAATTACTAGTGTAAAACCATTCAAACGGGAAAACCAACGGTCTAATCTATATAAAAAACGAGAAACGAGAAACACTTATGAACCACATCAACAAACGACAACTACTGAACATCAGATTCCTGACTTAGGACAGGTGCAAACAAATGCAGCGGGTTTAAATGCATACATTTGTATGTTTTATTTAGTAAGTCTAATAAAAAATACAATAACATGTTTATGAAGGATACGACATTGTGTTTAAATAAAACCTTTTTGTTTCTGTATGTTATTGAAAAAAAACCGTTTTAAATTAAATCGAACAAATGTGTGTTCCGAGAACACCACCCATCTACCACACAAACAAAATATGAATGGTCGGCGCCTTAATCATGCAGCAAGACATTTGTTTTATATTTCTCCTTGGATACTGTTTTACTACTTCCTTTGTCTCATCGTTGTTCAATTAATTTATATCACTCTTCTCTCCGTTCTCGCGGTGAGCGTTTTTTTATATGTACCTGAACTAGACATATCCATGTCAATATCAACAATAATAACAAATGTTCTTAATTGACACTAAGCATACTTTTTACCTAATTTTTAAAGACGTATTTTGGTTTGGCAATTCTTTCCTGAACACTGAAGAAAAAACCTGAGGTGTCAACATTACACACGTTCGTGGCAGTATTCAGCTTGAATCAAAGGTCATGTACATTTAAATATGCATTATTAAAAATGAAAATTAGAAATAATGGAAAAGATTGGAAAAAAGAATGAAAAATAAGTAGTAATTTTGTTATATTGACGGATATAATTTTTAAAAGTTTTTTGTTTTCATTTATATTTCTTTCGTCGTACAAAATGTACTCAGGTGAAAGATTAATAATATTACTAATTTAATTAATGATTAATTTAAAACAGAGAACGTTCTGACGGCGGCAATATCTGTCATCATAATAAGAAATTTACCATAATATCGATATTCAAATGTTGCTAAAACTAATGTCGATTTACGATTATTCATCCGAAGTACACAGTTTTCAAATAATATAAATGCAACACGCCAACTGACATATTACAAATTTCGAATTCCAAATATGCATCCCACAAATATACAAATTACGAAAGTACATATCATAAATGTACAAATTACGAAACTACATATCACAAATGTACCATGTAGCAATAAATAAGAGAAATTCAAAATTAGAATTTTGAATTACATAGTTGCATAGTTTGAATTGCAATTCTCAAGCATTCAATTGTCGAATTGCACTGTAACAAATTCAGAATTGCAAAGATGGAATTATGACACATTTGGCTTTCCATAGCCTAGCGCCTGTGTTTTGAGGTGACAAATTTTTGTGCGGACCTTCATGTATATCAAAGAAGTGCGCAGTAACAAATAGTATTCCTTTATTACTTGTAGTTACTTTCATCTGGACCTTAACACAAAACTTAATCAGAATCATTCATGCGTAAAATGTAGGTCGAGGTGACCAACTTTTTTTCAAGGTACTCTTTTATTATCATAGATGTGCGCACTGAAAATATATCATTCCTCTATGACTTGTTGTTGCTTAGATTCTGTATCTTAATGTAAAAATTAACCACTAAATATGTGTAAAATGTAGGTCGAGGTGATTTTGCTTTTAATGGGCATCCGTTTCTGTCCAAGATGTGCGCACTAATAGTAAGTCAGTTCTCTTTGACTCGCAGTTTGTTTTGATTTAGACATAAACGCAAACCTTAACCGTAACAGACTGACGAGACGAACAAACGGACTTTATCGGATTTATCTCCCCTTATTTGGCAAAGTTGAATAAAATTAATCAAACACAAATAAGGTGTTTTTGAGAAATTACAGCAATAATTATGATAAAACATACAATTTTCTATAATTATATCAAAAGTCTTACACATAAATTGCATACTTCTCTCAAAATTTGCACATTTAATCAAAGATCTAGACCAACGTTATTTGCTACTTCAGAATCCAAGATGGAGGAAGATCCCGAGCTACCTTAAGGCTGCTGTTCATATTTAGATATAATGTTATCACGACTGCATATAATGTTGTGACCACTGCATATAATGTTCCGACAACTGCATATAATGTTGTCACAACTGCATAATAATATTGCGACCACTGCATATAATGTTCTAACCACTGCAAACAATGTTGTGACCGCTGCATATAATGCTGTCATGATTGCATATAATGCTGTGATCACTGCATATAATGATGATCATCAACATAAGACAGTCATGGCGTTACATACATTTACAGAAACAATAATATTAGAATCAGAGATGAAAGCGGACGAATGAATAAAATTATGATGATCATCTATATATTGAGAAATAGTCTAAGAGACTAACGTCCATCAGCCAATATTACACATATTCAGGACGATACTATTTTACTAATATACTAGTCAACAAAAGAGACGATACACAAGTTTAAACTCAAATGTATCATAAATTCTAATATGACGTGCTTCTTTCGCTTTGTATACAACACCTTGATAAAATTCTCGATATATCTATTCTTAGCGCAGACTCAGAGATATACATAAGAATGGCTCCCACGTAAATCCTCATGTATCGGTACCTATTGCAATCGCTATGTCGATTTAGCTGTGTTAAAAATTACAATTGAAAAAACCCTACATAACTTTTATTCTTATTCTGAGGCATAACAAAAAGAAGTAATGCATCAGAGATCGGAAAAATGTACAAAATCAAAATAAATTAGAATTCTGCGATATTCCATTACTGTTTTTGGCGCTGTAACGTCATTTTAAAACATGACGTCATACAAATGAAAAAGCCAAAGCGGAAGGTTTTTCCAATGCGTTTACCTTCTAAACTTAAGCATTAAAAAAAAGTTTTGAGGTAGGTGTTACTTTTTTCGATTCTATAGCATTATTCGCACATTTACTTACTTCAACAAGTCAACATGGCGGCTCCTTGGTTACAAAATGTCAACAGTGAATTTGACGGTAGCTTAACTTAAGGAAAAACTGGTAAATTATCCAATGAAAAACATTCATTTGCAAAGGAAATGCACATGATAAAAAGAATCTGACCAAATTGGAAAGTTAGAAAATACCGTGTTTATTGAACACAGGGGTCAAATTTATTTTGCGGAAAATGATGACAAAAGTCGGAACTTAACTTTTGAAGATGAGCATTAAGTATTCAAATATCCGCAAAGTCATTCAAAATTTGAAGCAGACCATGTTTAAGTTTAAAGTTTTAAATTCTAATATCGATTGTTGAATATTTGGGTAAACTACGATTTTTGAAATAACAAAAATTCCAAAAAAAAAAAAAATCGCGTATTTGCCTTAAATCAATGGTTTTGATTATAGGATTTTATTGGTGTATAAACTCGACTGAGTCACTCACAAACAAATAAAAGTCCGAAAGACTTTTATGATATGTTTGTGAGTGACTTGGTCCAGTTTATACACCAATAAATTCCTTTAAAAAGGCGTAACCTCTATCACACGTAAGTTGTATATTTGTGTCATTGAATAGGCCTGGCGCATGAATATATTTGTTGGTTAACGCAAAAATATGCACTCCATGAAATTTGCTATCTGATAAAAAATAAACTACAAAAACTCTTTTTATCATTCAAACGAATGTTTTTGTGTATTTTTTTCAATTTAACGATTAACGTTAACATACAAGGAAAATAAATTTTGTTAACGTCGGTGTTTTTATCGCCGCCATCTTGTTTACATTGGTTACGAAAAGTAGTTCGGTCAACGTCGTCTATCGAAAAATAAACAACGTCAAGATCAACTACCGGAAGTCCTCTCGACCAATCATATCAACGTTTTCCCTAATATGCAAATCATATAAGAATTATAAGAAAATAACACTCTGTAATTATTAGACCAATTGGGCAATGATTTGGTTTGGAACATTGTATCCAATGTTATTATGTATGGAAAATACATTGCCTTGTATCGTTTCTTTTGTTGACTAGTATATGATATAGATAATGAAAGTGGAAGTTCGTAATTGGGTTGTCGAAGAAAAGAAGACCGTCTTAAGTGTCAATCACAAGGAAAGAAGATATGAAATCGATCAGTCTGGCACATTATTCAGGTTATAACCCGCGTTAACTGATTGTTATAACATTAAAGATAAGCCGCATGACGATCATTTTCCAAATACAAAGACTAAATGTGTTTATATGTTTGGTCTGTTTCTTATGATGTCGCCTTGATGTTGGAGACTTATTTTGTTTGTTTCGATTCTGCTTTTTGATCAATATTATTCATAACCTTTAACATGCTGGTCCATCCTCTTTAATGGAGTAGAGCTTAAGGCATGGACTTCGTCATTATTATCTTTTTCTTTGAGGGGAGGGGTACAGATTTTTGTATATATTTTTTGTAATTTCAGCTTATTTGCACTTATTGTGTTCTTGTTTTTATCCTATGATCGTGTGTTAACAGAAGATTCGTGTCACTGATAAGAATACAGGGAAAACACGTATTAAAATATACATAGCATGTGTTTGACGAATTAAGGTACTTAATGCACAAAAAGCGTAGCATGAATGTATCGAAAAGTAATATAAGTTATAGATATTTCATATCTTTCGGATAGGTTTGCAGAGTTTCGTAAATTATACCATAGCTTTTGTTGAAAACCCCGGCAATAACCTCACGAGACGAGGTCGAGTGGGGCTGCCTAGGGGTTTCAACAAAAACTATGGTATAATTTACGATACACCAAAAAAATTATCCAAAAAATATGAAATATCTGTGTTAACATATCGCAGCTTTTGCTGTTTAAAATTTAATATTTCATATACATGTGTTTTTTGTTGTTTTACTTTTAAAATAATTTTGATCAGAATCAGTTGGTTTATCCTTTTCGGTCCTTACACATAAATATCCGCCTACTTTCTAAATTTAGCACGGGCTTCTGAATCAGCGGGAATATCAGTTAGACAAGATTTTTCGACAGCGATGGATTCACATTTACAAATTGGTGATGGAAAACGTTACAGACGAAAAATGTTAAAGGAATTAGATATTCAGGATATACTGTGCAACGAAAAAACAGACACAAGTCGATATCACTTATCTCTTATATGTAGGACTGTAACGCTACAATAGAGTTTTAGGGGGAAATGAATTTCGTGGACGCACACATTTTAGGGGAGTGACATTTTTTAAAAAGCATCTTAGTTAAGGACTTTAATGCATCCACCTAATACACGGCTGAATATCCTTCCTGACCACATACATGACATAAGATCCTTCACGGTTTTATGTAGTGTTCGTTTTTACATTTAAGTGCTCTGTTTTGTGGCCTGTTGTTTGTCTTTATGACTTTTTTTAGGTCATGGTGTTATCTTAGTTTCTTTGATTCATGGTTTGAGATTGTTCCATTGGTATCATGTTACTTTAAGAAATCTTAGTTGCAATAATGAAAATCGCCTCACAGAAAAGAGTTGCGAGGACTAAACGCAATAAAAAAAAATCCGCGAAGATCATTTAATTTGCTCACGGTGATATATCATCAATTCGTAATCAAGACAAATTCAACCACAATTGTGAAAAATTTCTTACTAAAAGAGGCGAAAGATATCAAAGGGTCATTCAAACTGATAAGTTGAAAACAAACTGACAAAGCCGGTGCAAAAAACAAAAAAAGACCAAAAGACAAACAACGGTGAACTCAGGGGCTCTGGAAGGATAAGCAGATCCGGCTCCACATGTAACACCCGTCGAGTGGCTCATGTAAGTACTGACCCAGAATTAAGTGTTATTCGTCGGTAGGTCACATTCGAGACAAAGAGGACGGGGTTGTGGTTACGATAATTGGAACATATCCGTCGTCATCTGTGAGTCAGATAACGGTCAACAAACTCGTAATGGCGTCTATAAAATTTCCGTAGGAATGATTTTGACTACTCAATTTAAACTCTGGCTTACTAACTTCCTTGTGAGCAGCAACCCTCTATCAAGGACATCATGAACGTAAATGCACGATCTGGAATATCGTATCAACTGGGAGATATATACTCCATATGCAGGCGCTGCTTGAATTTTGCTACATAGAAATGGAAAGTTCACATCTGGGAAGCTGAAATCATCTCTTTTGCCGTAAAGTTTTGTTCTCAACCGATAGAAGTTCTAAATATAAGTCAAGATATGGGGTAGACTTAACTGTATCTGTTGTATCCTTTGTTTTCCAAGTTCAATGGGATACTGTATATGCGTTTAACATAGTCACCATACATTGACTTATTTAGTGAGAGTACATCACCTTTACAGTGGAAATAGAAGTTGAAAAAAATGGAAGTTTCTTTTGATTCTTTCTAAGAATCTTTTGTATGAAGTCAGCCTCATATGAATAAAGGAAAAAGTCATCCAAACTATTCTATTTGTAACTATAATTATTGCGAGCTAATAGACTTTTTTAAACCACATTAATCTTTTTAAATTTGGTGCGTTTATTCTTGATTTATTTTCAATGGGAACGCTCTAAACCAAAATTATGAAAGTAAAAAATGTATAACTACTTGAATACATGCGGAGCTTTATGACCAATGGCATAAAAAATATATTTGAGGTCAAATTGTTTAAGGGAGTTGGGACATAAGTTTCGTAAGATAAAGAATGAAAGTCAATGTAACTGCAACATTTCAAAAATTAGTTGCTTGAAAATTACGTATTACTATAAGGTTTTTTACTAAGAACAGGCATACCGATACTTACAATGTCTAGTATATAATGATTTCAACACCCTGTTCTGTCGTTGATGAGCAATGCAGTTTAAGGAGCCAATAGGGAAAATATTGACTATATACCTTTTGTTCCTCTCTTAATAAGCTTTCGAATGAGGTATAAGGTATATCTATAATTAGGGGCTAAAGGGTCGCAGCAATCCGTTCCATTATTCAAAATATCCATTTCATTATTCAAAATTGTCTATTTCTTAATTTTCACGCGTATTTTGGCATTTAGGTCCTCCGTAACCCCTCTAATGGTCATTGCTGAACAATCGACTTGTTATATCTATAATTAGAGGATGAAGAATAGCAAAGGTCCAGTGAAAATAAAAAAATACCACGTAGAGTATTTTAATTTATATATGTATGTTTTGGTATTCAGGTCGTCCATACATTGAACTAAGGAATTTCTGTTAAAAATAGTTAGGAAAACCCACTAGTTTATCCTCCGAAACTAGGAACCAGATAAATAAATCAAATTAGAATTTAAAGAGTGTTTTATATTTATTTTTTCTGATATCAATTTGAATATTTGTTAGATAACACCAAAAAGACTAATTTAGAAATACGGGATATAGCTATAGTGTTACAGTCAATTTTTTTTTTTTTTCACTATTCACCGCTTCAACTTGAATAATGAAACATAAACTATTTCATTATTCATTATTCATCACTTAACATTGAATAGTGAATAGTGAACTATTTCATTATTCATTATTGAATTTTGAATAATGAAAAATGAATAATGGACGTACTTCAGCGCGGTCCAATAGGACACGTTTTCTAATTTGCACAAGTGATTTCTTTGAAATTTCATTTTTCCTTATTATTTTTTTTATTTATTTGTGTTTATAGTTTTAATATTTTTTTTATGGTTGACATTATATAAATAAAAACTCTTTTACTTATATCATATAATTAAATTACAAATCAAACAATAAGAAAATTCGAAAGATTTGTTATTTCAGTCTGGAAGTTACATTGCCCTTTGATATATCGCAGTTTCGCACCTTAATTACCAGCAACAGCATGATGCCCTCATATTTTTTTTCCTTTAAATGTTTTCACATTCTTAAGAATTTTGTTTCTTCAATCTTATATTAACTACATACAATGTTTCAACAGAAGAAGTGCTAAAAAGCTGTGTTTCAGCAGATGGCGGTATTTTGGGCAACTGTATGCGTCATTATGATTTGCTGTTTGATTAGAAGTAAGCATTATTATAGAAAATTGATGATGTAAACAAATTATTTAGCACTAATTACAGGGTTTTATTTAGTTTTAGGTGATAAGCAGTTTAATCTCAAATCAATATTTTGGTTTTCACTAATTTTTATCACTTTTACTCAAATTTCGGAAAAAAATGTGCTGTCTATCAAAAACTCGCTTTAAATATTTGAAAGTGCGCTTGATAAGTGACTGTTCTCTGTGCTAAAAGTTCAAGTTGTTTGCATACATGATTTTAAAATAAAAAAAAAGACAGAATATGCAATAAAGCTGACATCTTAGAAAATATGCACTTGTTCGTCTTTGATCTTTTATCTTGATTTTTTATGTTTTGCGCCGTACGAATTTTTACGACCGGGCAAAATATAAAATACAGAGGTTGACCTTTCAAATGATATATATTAAGTTAGCCGTGTGTTAGATGGGAGCATTAAAGATTCAATTTTATGGTTAAAGTCACTCCACTATTTCTGATAATCTGAAAAATTTCTGGAATCGCAGATTAAAAGTTGAACTGCAAAGGGTTATTTTTTATTATTTTATCAAAATGTTCGAAATATTTTTTTTTTTATTAATATTCATTTATAATTCTGAGGAAAGTAATTTCACAAGAATCTTGTTAAGAGTTTGGATGAATCATTCCACAGTTTAATTTATACCAAAAGCCCAAGTCGTACATTAATTACAATGGATTTCAAAATGTTCACGATTAAAATCACATGTTGACTATAGAAAATTTAAACAAAAAAATAAGCTTCATTTAGAATAACCTGACGCAGTCTAATTTTAACGGTACAACATTATTGTTATTACTCAAACAACCTCGTTTAAGTCTAGATATCAACAGTGTATAACAAATCAGGTTCGATCAAGGATTTTGAAAAAGGGAAGCCATGCAAGCCAACGTTTGGAGTAATACTATGAAAAATTATATGCATTTATTATATATGAAGCTCTATAAAGGGCGTGTGAAATCCGCCACTGCAAATTGTTTTAAACCTATACATGTAGCTGTAAAATGGAGCCTATGGGAATACAATCCAAGTAAACATCTAAATAACCGAAAATCAACTGATATTTTCAAGTTATTTTGTATATATATATATATATAAAAGTCTAAATTGAAAACAACGTTCAAACCTATGATTGCGTTGGATAAAAACCGCAATTTTTATACCTGTGCATGTAAAACAAATTTCTTGGTAGAGGGGTCTAAATACAGCACAAACAACAATTTCAAAAAGACCAAAAAAAGTGAAAAAGTCTATTTTAACAATACGCATTTGACTAACAGGTCGAACAACTGATGTTCTTAAACCCTGCTGACTGCCATTGGCGATTGCCAAATAAATTGATCACCAGATCTAACGAAATGGATTTTAATATTAATTTAATACCAAACAGAAAACAATAAACTTGTGGAAAAGATGGTATACCACTAACATGAGGTGCAAAAATTTGTACACCATATCCGGATTTCGACAATTGATGTCTCTTCAGTGATGTTAGGGATCGAAACGGTATTTGGAAGGCCATATAATTTACCTCAATTTGGGATTGACTCTTGAATTTTAAAGAGTCGAAATAGGATGAACGGATCATATAAACCCGAAGGAAAATATAATACAAGCCCAAACGAAAAAATATATAAAAGTCTAAATTGAAAACAACGTTCAAACCTATGATTGCGTTGGATAAAAACCGCATTTTTATACCTGTGCATGTAAAACAAATTTCTTGGTAGAGGGGTCTAAATACAGCACAAACAACAATTTCAAAAAGACCAAAAAAAGTGAAAAAGTCTATTTTTACAATACGCATTTGACTAACAGGTCGAACAACTGATGTTCTTAAACCCTGCTGACTGCCATTGGCGATTGCCAAATAAATTGATCACCAGATCTAACGAAATGGATTTTAATATTAATTTAATACCAAACAGAAAACAATAAACTTGTGGAAAAGATGGTATACCACAAACATGAGGTGCAAAAATTTGTATACCATATCCGGATTTCGACAATTGATGTCTCTTCAGTGATGTTAGGGATCGAAACGGTATTTGGAAGGCCATCTAATTTACCTCAATTTGGGATTGACTCTTGAATTTTAAAGAGTCGAAATAGGATGAACGGATCATATAAACCCGAAGGAAAATATAATACAAGCCCAAACGAAAAAATATAAAAGTCTAAATTGAAAACAACGTTCAAACCTATGATTGCGTTGGATAAAAACCGCAATTTTTATACCTGTGCATGTAAAACAAATTTCTTGGTAGAGGGGTCTAAATACAGCACAAACAAAAATTTCAAAAAGACCAAAAAAAGTGAAAAAGTCTATTTTAACAATACGCATTTGACTAACAGGTCGAACAACTGATGTTCTTAAACCCTGCTGACTGCCATTGGCGATTGCCAAATAAATTGATCACCAGATCTAACGAAATGGATTTTAATATTAATTTAATACTAAACAGAAAACAATAAACTTGTGGAAAAGATGGTATACCACAAACATGAGGTGCAAAAATTTGTACACCATATCCGGATTTCGACAATTGATGTCTCTTCAGTGATGTTAGGGATCGAAACGGTATTTGGAAGGCCATATAATTTACCTCAATTTGGGATTGACTCTTGAATTTTAAAGAGTCGAAATAGGATGAACGGATCTTATAAACCCGAAGGAAAATATAATACAAGCCCAAACGAAAAAATATAAACAAGTCTAAATTGAAAACAACGTTCAATCCTATGATTGCGTTGGATAAAAACCGCAATTTTTATACGTGTGCATGCAAAACAAATTTCTTGTTAGAGGGGTCTAAATGCAGCACAAACAACATTTTCCAAAAGACCAAAAAAGTGAAAAAGTATATTTTAACAAAACGCATTTGACTAACAGGTCGAACAACAAATGTTCTTAAACCCTGCTAATATATATATATATATATATATGTATACATAACTACTCTAAATATCAGTAGAACGTGTAGTTCCAGAAGAGTTAAACGTTTTGATATATAAGGAGGAAAGCTTTTTAAAACCATTTGTGCAGGTATTTTTCCTTTCCCCCAAAACAAGAAAAGATCGATAAAAATTGATTGATAGTTGATTGATGAAGGTCCAGGGACATGGGTTTTTAAAGCATGCTCAATTCATGGAGAAAGACCTTTGAAAAATGGATTTGATTTGATTTGATTTTTGGTGTTTTAACGCCACTTTTAAGCGCCGCTTTTGGGCTTTTTCGTGAAGGCCAGTTTTTATTGGTGGAGGAAGCCGGAGTGCCCGGAGAAAACCACCAACCTTCGATAGGAAAACTGACAATCCTAGTCCATTAAGATTGGAGTCGAGTGCACCCGCACGAGCGGGGTTCGAACTCACAACCTCAGTGTTGACTGGCTAGTGATTACAGTAGTAACTACTTAGACCACTCGGCCACCGAGGCCCCTTGAAAAATGGAAGAAATAACTGAAAATCAAGTGACAAATATTTTTTATGTTTATTCTGACACGACAAAACAGGCGTTCAACAAAAAAAAGCCGGACGGAAACCAGATTATCCGTTAAATACACTGATCGGGGTCCCTAGGAAGGTGAGAAAACACGAGAACATTTTAGGTATGTGCGACCTTTTTATCTGTATTTAGGTTTCGGTATTTCTAGAAATTTCAAGGTATTTGATAAAGTACTTAAACAATATTGCCTCTTTTGTTTAAGGACCATGTAAGTCCTTTTTGTAGCTCTCCTCTGGCATTCATTTGCTTAGGGAACCATGTTTTAATTAGGATTAGGTTAAAGTATGTGAATAGTGTTAGGGTAAGGTATGGTTCAGAATTATTTGAAAGCGCCCCCCCCCCCCCCCCCCCTTTTTTTTATCTTGTATATGACACAAGATACCTATGCGAAGTTGTGCATGCATTTTTTACCAGAAGATTTATAGGATATAAGACAACGAGACAAACAATTAATATCGATAGTTGTGACTGCAGGAAAAAGTTTTAATGCATATCATGTGAAATTGACAGTAGATTAATGTTGATACCGTTAGCATGGTTAATGTAGATTTGGACTGACCATATGGCAAGTCATTTTTATATTTATTTCATTTTCAGATATCTTATAAAGTAAAAACAAAAATATTTAATAAGTTAATAAGATATCTTATGAAGTATATTATATTAATCTTTATGATATATCTTATCTAGTTTGAATTTAATAAGATATCTGATATACTTTATGAGATATCTGATATACTTTATGAGATATCTGATATACTTTATGAGATATCGTATTAACTTGATAAAATCTTGAACATAAACAAAAATTATGAAATATATTTTAAAATAAACAAGATATTTTTTTTTCTAAATCATATATCTAATATCCTAAATAATATATTTAATAACCTAAATACGATATCTTAATTAAGTATTTAATAAGATATATTATACAATTATAGCCTTTGTATGAGGTCGATACAAGGATATATTGACCTGAAAGAAGTATATTGACTGAGGACGAAGTCCGAGGTCGATATACTTCTTTGGGTCGATATATCCTGTATTGACCTCATCAATAGGCTATAATTGTTATATTATTAATTTCCGACCATATTTGTATCAAAATCCTGATTTGATTTTTTGATTTTGTTGGAATTTTATAGATATCATATTGTCTCCTAGACAATAACATATAAGTTGTTATTTCATTTACCTTTTTACATCTTATGTATATGAAGATTTTTTTCTTCAAATAATCGATCATAGATATTTTTTTTATAAAACTTTTAACAATATCATGAAATTCATTACATGACGTCACAAAGTATATCGGTTTTTAGATATTCTAAAAATAACCGTGCAATATGCTTTTTGCTGTGCAATATGCTTTTTGCTATCCGCCGTTTTCTCTCTACCTTCGAAAATATAGTTTAACATGTGACTATCTCTAAACGAATCAAATTAGTTAAAAAATACGAATTAATAATATTATTAAATATAAAAGATATCTTTCTAAATTCATAAGATATCTTATTAAATTTATAAGACCTCTCAATTAGTTTATACAATATTTTATTTAGTTTATATAATATCTTTCTCGAGTGAGACCTACTGAATTAGACTTTTCACCGGGTTTGTACTTACATGAGCAACACGATGTGGCTGGATCTGCATGCTTACCATGTCGGAGCACCTGATATCACCCATGGTTTTTGGTGGTGTTCCTGTTGCTCAGGCTTTTTTTCTATGTTTTGCTTTGTATACTGGTTTTTGTCCTTTGAACGTTTATTTTTCTTGTCATGGCATTTTGTCAGTTTATTTTCGACTGATGAGTATGAATATCCCTTTAGTATAGATCTGTAACCTCTCTTTTATTTAGAGTATTAGCTAACTTATATAGTTTATAGATATATTATAGAGTGTATAAGAAACTGGAATAATATATGAACAGCTTGTCATATGATTAGTCTAGAAATTAGTTTTAATGTGATAGGTATAAAACACCTGGATGTTTTATATGAATGTAGACTATTTTACTCTAATTTCGCAAGTATTCAAGTTTCCTTCTTTTTCACTTAGAATTCCGCTTTTGACATCGTTCGAATTTCGAGTGCTACAGCAGTTTAAATGTCCGGTTTAGTTTTAAATAGTCCGGTTAAAAAATGCACAAAATGGAAGGTTTTCGGGACATTTAAGACTGACTTTTTTATTTCATTTATATTTTATGAGTGTACTTTAGTGAAAGGAAATAACACATGGTCATAAAAATGACAAGAAAAAAGACCAACATATAACTTCTAGGTTGTTCAAATTTTACCCTTTCCAATTTAATTACTTAACATCCAAATATTATTGTTTAATGACGGTCATTAAAATTATACGGTCAGGGGACTCATATATTTATTCCATATTATTTAATGTTTGTTTTGTTTTTAGTCTGTAATGTTATGTTTGAATCATGTAGTATATGCCTGAAGTTAAATGGCAACTAGACTTCAATTAAATATCATGGAAATAGAACAAATAACAGAGTATGAGCTTTAGTTTAATTTAGGTTAATCCGTTAAAAACAACGAACACAGCAACACCATGTGTATAAACTATGCGTACACTACGCATGTTTAGCTAGGTCAATGTCCTTCGTCCAGTTTTGTAGATAACAAAAAAAATTAGAACATCTGATTAAAGAATACTAGTACAATACATCGTTCATGGATAAGCAATACAATATAAAGTGGAATTCAGAAAGAGCAACACGAACTACACCAAAGCCGTTGTTAAAACTCAATTCCTTCATAAAGCGCTTCACTAGTGACTCCTGCTGTGGCCCTATTGCTAAATCGAATGTTGAGTGTACATAGTAACTGTTTTTGAAATTATAAAATATGTGTGATCTCCAGATGTTTGGTCGTTTCGGTTTTTGTTCATAACTAAAAGGGACTCGGGGACTTTACATATGATATAGACACCTGTCTATTGTTGTCCTCTACATTTCTTGTAGTTATTTTTGTCAATGGGTTGCTGACTCATTGACGCTGACCCTTTTGTACATAGAAAAAACATATCCTCGTATTTCATCGGGGACATCCAATACTGGTATGTTTCTTCTGTCTATTTAATGGTCTTCTTCTGGTATTGGAAGCATATTGAAACACGAGGCTCCTATGATGTCTTCTGTCATATGTGACATAGTAAAACATATAAATAAACAATTTAAGCAAGCTATCATAGTGTGCTCTATGACCAAGTATTGCATATGCTAGATTGGGTTTCACTTTTCAATAGCATAACTGTACATTGTACTTCAGAGTGATGAAAACAATGACCATTTAGAATATCAGTAGATGAACACATGTAATCTGTGTATTTTGTCAAAAAGAACACAAATGTACGCATAATAGATGTGGAACAATTCAACCTATATAAAAGACATTTTTTTTTATATTATTTCAACTTAAATTTATTAACAGAGCACATTTGAATCAGTAGTTCTCGCAAAAACCTGGCATAAATTATATAGAAAATAATTTATTCTGAAGAAGAATTTGTTCATCCTATTTCAAATATTTCAGGTATTTTTATAATTTGTCTGCAAATGTAACATTTGTGTAAAGAAAAATCTTCTAGAAATGCCTTATCTTCGAATTTTAAATTCGTTTGTGTGTAAAAGCAGTTTAAGAGTATATTCAACTTTTATAACTCAAAATATTGAATAGTTTATAATAACTTTCTAACGCACCTTGCCCATTGTTGAAGTCGTACGGTCACCTATAATTGTTAACATTGAAGTAATTAAGGCACTTTCATCTGCGGATTCAAGGTTTTGAAAAGGGTTAGAGAGGGTACAACAAGACAACGTAGGAGTTGAACTTGTAAAATGTCTATGAAATAACCATATATATAGCTTTGTAAGGGTACCAGGCCCCCTGCCTTCCTTCCCCTAAATCCGACTCTGACTAATAGATTGTTTTCTCATTGGTAATTACACGCATCTTTTTAATTTTATAGAATATATGCTAGAGTGCGGTTACCTATACATTATGTTGGACTGTTTCCCACCCCCCCAAAAAAACTGTAAAACCAGAAATCCATTACTAGGGACCCCAAGCAAAAGACATACAACAGCGGATTTAGAGGGGAACAAAGGCCCGGTCCCCATATTGAACTACATATATGGTTAATGCATAGACTGTTAACATCACTGTTCCACTCCTAACGGTGTCTAGTTTGTCTCTCCTTTTTTTCAAATTCTTGGATCCGCATCTGACTTCTGATATAACATAGCATATCGTCCTGCTTGTCCGTGTAATATTGGCTGATGGACGCTAGTCATCAATTGTAATCATCTTTGATTTCCATATTTCCAAAAGTTGAAAGTATAGATCGATCGTTAGAGTCTTATTCAGTCGTCTCCTTTCATATCTGACCGCCTTGGTGGTCTCGAGAGCGGAGGGTTGTGAGTTCGAAACCACGGCCGAGTCTAACCAAAAACTATTAGACACTTTAGTGCAGAAAGGTCACAAGCAACATTACAAACATGTTGACAACAAATGGCAATTTTTTAATGCGGTAAAAAAAGAAATGAGCAACAGCTTTATCCAAAAAGATATTTAACATTAGCATCTATGTTAAATACAGTTTGTAGCAAAAAATCTTTTGGGGTAAAGCTGTTTTTAAGGAGACACCCATATCATTTTCTTGGGGAAGGTTCAGGAGGATTTTGAAATTGGATATCCTGGCCTGGTAAGAGCTGCACATATTAAACCTTGCAGAAGTCATAAAGTATAAGAATAGTCTGCAAATCAAAATCCAGAAAACTGTTTTGTACAAAATCGAAAATAAATCTGTTCCTATCAAAGCCACGAAAAACGACCAAAAGACAAACAACAGTATACAAAACACAATATAGAAAACTAAAGACTTGGTAATATGAACCCCACCAAAAACAGGGGGTGGTCTCAGGTTCTCCGGAAGGGTAAGCAGATCCTCCTCAACATGCAGCACCCGTTATGCTACTACGATAAAATACGTAGATAAAATATACTAATGTGATTAGGCATCACACAATAATATATTGGTAATTGACTCATAGCATCATATGAATATAAATAGTCAAACCGCAAAAAATCCTTCTGCAATCTCCCAACCACCAGGGATTGGTCGATCCCTTATATTTTGATATTAATTTAAGGCTATTTTTGCAGTGTTTGCAGTTTTGTAGAAAATGCAAGGAGTTTAATCGATAGTTGGATAGTCTAATGTAATCATTATACGTGTCGACATAATCTCTCAGTAAATTACGTTTGCTATCAGAATCAAGGTCGCTAGGCAGTGCAATATTTTGCTAAGAGTTAAGCAATTTGTACATATCTGTGCTGTTTTATATTCAAATATTTATTGAAAGTCAAATTCAAATTTTCATTTAATTTGTGGATAAAAAAGGGGTGACCGTCTGAGGTTGCGGAAGAGATATATTAATATTTAAAAAAAAATTCAGTTACCAAGGATTCTGTCTGTTGCTAAGGAGAAAAGTGCATTGTCATAGCAAGTTCCAGAAAATATATTGTTAATTTTCAAGCACTTGTAAAGGTTATTTTAGATTCATTGCACACAAATCTTGCACTTGTTTTGTCTAAATATCGTAAATATGAAAGCTGGTGCCTTAAATCAGGATCAAAAGTCATCGCTTAAAAAAAATCCTATTTTAATCAAAGAAACAAAACTGCATATTTTTTTTCAAAATCAATAATCCATTCAATAAGCTATACAAGTAGTATTATTTATCAATGCTTTTAAATAAAAGTTCCGACTTAGATGTGTTTCATATTTGCACATGACGTCAGAATAACGTATTATTTAACTTTTTCGAAGGTAACAAGTTTGATGGAAATTTCAAAGCCTACTAAATATATGCAACAGAATGACCTTGATGTTCGACCTAGATAAATAGCATTTCTGGGCAAGATATACATACATTTGAGAATAATATGTTTTAATAGAGTATCCAAAATACATTGTCGATAAAATCCAACAACATTAGCTTAGATTTCGTCTCAGTTTTCCAAGACTTGACATGTCAATGATTTTTTTTTTTAAACAATTCCCATTCTTAGTCTCAATACACGATAGTTTTTCAGATGATGCAAGAAGCGTGATTTATTGAAGTGACAACTACGATTAACTTTCATTATAATGAATGCAAGCGGTTCTTATGAAAAATTCAAAAACTAAGACACGACCGTTTTCATATACAAAATGAAACTTCGAAAATTATAGAAAGTTAAAATTCACAAACGACATGAACGAGGAACACCTCAATTCAGCTAGAAAATATTTCAAATACATAATGTTCATGGTATGTCATCTGTGTAAACAGCTATGTCGGTTGATAAGGCATGGACATTGTTACAATTACTTACATTTTGACAAAACACAAATTCATGCAAGAAAGATTGATTGATTGATTGTTGGTTGCTTAACGTCCAGTGGCAAACATTTCGTGCATGTTCAGGACGACAAAACATTGACAATAAATACAATAGGTAAGTCCTGTAACAAAGGACGTCTGGGATGAATGTCGGGGAATTTTTCACTGCGACAGGAATATGAGGATATACTGGATAGGGACAAACATTTTGCCTTGCAACAGCCCACCTGCGACTCTTTTACCAAGAAATCTTACGACTAAAAGTGATCGTAAATTATACTGGAATATTTATGACTTTTTTCTCGTACTTTTGTTTTAGAAATGAGTCGCTGCTCCTTGTTAAAGCATGCTGCCTGTACATGATTTCCCCCTTACACAAACAAACAAGGTCTTGCGGAGAGTCTGATGTCATTTGTCCTTAAAATAAAACTAGAAATAATTGAAGGAACTATCCGAAAATAGTTTTATATGTGTAAAGGTTTTGAATTACTTTCAATTTTCATATTGTTTTTTTTTACCAGGCTTCAACATGTTCAACTTATGAAGAACTTGCATTTCAAATCTACCGTGCAAACATATCTTATGACTTCTATGGACATCCATGATAAATGTTAAATATTGTGCCTGATTTTTTTCTTTACTTATATATGGATATTTAAGGATTTTGACCTCTAACAAACATTACAGATATTCACGGGTTTCTATATAAAAATAAGAAGATGTGGTACATTTGTGTATGATTGCCAATGAGACAACTCTCCACCAAAGACTAAATGACGAAGAAATCAACAAGTATATGTCACCGTAAGGCCTTTAAAAAATAGCAAAATCCATACCGCGTAGTAAGCTACTTTATTCTTTATATTCTATATTAACTGACTGGACCTAATCGTGACAAAGATAACTTCCTCTTTAAATAAACAAACAATGTACTCCTCAAAAGATGGACTCTGTCTTTTGTGGGAACAGGTGATAGTGTCTATAATGGCAGGTTGTCGCATTAGCACTAAAGCAGCAGAATTCCATCACCAGCGTATAAATGAAAGCACAACACAAGGTTTTAACTTTCAACAAATCTCGTAGATACATTACCTCCCAGATACAGGTCAAAGGGGATGCCACCTTAGGCAATACTTTTGACAACTTTCATGCCAAACAATCTTATTTTCCGTTTTATTTTTTCGATCTTAGGAGGACGTCGGGAACACTCCCATTTGAATCCGCTTTGTCTGTATCCCCATAGCAGCGCAGTAAGAAAAAAACGAGCCACAATGAAGCTTTGCTGCCTACACGAATATATGTATGAATATGATTTCAGTGCCCAAAAAGGGAGTTTTTCTGGTATTACTCAATCAATAAAAAGTATAAATGATTAACTAGAACACATGTAGCTATCCTCTTCTGTTTAAATTCACTTTTTGAAAGGGGAGATAACATATAATAGTAATGACATTATTTGAAGAACACCAGTTTAGTTTGTCTATATGCTTACCAATTATTAAAAAAAAGAGTTACATTAGGGTAGAAGACTTGTCTTCAAGTGTTCTGTCCTAATTTTGCTCTCATTCAAACAGTGGGTAAACTTGTTCAATGAATATCTCCTTTAAATACTCTTTTGTGGTTAGCCCGTTCACCGCGAGGAATCTATTGACTATACGACTTTACAAAAAATAGTTCTGGTAAATAGTGATAGGGGGGAAATAATTAAACAAAAGTGTTATCAAAATAATATCATACTTTTCCTTGAATTGACAAACAATGTGAGCATAAGGTTATAGGAGTAATGTATAAAATCCGTAGGTTTTTTTGCTACGGAAAAAACTTCAGGTGCTGACGGACCAACCACTGTTTACTTTGCTAATAGCTGTATATGTCACATGAACATGTCAATACTGCTCATATGTATGAAGCTAGAGCAGAGAAGTTAAAGACATAACTAATAAGACTATCAAATAATATTAAGGAGGCACTGACAGGCTTTCTTGCATAAACATAACAAAAATGTTGTGTAAAACAATATCGTTGCCTTTTATTTTAATATACAACCGCATTGGTGGTGTCGTTTTCTCGTGCTCGTCTCGCGTATTACAGGAGGACGTGAGGTCGATCCCAGGTCAGTTCAAACAAACGACGTTGGTATTTACTACTTCTCCATCTGATTGAAATACAGATCATGTGTCCACACTTAGCTTACAAGGATCTGACAATACTCTGTTCTAGGTTCTGTTTTAACACCTTCCGTGATCCTCCTGTTTTGTGGTAATCTTGCACGTCATTTCATTGGCTGGTGCGTAATTGCCAGAAAAGAAAGTATAACGGAGTGTGGTCAGATCCTTGTAAGCGGAGCTCGGTCACAGGATTTGAATGCTAATCAGATTGGCTACTTCTATGTCAATTCAGAAAACGACATTTGTAAGCAAGAGCAAAGACACAGAGTTTCAATAATTAGACCGTTATTAGCAGCACGTTATATTGCATAAACCTTAGTGTGTGTGTGTTACATTCATGTATACGCGTACACACGTTTATTGTAATCATGTGCCATTATCTTAGTGGGTCGTTACAGAATTATTTTCACACAGTGTGTTTGTTTATGCTGTTCAACTGATTAAAATTTTGACCTATAATCAAGTAAGTACAGCTCTTTGTAAGAACCAGGCAAAGTGCGATATATGAAGGTTTCAGATTTTTTCTATAAATTGCCTGGTAGAAGCATTACTTGAATACTGCTCAAAAAATAAATTTGAGTGGGGAAATATGAGTGGTTGCCATGGTAACGGACACTCTATTTTTTGGTTGTTAAGCGTGGTAAAATCTTTCAAAAATCAGCTAAATCACTAGTATTCAAAGCCTGATTATGAATAAAATCATTTTTTTTTCATTAATTTTCATATATAACATTGATAAAACTTGGTTTAAGGTAGCACGGTAGTATTTGCATTCCAGAATTTAGGTTGCTCTTTTGTGTACCCTACTTAGGTCAATGTATCTGAACAGTGTGATTGGACTAAAAATACAGTATCAACTGAACATACTTTCCCAAACTGAGGGATGAATCAGGTGTAGAAAAATATGAAATAATTTTACAAACAGGTGAAAATGAATTTTTGAGAATTTTTTTAAATTTTGTATTCACTGCATGATAAAAGACCTAAAAGCACTAGTGGCCTTAGGTTTTTAAAAATAGCAAAAAAAGTAAACGGTCATGATACATATTCAAATTTATTTCTGATTAGTATAATGAAAGTACTTCAGTTAACTGTGTATGTAGAATTTTTCGCAGTGCTAGAAAGTGGTGAAAATCCTAAAAAGGCTATCATTATCCCTTATGGGCCAGGAAATACTACCGTGCCACCTTAACTGGGATATATATGTTTACACAAAATCAATAAAGGTATTTGTTTTACCTATGCAATTTGTAAGTTTATCAATAAAAAGTTGATTAAGGGCAACTAGAATAAAAACAGCCCTTAAATTTCACCCCTGGGAGTGAAAATTGCTGATTCAGCAAATTTTGCCTGATCTGTGGGTAATAATGTTAATATTTACCTAGAAAGTAAAATTTCTTTATTTTTAAGTAACTTGCAATACATTTTTAATTATAAAGTTTAGTTTTAACTTTTCGCAGTGTCTGACACTTGTGCAACAACTGGAATTTGAGACGCGACATATTTTAGTCGCCTGTACCTCCTATAATTTTCACCGTAATAAATAAAGTGCATAATTTTTTATTTTTTTCCACACAAGTACAGCTATACTAGTTTTCTTCAGGTTTAATTTGTAGTTCTGTGGTAACATGACACCAGTAAAGAGCTTTTTTGGAACTAGTAAGTGGTTAAGGGATCCTTACTTATTCATTTAGCCCTCATATTTAGCTGAAATAGAGATAGCATTAGGGGTTTCTTTACATTGACAAGACAATTTTTTGGACAAAGAATGTGATTATGATTGTATATCAGCAAGATTAAATAGTTTATTCATTTTCCATGCAAATGTCATTAATTTATTTGATTTTCTGACCCTGAAAAGCACAATAAAGCTAAATTGATTATGTAAGGGGACATAATTTAACTGAATGCATACATGAGAAATAGACAATGAGTCAACTTAAAGATATATTCTAGTACATGTATTGTCAAAAAGATCTTTGAATAATAGTAAACTGCCATCTAAAGAGTCTTGTTATATTGCCTTCATAATCTGGAAATGCTTAAAGGAATGTAAGGCATGCTGTAAAATGTGGAATGGACTTTACTATCAGTTTTCATGATTTGGTGCTTAAACTGTTTCTTTCAGTCAGATTAACTATAAATAGAGTTGGCAATCCAATAATTCCTCCTGAATCACCATGGTTTACTTCTGTGTTGATTTGAAACAACATATATTTGGGTTTTGTTCACTCCTTAAGTAAAAATGTTCAGATGAAAAAAAGTGAAAATCTGCCAGCTGGGGTAGGGGTATACTTTTTAATTTTTTTTTGGTAAGAAATAAGTGAAGACTAGTATTCTTTATTGTAATATGTTTCCTAGTAAGAAGTCTATGCATCATAGGTGTCATGACAGATTTCAAGTTTGTAATGTCTTGGTTAAGGTAGCACGGTAGTATTTGCATTCCAGAATTTAGGTTGCTCTTTTGTGTACCCTACTTAGGTCAATGTATCTGAACAGTGTGATTGGACTAAAAATACAGTATCAACTGAACATACTTTCCCAAACTGAGGGATGAATCAGGTGTAGAAAAATATGAAATAATTTTACAAACAGGTGAAAATGAATTTTTGAGAATTTTTTTAAATTTTGTATTCACTGCATGATAAAAGACCTAAAAGCACTAGTGGCCTTAGGTTTTTAAAAATAGCAAAAAAAGTAAACGGTCATGATACATATTCAAATTTATTTCTGATTAGTATAATGAAAGTACTTCAGTTAACTGTGTATGTAGAATTTTTCGCAGTGCTAGAAAGTGGTGAAAATCCTAAAAAGGCTATCATTATCCCTTATGGGCCAGGAAATACTACCGTGCCACCTTAACTGGGATATATATGTTTACACAAAATCAATAAAGGTATTTGTTTTACCTATGCAATTTGTAAGTTTATCAACAAAAAGTTGATTAAGGGCAACTAGAATAAAAACAGCCCTTAAATTTCACCCCTGGGAGTGAAAATTGCTGATTCAGCAAATTTTGCCTGATCTGTGGGTAATAATGTTAATATTTACCTAGAAAGTAAAATTTCTTTATTTTTAAGTAACTTGCAATACATTTTTAATTATAAAGTTTAGTTTTAACTTTTCGCAGTGTCTGACACTTGTGCAACAACTGGAATTTGAGACGCGACATATTTTAGTCGCCTGTACCTCCTATAATTTTCACCGTAATAAATAAAGTGCATAATTTTTTATTTTTTTCCACACAAGTACAGCTATACTAGTTTTCTTCAGGTTTAATTTGTAGTTCTGTGGTAACATGACACCAGTAAAGAGCTTTTTTGGAACTAGTAAGTGGTTAAGGGATCCTTACTTATTCATTTAGCCCTCATATTTAGCTGAAATAGAGATAGCATTAGGGGTTTCTTTACATTGACAAGACAATTTTTTGGACAAAGAATGTGATTATGATTGTATATCAGCAAGATTAAATAGTTTATTCATTTTCCATGCAAATGTCATTAATTTATTTGATTTTCTGACCCTGAAAAGCACAATAAAGCTAAATTGATTATGTAAGGGGACATAATTTAACTGAATGCATACATGAGAAATAGACAATGAGTCAACTTAAAGATATATTCTAGTACATGTATTGTCAAAAAGATCTTTGAATAATAGTAAACTGCCATCTAAAGAGTCTTGTTATATTGCCTTCATAATCTGGAAATGCTTAAAGGAATGTAAGGCATGCTGTAAAATGTGGAATGGACTTTACTATCAGTTTTCATGATTTGGTGCTTAAACTGTTTCTTTCAGTCAGATTAACTATAAATAGAGTTGGCAATCCAATAATTCCTCCTGAATCACCATGGTTTACTTCTGTGTTGATTTGAAACAACATATATTTGGGTTTTGTTCACTCCTTAAGTAAAAATGTTCAGATGAAAAAAAGTGAAAATCTGCCAGCTGGGGTAGGGGTATACTTTTTAATTTTTTTTTGGTAAGAAATAAGTGAAGACTAGTATTCTTTATTGTAATATGTTTCCTAGTAAGAAGTCTATGCATCATAGGTGTCATGACAGATTTCAAGTTTGTAATGTCTTGGTTAAGGTAGCACGGTAGTATTTGCATTCCAGAATTTAGGTTGCTCTTTTGTGTACCCTACTTAGGTCAATGTATCTGAACAGTGTGATTGGACTAAAAATACAGTATCAACTGAACATACTTTCCCAAACTGAGGGATGAATCAGGTGTAGAAAAATATGAAATAATTTTACAAACAGGTGAAAATGAATTTTTGAGAATTTTTTTAAATTTTGTATTCACTGCATGATAAAAGACCTAAAAGCACTAGTGGCCTTAGGTTTTTAAAAATAGCAAAAAAAGTAAACGGTCATGATACATATTCAAATTTATTTCTGATTAGTATAATGAAAGTACTTCAGTTAACTGTGTATGTAGAATTTTTCGCAGTGCTAGAAAGTGGTGAAAATCCTAAAAAGGCTATCATTATCCCTTATGGGCCAGGAAATACTACCGTGCCACCTTAAGCTTCATTTTAGTTAAGATTGCATGTCAGTCAAATTTGTAAATTTTTTGAAAAAAAATGCCAAAAAATGCATATTTTCAACTTTTCTGAATTTAGGATTTTTGCGAAATTGTCTAATTTTCTCGTGTGTTTTTCAGAAAACTGCAAATGTGTACAGCATAGTTAGCACTGTAGTTATGCAGTTTAGATACTACTTTACCAAATTTGATAGAAAAATGCGTGGGACTTTCTTTAGTTTTATCACCATAGCAACCGTTTTTTTCCTTGGAAACGGAGTATTTATTTGCAGAATATTGCAGTTTAAGAGCTTAAATGTCCTTAAATTGTTTCATAACCGATAAGAAAATACATAAAAGCTAACGCGAACTTTAAATTACTGTCATCAAGTTTTGTTGACTTCAATAGGTACCATGGAAACAAAGATTATCCATAGCAACATCCATTCAAAAGCTGCAGAAATGGAAATTTATGTGAAAACATACATATATAGAAGGTGTTTATTTTCAAATTGGAATATGACTTCGTTCGTTGCTTCACTCCCAGTCTTGTCTTGGTTTTTTCTCTCTCAGAAGGTTCAATAAATGTAATATATAATGTAACATTGGTGTTGGAGGGTTGGGAAAAAAAGGGTGGGGGGGGGGGGGGGGGGAGGTTTATTTTTTTTAAATGTTTCATACAAGTAGATCCTTGAAAAGATAATTGCGTTTGGTCGAATTTTGTTCCAAGATCATCATCTGATAATCAATTTTTGAAAGTTAACAGATGCATGAGATGACGAACTTAATGGGATTGCAATAGCCTGGCCAACCTGGCTTATGGTAAAGTAAGATATTGTCCCTTAACAATTGTAAAAAAAATTTAATTTCTTAGGGCACACACAAGTCTGAGATGTTATCCCACCAGCATAAATCACAAACTTGATCTGTAACACAATATTAAGCTTACAAACCAAAAATAGAATCATTTGGTCAAAGCATTTCTAAACTGAAACTGAAGTGTGATGGACGGACGGATAGACGGACAGACCAATTGAACACATATAAGTCGGTGGGGACTTAAAAAAATAATAGTCAATTGGAGATCGTTGATGTCAGAAGTCCAGTATAATGGAATCCTCTTAGATATAACATATAGCTATTAACATCTTATACTATTAAACGAGAAGACCTCATTTTGTGTGTCGCTTCTCTTCTTTCCACAATGAATTAATCATCATGCCTCTGTGTCCTATAGGTACCATGCATAGTTGCATTTGTCATCCATTCTTATGATTATTCAGTTTGGGTTATTTTGGGAGAAAAACGAAAATAAAGACGTCTGGATATTGTTTCCGTCATCAGACCGACATTTAAGTCATTATAGACAGGACTTCCGGTTTTAACTTGCACATAATTTTCATTAGTACTCGGGAACAGGACAATTATTTTCGAGTTTATCTGCATGTATACTACTATAATAGACTCTCTATATAATATAGCAGTGATCGCCGTGGAGAAGAAACTTTAAATTGATAGTTAATCGCAAATACACTTTATTTATAATATACGTATGTTAATAGTAAACTGAAATAATGACATAATGGAATTTAACAGACTGAAACAAAAAAATAACGGACTTTGAAAAAAAAGGGAGCGGGCTTAAGAAATTCTCCTGTCTCCAAGTACCAATGACTTTTGATATTTTTTCTGAAATTCTGAAGACATAAAAAATTTTACAAAAAATGTTTAAGGGTTCCACGGAACCCAGTCAGTGTCTCGACTACTTTTGCTGTCAATCATAGGATCAACAAAAATGAGGAAAAAAAATAATAAAAATATTCCTCTCGATACTATCGTTTGATTGTAAGAAGCTTCTATCCAAGTTTGTTAATAATCCAGGATAGTTTATGAATCTAATAAATGTTTTAAAAACTTTAGCTGCAGACTGTATGCAATGTTAACTGGAAGAAAAAACCAAGTCCATTTATAAGTAAAATACAGAAAAACAGGTACATAGTTTAAACAAATTTCCTTCTATTAGATACTAGCCATTGATCATAAACAAGCTTCTGTCCAAGTTTGGTACAAATCAAGGAGAGTTAAAGAAAGTTAAAAAAAATTTAAAACTTTAACCACAGAGTGAATGTAAAGTTTCCTGGCAGAAAAAACTTAAGTCCATTTATAAGTAAAATACAGAAAAAAAATGATTTTTTTTACTAAATTTACTTCTGGATTCTATCTTATGATCATAAACAATCTTCTGTCCAAGTTTGGTACAAATCAAGGATAGTTGAAGAAAGTTATTAAAATTTCAAAAACTTTAACCACAGAGTGAATATTTGTGGACGCCGCCGCCGACGACAACGAAATGTAGGATCGCTATGTCTCGCTTTTTCGACAAAAGTCGAAGGCTCGACAAAAATCGTCCTACAACTGTTTACATACTTTCAACCAAGCTCAATGTGACCTACCGAATTAGACTATTTGCCGGGTTTGTAATAACATGAGCAACACGACGGGTGCCACATGTGGAGCAGGGTCTGCTTATCTTTCCGAAGCACCTGAGATCACCCGCCAGTTTTTGGTGGTGTTCGCGTTGCTTAGTCTTTAGTTTTCTATGTTGTGTCTTTTGTACTATTATTTTTCTATTTTTTGTCTTACTTTTTAGCCATGAAGTTGTCAGTTTATTTTCAATCTATGAGTTTGACTGTTCCTCTGGTATCTTTCGCCCTTCTTCTCTAAATGCCCGCGATTTCGCGGGTGTGTTCTAGTATAATTAATAACTCCTGTGTTGTACAACTATTCCGCAATTGGAATTTTGGATCTCCGAGATAGACGAATAGATACATCTGCTAAGTTGGAATTGTGCTAATCCCGGTAAAATAATCATGCTATCAACAGCAAAATTATCAAAACAAAATGATAGATTTAGTTATGAATCATTCCTTACTATGCACCGTACTACACATATCTCATAGTTCCCGTAACATTAGATCTTTTTTTTTGTATGTGTGTGTGTGGGGGGGGGGGGGGGGAGGGGAGGGTAGCTGAAGCACATATTTAATCCTTCTGAACCCCCCCCCCCCCCTCTCCTTTACGATAGTAAACATGTAAAAATGTATCATTTTTTTTAGGTTGAATCTTCGAAAAAATTGTTTTGCTACTCTCAACGTTTTTTTTTAACCTTTTCATGAATTACGCCCCTATTTTCTGTATCCGTCTCTGTAACTTTTATATAAGACTGTGCATTAATCCCGAGATTTGGAATGAAACCACTAAGCTGAGAATGTGTGCATAAATACAAGATTAACAATTAATTCGAACACAAATTACACACATGGTCTGATTTCATTAACTGCAACACTAGAAACAGCGCAGTACATACCAATCTTATTTATGTAATTATCAATCATTTCTAGTCCCATCAAGTTGTAATCGTTTAATAATACAACTTGAAGACTTTAAATAAAAGAACAAATTCCAATGTCCCACACATTGCACACATTTTATCTATTCAAGGTACAAGGGCAAAAAATAAAATAAACACTTTTATGGCCGCACCGCAATGAGGGGGGGGGGGGGGGGGGGGGGGGGGGGGGAGAGAGGAGGGAGTAAGTGTACATGTAACCCTTGTCCGTCTGTACATTAGTCGGTCCCACAGTTGGTTTCCATTTTCTAACTTTAGTTTGCCTCAACCAAATGTTATGAAAACATATACACAATGATTATTACTATAAAATAGAGATCAAGTTTGAATTTTGGTGGCGTCACTTTAACTGTTCCCGAGTTATGTCCGTTTTGCTTTACTTTTCTTTGTTTGATACTTTAAAAATGTTTAAAACCGAGAACCAGATCAGTTTAGAACTGTATATTTTGCCTTTTAATGGCCTGGTTAACTGAAGAAATTTGTTAAAGTGACCATGTGATCTTAGGAGAACCTTTCTGGAGCCCTTTTTTCCCATCTCATACATACCATATAATATTTTTCGACTTTCATGTAGATTTTTTTTATCATTTCTGTTAAATTCATTCTCAATTAAATCTTTTTGATAAAGCTCCCTTTGGATTTTTATAAATTTAAGATTTTATGTTTCCGAGTTACTGTTTTTTTTTTATTAAAACAAAGGGTGATTTTTCAGTTTTCGAACAATAACTCCAAAATGCTTTTAGCAGTTTTAATAAAACTTTGGTGAATTGTTTATATTTATTGACGGAAGCTCACTTTCAATTTGTATAAATTTTAGATTTTAGGTTTCGGAGAAATGTGATTCTATTCATAAAAAAGGGGGGATATTTCAGTTTTCAGACAATGCTTTGATAAGTTAGGAAATTTTGGTGACTGGTTTATATCTATTACAATAACCTCCCTTTAGTATTTCATGAATTTGTGATATGACATGGAGAAGTTATTGAACTTTATTCCTTGAAAAAGCGACGGGCGTATCATGCGCTCATGGCGCAGCTGTTTATTTTCATTTTATTGAATTAAACCCCTTTCAAAATCCAGGATCAGCCCCTATAGGTAGGAGTACTTTTGAACTGTGCTGTATATCTGAGGTAGTTAATGTACACCTTAGCTGTGCATTATCCTGATTGTAGCACAGTAATAACAAAGAGATTTTACCTAGTATGTTATGTGTGAAGTGTTCTTAAAACACCATGACTTTATATGTTTTCTTTTGGTCTGTCTGTCCTTGTCACTTCAGTTTCAGTTTGGAAATGCTTAAACCAAATGTTTCTATTATTGGTTTGTAAGCTTATATTTATAATTGAGATTTCAAGTTGAGTCTCTTGCTGTCTGGATAAAAATTTGTGAGAGTTATTAGGCTATGAAAATGAGAATTTTGCCAAAATTTCTTAATTTCTTTCTAGTGGTAAAGGACATTATATTGTCAGAGCAATACTTTCAAAAAATATATGGACCTTGACAAAAGCTAGAATGGGCTATTGCAATCCCCATGAAGTCCATCATCTTCTAGTAACATTTCATGAATAATTATTGAATACCAGATTGAAAACTCTGAACAAAACCTGACCAAATGTTGTAACAAAATGTAAAAAAAACCAAATATACCGAACACTGAGGAAAATTCTAAACGGAAAGCCCCTAAGCAAATGACAAAATCAAAAGCTCAAACATATCAAACGAATGGATACAAACTTTCATAATAAAATTACTGACTTGGTACAGGCATTTTCTTATGTAGAAAATGGTAGATTAAACCTGGTTTTATAGATATATCTCTCAATTTTCCTTACAAGGATCCATGAAAGATTCAGACAAAAACTGCCCAATCTCCACTCCTCCCCCAAAATGCCACAGTGTATATATTTAAATTTGTTGAGCCTTCTCAAGGAGCAAAGACAGGACTTTGAGTGAAACAAAGCAAAGAATGCAGTTATATTCCCATTAGAAAATCGAACATCATTTACATAATTATGTATTTTTTAACATAAATTTCCATTGATACATTTTAAAATGGATGTTGCTATGGATAAAATGTGTTTCCATGGTAACTATTGAAGTCAAAAACACTTAAGGATGGTAATTTAGAGTTTGCGTATGCTTTTATGTATTTTCTTATCAGTTCTGAAACAATCTAGGACATTTAAGCTCTTAAACTGCAAAATTATGCAAATAATAACTCCGTTTCCAAGGAAAAAATTGGTTGCTATGGTGATAAAACTAAAGAGAGTCCCACGCATTTTTCTATCTAATTTGGTAAAGTAGTATGCAAACTTCATAACTACAGTGCTAACTATGCTGTACACATTTGCAGTTTTCTGAAAAACACACGAGAAAATTTGACAATTTCACAAAAATCCAAAATTCAGAAAAGTTGAAAATATGCTTTTTTTTAGCAATTTTTTTCAAAAAATTTACAAATTTGACTGACATGCAATCTTAACTAAAATGAAGCTTAAACCAAGTTTTATCAATGTTATTTATGAAAATTAATGAAAAAAGTTTGATTCTATTCACAATCAGGCCCTGAATATTAGTGATTTAGCTGTTTTTTAAAAGATTTTACCACGCTTAACAACCAAAAAAAAAAGAGTGTTCGTTACCATGGCAACTACTCATATTTTCCCACTCAAATTTATATTTTGAGCAGTATACAGTTACTGCTTCTACTAGGCCATTTATAGATAAAATCTGAAACCCTCATATATCACATGTATATGGCACTCTGCCTGGTTCTTATAAAGAGCTGTACTTAATTGTTAAGCGGGAAGAAGAGAACACTGATGAAGTGTTATTTTAATTTTCAATGAATATGCAATAAAATATCTGATTTACTGCTGTTAACTCCTTGCCATTCTTACATGATTGATAGATTTTTCTTTGCTTAACGTCAAGTCGCAACTGTTCAATTAATATTCACCTAAAGTCCATTCTGACGGCAGATGTTGTCGTTTGTAACTGACTTCCCACCTTAATAAAGTATTTATTATAGGACCGAATATTATCGATTGTACAACTTAACTTTGGATATTTTTACTTTCATGTTTTTAATCTTAAATTCAAGTTCAGTGTAGATAATGGAGACCAACATACTTGGATAACATAAGTTTCTTTTTATAAAAATGAAATCTGTGTAGTTTTGACTGTTTCGGAGAATATACTGTGGTCTGAACATTTTCCTCTACGATGAAAGACTTATCTTCAAATTCCCTTTTTTAGCGTATTGTTTTCTATGAAATAGATAGATCACACTTTCTATTAGTAAATCCAAATATTGCAAGGTTGTAGATTGCCTTATATTTATAGAATCATAGTAATTCTTACATACCGGATGGAAAGTTCTGTCTTTCCGTGTCTTTATACTTTAAAAACAGATTAGTCACTAGTTTAAATACCTCGTCTACTGATTCTATGAATTTGATTTACAATTACAACCTTTTTCAGACTAATGGAGTCTAGGACAACTGCGTTGTCGGATTAATGAGGTGTCGGACCAATGGGGGCGGAATAGGGGCCAGACCTAAAATCCGACAATCATATAAGCCGACAATTAAATAATTCGACAATCCTATAGTCCGACAGTCCTATACTTCGACATCCCGTTTGTCCGACAGTTCTCTAATTCGACAGCCCGAAAGTCCTACTTGTGGTCTTTTCTCTCTAAAAAGATATACCTATAGATGTGTAATGTTTGTTTATAGTAATATTTGTTCACAGAGACAAGATCTTATTCCCTGTTATTAAAAAAAGAAGATGTGGTATGATTGCCAATGAGACAACTCTCCACAAGAGACCAAATGGCATAGAAGCTAACAATTACGGGTCACCGTACGGCCATCAACAATAAGCAAAACACCTACCACATTGTCAGCTTTAAAAGCCTCGAAATGACAAATAATTAACAATTCAAACGAGAACTGATTTATGTACAAAATAATGAACGAAAAACAAATAATATGATATACAGAAACATGAACAACAAACTAAACCACTGAATTACAGGCTCCTGTAGGGTGGACTTATTCCATTTGAAGACACTAAGTTGCTATAATAATTTCTATTTTGGCACTGCACAACCAGAGGCGGATTCAGGAGGGATGTGGCATTTTCATTGGAAACTATATTATTTTTAAGCATAAAATCTATGTACAAAAATATTTTTGACTCGCACCGCTCGTCGTATTTTATTACAGCAATTACTATATTTGAACAATTCTGGATCCGCCTCTGACAAGACGACATGAAATATTGGTAAACCTTATCACTTTTGTACGGGCATTCATTTTTTTTTTAATTTATCTTTTGTGTGTCCTCATGTTATTTGTGTTGAGGTGTTTCCTTGGTTCATTAAAAACAATCAATACTGACTTTTACTATGCACTTGAAAATGTTTGTATGTTTAATTTCACCTCTTACCACTAGTAGGAGGCTGATTTGGATAATAGATAAATAATTTAACTCATCGCATGTTATATTCGCTTGTCCATTTAAAGTCAAACCATTTGATTTGAGAGCCTCGGTGGCCGAGTGGTCTAAGTTGTCGAACTACTGTATCACTAGCCTGCAGAGATGGGTCCGATTACTTTCAATGTAATTGATTAAATTACAATTACTTTGTCAATTGTACGATTAAATTAAATTAATGATTACACCATTTCTCAAAGTAACTAATTAAATTAATGATTACATTGGCAAGTAATCATGATTACATCTGATTACAATGAATCTCAAAATAATCTTTTTAAATGATGTTAATGAATAAAGGTTATAACTGTAACACTTTTTGAGAAAGGATTTTATTTAATATGTTATTAAATAATAACTTCAAACTTTACATATCTGATCTCCTTTTCACAATGAAAATCATCTAATTCACTGTACACATATTTAGCTAAAAATGCTGGTATTAACTCACTATGGATATGGCCAGTCTTGAGCATGTTTTTGCCAAAGGTTTTTGGAATAAGAGAAACTAAATTTCTTTACCAGTCAGTTTTTATATACTACACAAGTCATGTGTACCTTTCCGCATGTAATGAAGTCCTCACAAAAGGAGATTTTAAAAAATATCATTAAAATAACATTTTGTTGGTATCAAATTACATGTATATCCATATTTCATAATATCGTAACATGCTTAAGATAAAAAAAAATATTTTAACAAGTTATATATTAATCAAATATGAATAATAAAAATGTTCATTTAAGACATGATATAAATTGACCATCAACACAATTTGAGAATTGTTTTCATTGTAATCAGAATGTAATCAAAAACTAATCAGGATTACAAAGTATTTTGAAAAGCAATTGATTAAATTAGATTACATGTAATCCGATTTTTGGCTGATTAATGATTACAATGATTATTTGAAAAATTGTAATCAATTACAGCTGATTAATGATTACATTTACATTAACAATTACCCCAAGCCTGCTAGCATGTCAACACTGTGGTTGTGAGTTTGAATCCAGCACGTGGCAGGTGCGTTCGAAACCAATCTTAATTGACTTTGATTTTCAGTTTTCCTACCGAAGGTCGGTGGATATCTCCCGGTAGTCCGGCTTTCTCCACCAAAAAAACTGAACGCGCCGCAATAGCGTAATTGTGCTGAAAGTGGCGTTAAACACCAATCAATCAATCATTTTATTTAAGTGCACTCTTTAAATGTTGTCGGCCCAGTCTATAGATTACTGCTTGTAGGGGAAGAAGGGTGTACTTCGCATTAAGGATCATTCAGTGATCTTTATGGTATCTGTTCTGTCTGCTGTCTCATTGTTTTCTGTCTTCGTGTCATTGCCCATCTCCGTTCTGTTGTTTTTTTTCCACATAAATGGTGTCATGTCGTGGTGATTCAATGACTTAAAATGCTAATGTCCATATTATATTATGTGACATTTCACATTCAACCACAGAATTGTAGTCATTTCGTACCTGGCAAAAACCATTTTGTACCCTGTCCATTTCGTACCTTGACCATTTCGTACCTCGAGGAATATTAACATGTATACCATTTCGCACCTCATGGAATTTTATATGTATACAATTTCGTACCTCATGGGAATTTTATATGCATACCATTTCGTACCTCATGGAAGTTTATACCCCGGTATGTATGCCATTTCGTACCTCATGAAAGGTTTATATATATGCCATTTCGTACCTCATGGAAGATTTGTATGTATGCCATTTCGTACCTCATGGAAGATTTGTGTGTATACCATCTCCTACCTCATGGAAGATTTGTATGTATACCATTTCGTTCCTTAATGAAGGTTTGTACGTATCCCATTTTGTACATCGTAGAAGATTTGTATGTGAGCAATTTTGAACCTCGTGGAAGATTTACATGTGTTTCATTTCTTAGTTAAAATAATCTCATTGACCTTTTGCTGATTTTTTAAAATCTGTAGAACTTTGTATTTATGATATTTATTTCAAGTATTAGGTAACGCTTTAGTAACAGTTCGCATTTCTGCCGATAACATTGATTTTGTTACTTTGTAAACTTGTAACTAATACACGTGCCATTTGAAATTGCGACGTGTGCCTAATTATTGGGATATATGCAATTGATTATCATAAGGTGTAGTTGAACCTAAATGTATACATCATATTTTTAAAACAATACTTTTAGAAAATATGCAATACACAATAAAAAAAAGATATTTACCAAAAGTTATATCAGCTTGAGACCCTTTTCACTGCATTTCCTGACAAAAACAACTGTTAATTACTATAAAAACAGTTGCAGATAATTATTCCTTGGTTAATTAACCTCAAAGTTTTTTGTTGAAAAATTAATTAAGGATAAATCCTGCAAACTAACAAAGTGTAATCAAAACTTTTAAAATTTGCTTAATCAAACCAATCATGGGTCTTTATAACATTTCAACGGCTGGATGCATTTTATTTATGTTATATTTAAAAAAAAAGTCATCTCAAAATATTTTATATCTAAAAAAAAAATTATATGATACGAAGTAGTTAACATGTATATAAAATAGGCCATGAGGTACGAAATGGTTTTTATCGTGGGTATGAAATGGTAAAGGTTGGGTACGAAATGGCAATTTTGGGTACGAAATGGCAGAGGTACGAAATGGCCAAGGTGCGAAATGACTTGCTACCCAACCACAAAACGCATTACATGTACGTGCATGTATTTAAACTGAAAATCTCGGTATCAACTTTGACATGGTGAACAGAGTATTATATTAATTGTTCAAACTGTATAGTATTTAATTGGCATCCCATTACAACGCACTTAACTCTTGATATTTAAACACTACATGTACCAGCATTTTGACAGTATACTAGTAAGCTTATTTGAAGGCAAGATCCATCATCTGCTGCAACACAGCTTCGTTAATAGTGACTCCTGTCGGACTAGTGAACTGTCGGATTAACAGACTGTCGGACTATCGGATCTTCGGACTGTTGGACTGGCGGTCTAAAGAACTGTCGGACTATCGGAACTTCGGACTTTGGACGGTCGGAATTTCGAGGTGTTGGATTACAGCTACGCTCCCCGGAATGGCGGGGTGACCCTTTAATAAATATTAGCACCTCAATTATTAACTAACAAACGGTTTTATAAAATGCGTAAAAAAGATAACAAAATGGTTGTATCCATACTGCTTTAGAAACACAGTTAATGTCATAGTGACATGTAGTAGTTTATTCAAATTCGTGACCTTTGGTCGTTGGTGGATATCTATCTCATTGGAAATCGTACGACATCTTCTTATTTTCATATTGTCTAAATTGTGCAAGGGATCAGATTAACAAATACATACATTTATAGAATGCAAAGTAATGCGTATCTTAAATGATAGGTAACTGGCCAGGTAAATTGGAAGAATATAGAACGTTTTGGCTAATACGTTATAAACAGTTTTGCGGAAAAGTGAAAGTGTAGGTTTCAAAATATACGGTAGCGTAATACGCTCATAAATCCATGTTTTAGTTCCAGTAAAGAAAAAGGACAATTATCTTTTTTTTTTAATTTCGCACTCTAATAAAATGTATCGTCCAATATTTTAATATATTTGCATCAAGGTTATAAAGTGACCGTCGTGCTCGTTTAAATCCCGAGGCGTACCGAACACATTCTCCTCGGAACTTTTTTGTATGTTAAATTCTTAAAATTAATCAAAACTATGAGTATCAATAGTTAAGTGAACCTATTGTTATTGCTCATTCTTTTTTAAAATTATTTCATTAATTTTATTTAAAGAGGGTGTCAAAATTATTAAAAAAAAAAAGAAAAGTATAACCATGTCTACGTCTCTGTTCTAAATTGGGAAACTCGTGTTCAGAGGATAAACATCTCAAAAACAAATGTTTCACACTCTACCATAGTTTAGTTGACGCAAACCGCATCTAGTGATTTGATAAATTTGTCTGATGTGAATACACTATGGCCATAAAGTGAATGGAGCGTGTGATTAAGTCCTACGCGATGTTTAGGCGTACAGGAAACTTTTTCCTCCCGACGTTTTATATGTCATATTCTTAAAATGAATCAATACTATAAATACCAATTGTCAAATGTACATATATTCGTAATTTGAACTCTGTTTGATATTTGTCTCATTGGCAATCAAACCGCATCTCCTTACTTTTACAATTATTGTTATTTTACGGAAGCCTTTTAGGGCCATGCTAACTTACTTTTCCAATTTGATATAACAAATTATTAATTTGATAAAACAAATTAATATATTAAAATAACAAATTAATTATTTGATATGACAGATTATCAATTTGATATAACAGATTATCAATTTGATATAACAGAATATCAATTTGATATAACAGATTATCAATTTGATATAACAAATAATTAATTTGATTTAACAGATTATCAATTTGATATAACAAATAATCAATTTGATATAACAAATTATAAATTTGTTATAACAAATTATAAGTTTGATATAACAAATTTTAAATTTCTCTACCAATCGTATGATTTTTTAATCATAATAGTGATTGATTGAAAGATGCGTAACCCAAACTAGAGCATTTGTTGTATTGATTGATTGTTTTTCTGACGTCCAGTGACAAATATCTAACGCATATTCAAAATTCTGTTAACAGGTTTAATGTTTCAGCAACACCCTCCTTTTATCCTTTATTTGAAGCAGTTTTGGGGACTAGTTTCTCTATTTAGTCCATAGAACCTGGTGTCTTAGAACGAACGAATATAAGAGCGAAAAAAGGGGGCATCTTTGATCAATTTATATGACACATTTTCAAGTCAGAACGAAATAAATAGTTCTATTGAGATGTTGGTGTTTCTAGGAACATAGGAACAAACGGGGATAAAAAAATGCTTCCCTTTCTTAAAATAACCTGGCATGTTCCTTTATCGATTTCAATAGGAACATGCAAGATTTAATCAAACATCCTTAAATTCATCTTTGCATTTTTTTTCTTTATAAATTTGTTGCAATATCTATTTTTGATTTGGAAACATTTTATTCAAAGTAAAGACCCACACGCGACATCTAGAACGATTATGTCGTCACTTGATGCTCGGATATATATACGTCTGGAGTTTTTAATTTCTGTTGAACAGATCACACATGTATATTCTGAGCAGCTTAATAACTGTGTATTTATATGTTGAGGATTGCGGACCATGAGCAACGCCAAAAAAAATTAGGTCTCTATCTCTTAACAGTTTTAGCATTTCACTTATATATCCTTTATGTCAAATAGAGAAGGGTGAAAACCCGAATCCATGCATAGAAATGATTTGTTAAATCAAAATAATATCAAATTTGTATTTTGTTATATCAAATTGATCATCTGTTATATCAAATTGATAATCTGTTATATCAAATTGATAATCTGTTATATCAAATTGATAATCTGTTATTTCAAAATATTAATTTGTTTTATCAAATTATTAATTTTTTATATCAAATTTGAAAAGTATATAAGCATGGCCCTAAAAGGCTTCCGTAATAATACAATACGACTATTTATCATTCTGTGATGCACCTTTATTTTTGCCAGTGATCAGAATTAAAAGAAAGTGTAAAAGTTGTGAAAAAAAGTTACACCATGTCTACTTCTCTGTTCCAATTTGTGAAACTCGTGTGCTATTTATGGAATATAGGGTAGTGTTGCCCGATCTTTTAAAGTCATTGTTTAATGTATAATTCACAACTTTTCTAGACGCAAGCAATTTAGAGCTTGACACATTGTAAGTCATTTTTTTTATAATTGAAGGTAAATTCCGAAAAGCCGGTCGAAAACAACAATTCAATTCTGTTTAGCAGTTCTGAGAAAAGTGTGACGAAAATATTTGTTGGACAAACAAACGGACAAAATGGCAATGTATTTGCAGTATAGCGGTTTAATATATAGTACATTTATACAGTGTGTATGTACATACATCTTGCTATTCAAAAATATCTAGAGTTATCAAATTAGAAAATTTAGATTGCAATTCCCACTCTTTAAAAACAAATCCACAGTTTACTTCTGGCTATTTTGTTTTATTTAACTAAGTTATCACAAAATATGGCAAGAAACTAAATAATTATTGATCAATTGTTTGCACAAACAATTGTAAGGCGGAAAACTTTTCCCCTTTTCATACATTAAGTTTTTGGTTTGCTAGTTTTGTTTGTTGGACCAATCAACCAAGTGACATTTAACAATTGATTTGGTTGGTTGATTAGTTGATTGCTTAAGGATGTTCGCTCCTCTATTTAAAAATAACAAGCTTTTTAAATGACTGTTATAAATTGAAAGTATATAAATAACAGAAATTAAAAATCAGAAAAAAAATGATAGGTCCGTGACCTTGTTTTCGAGATATAATCAATTGAAAATTTGGCGGGAAATGATTCTCTCTAGATTTTTCATTCATTTAACATTGGCACCTTTTTTCTTTCAAAAACTATGAAAAAATAACAAGGATTTTATAAGATATTCATAGATGGCTTGTCAAACTATATGTGTTAAAATAATGAACAGAAAAGTAGGGGTTAGCGAGAAATTTTTTTATTGACACTACATGGATAAACCTAGAGGATTCCGAATATCTGAAAAAAAAAGTCAAAAACAAGAGTAGCGAACATCCTTAATTGATTGATTTGTTTAAAATTCTGCATAGTCCAGTTTGACGAATGTTACATGCATTAATCGATGATCGGCTTGGTTGGTTGGTTGTGTTAATTGATTGATTGATTACATACTGTAGAGAGAACAAAATAACCACGTGCTGCTAAAACTGTTATTAATGTAATTGCAAGTCTTAGGCCGTGTTAACATCAAACGTCGCGTACACTAAGGTCTTCTTTCTATCGGCAGTAAAACCATTGCCAAAGTAGGGACTCCGTTAGGCTGTGCGGGATGTACAAGTACGAAGCCACATACGGTCAGAATGGGGATGTTAGGTCCGATGCCTCGTGTAGAGAGAGTGTCACGCTCTTTGCACGTTGAGAACCCTTACAACAACTAACTGGAAAAACAACCTTGTCCAAGACTCGAGGAAAAGAATATTTTGTCCTACAAAATGTAGCCTTTTGCAAAAAATAGTTGTGTACAAAAATTGAAAACAATTTTCGCACTAAATAAATAAACTGTACCATGATCAGCAGGTGTAAAATGAAATTCCATCAGCAAAAAAATCCCACCTCCTTGAAAATCAAATAGTCCACTAAGGTTATTTAGATTTAATCATGTTTTTAATTGAGCAATATTTTAGTTTTTGACATATGCATAGGTAAATATCTTAATTCATAATATAATATTAATCATTTTTTTTATTCAATATATGTAACATCCATTAATATGCATATTAAAATCCTTCTTAATATCTAGTTTTATGTACACTTAATCCACAAGTCCTACATTGAGTATCGGCTGCATGTAGTCAAAACCTGATTTATGTAAATGATATAAGACGATAACAGTCCATTCTGTAAAATATTGGACCTGTTCAATATGTTACAGAATGAACTGTTGGAGGCTTATATCTTACTTAAAACATTGTTTAACATGTCAAAAATTGTGGAAAAAGCAAACAAATACAAAGTTTTGTGAAGATTTATTTTCATCAGTATATAAATTGTTTTGTGGGTAAACTTTATTAATATCATCCTGCATGTTGGCCCCCTTTAAACTGTAGCTGAACTTAAACAATAGACAAAAATAAAGTACAGCTGAAGGTAAACAACATGAATAGCTACATGTAAATGAAGCCACTGTGCATGAGGATCATGATTTATGCGTGCGCCAGGAACACATTATATATTTTCAGTGAATAACTTCACATGCGTTTGGTGTCTCAAAATGGATAAAGACGATGAAAGTATATTTTTAATGCAAAAAAAAAGAAAGAAGAAAGTGATGTCGTAATTAGTGATTGTGTTGTTTAAAACTTTGAATTAAAATAAAATGTGTATTCAGATATGTCTGATTTCAGTGTGGACAACTAGGAGGATACAGTTATAGCAGCTAATAATGGTTTGTAAGTTATACATGTTATATATATATATATTAGAATGTAGTCCGCTCCTATTACTTCCTTATTCCTTCTGGGGTTTTATTTGTTATTAGGTCAATGAGAAAAAAAGAAAAAAAAAAACACATGAAGCTTGAAGACAGGTTCACGTTGTGCAGAAAAAGTTTCAACCATATCGAGTGCACCGCAGTCGATTGTATTTCAAATACCAGCACTATAAAATATAATGAATGAGCACAAATGAAGAAATCACAAGCGTGCAATCAATTCAAATTCTATTGTTGTTCATCTGTGTTTCATTATCTTATATTATTTCAATGAATTTTAAAAGAACTAATTATGATCCAAATAATATATCTTTTATTTGTGAAAATGAATTAATATTATATATAGTTATAATATCTAAATTCATCGCCATGAAACGTTTGGAGATCAAAAATCGATCAGACCTATTCACCTACTATACATGAAAAAAAAAATATTCAAAATTTTCCCATTTGACGCAGGCCCCCTCTTTCCTTCATCGTTCTCCAAAATTGACATTAACTCGGCGGTTGTTTTGCAAGAGACGGTTATCGTTTACCCAAACCGTACCACCTTAATACCCTTCCCTTTTCTGTTGTTTTTTTCTGCAAGGTTCGTGTCGCTCTTTTTTTTAAGTTTACTTGCGTATTGCTGCTCTTTGATGTTTTTTTGGGTTTTTTTTTTTCATGTTACCGAAATATAATTTTGTCCCTCGATTTCCCTTTGCAAATAACGCTTTCTGTTTTCTTTCAAAACAAATCATAGTCAGTGTATGTATCTGTGTTTCTTTGCTTAATGTATTATTACATTCAATCAATTTTACCTTTGAGATCTAAACTATAGTGGAGTATTTGAAACTGTTTAAATACATTGGAAAGAAACAAACGTAATTCGTATTGTGATGTTGTATATAGTACAATACTTTTATTCTTACCCCCCCCCCCCCCCTTTCCTTTTTCAATGAATTCAATGCAGAAACGGTTTTTATGTTCTTAATAAAACACAACTACAAACTGTCTAAAACTTATTTCACAAACATATGATTAAATCCAGCACCTAGTATGTCTATTTAATTTCAAGAGAGTACATCGGTTTCTTAAAAAACAATCACTACGAACGAAGTGCGAATCGGAAAATCGATTGATGTATTTAACCTGCGTTAACGTGTTCCTTTTTCTGTGTCCCATATTCATCATGGTTGATAAGCGAAGTTTTGCATTTCATATAAACCCGGAGGTACCGATTTACCGTTTTTACTTCCAAAGGACATTGTCATTGAATGTGAAATTATGTAAATTGCTGAAAGACGAATTACGCTGTTGAATCAATGTAAAACGTTCTTAATTCAGTTTACATTTCTTGATTTAAGTTCATTATGAAGATCGAGTAGATACAAATTTCGGCGGCTCAAGTATAACATTAATACCTCTTTTAAGCAATGAAGCCAAACCGATCATTAGGGAAGGATATACACAAGAGCTGGAAGTCCTGTGATGTGTCGAACCAAATTCAAACGTATCGAATTGGCAACTCTCAGGTAAAAATGTATTTATACTTAACCCCTAACGGGAGAAAATATGATTGATTTTTTTTTTATTTTGATTTTTTCAATCAGTTTAATTGAGGTCTGGAGCTGGCATATCAGTAACTGCTAGTAGTCCTTTGTTAATGTATGTATCATTGTCATTTTGCTTAGTTTCTTCTGTTACCAATTCTGATATCGGACTCTGACTTCTTTTAAACCGAGTTTTACTGTGCGTATTGCTGTGTGTTTGTTTATTCTATATTGGCTAGAGGTATAGGGGAGGGTTGAGATCTCACAAAACATGTTTAACCCCGCCGCATTTTTGCGCCTGTCCAAAGTCAGGAGCCTCTGGCTTTTGTTAGTCTTGTATGGTTTTTTTATTTATTTAAGTTCATTTATATGTTTCGGAGCTTAGTGTGACGTCCATTTTCACTGAACTAGTAAACATTTTTGTTTAGGGGCCAGCTGAAGCCCGCCTCAGGGTGCGGGATTTTCTCGCTGTGTTGAAGACCCATTGGTGGCCTTGTGCTGTTTTCTGCTCTTTGGTCGGGTTGTTGTCTCTTTGACACATTCCCCATTTCCATTCTCAATTTTATTTGAATATGTCAGTTATAAATAAAGTTTTCTCCATTAGTTGTTATGTTTCAGAATATTGTTTAACCGTTATCGTTCTAAATTGGCAAATAACATTTAGCACTGTGCAGCATGCCGGCAATATTTAATTTTTGTTTCTGCTATATACAGTTTGCGTATTTCCAGACATTATATATCTTGATAGATTACTCTCAAGGACATGAAAATATCGATCCACTCACGGAGAAACATTATTCTGAGTCAGAGTGTATCAACTCTTGCGCTTACTCTAAAACATCGTGTGCAGCAGGAACGGATCAAATGATAAAACGAAATTAAATGCAAATTTGGAGTCCTTGAACCGATAAAATATTAGTATGCTACATCGACATTCAATTATATGATGATACATTCGAAACTTCAATGCCATGCTTTTTTTTTAAATTAATCAAACTAGCAATAACGTCATTTTTTGGAGTGGAAAGGTCGTAATATTTTTTTTTCATATTTATAAATTTGCGGCCGTATAATGGTATGGCGATGTCATCGTCGTCCGAAGACATTTGGTTTCCAGACAATACTTAAGTATAAGTGTATGGATCTCTATCAAACTGTACCACAAGGTTCCATACTACAAAAGGAAGTTTGGGATTGGTTTTTGGGGTTATTCATGTTATTGGCTTAACTGTTTAGGAATTAGGGACCAACAAGGGGCAAAAAACAAGCATGTTTCTTGTTTCAGGACAATCAGTTGTGTATGAGTGTATGGATCTCCATGAAATTGTACCACAAGGTTACATACCAAAAAAAAAAAAAAGGAAGTTTTGGATTAATTTTGGGGGTTATGACCTTAACCGTTTAGGAATTAGGGACCACAAACAATACTTATCTAATACTGTATAAGTTGCTTATTTCTTGACCAAGTTCAATGGGGGTTTAATTCAAAGTCTTAATTCTTGGGGTTCTTTAAAATGCTGAATCTAAACCGTGTTATTAGATTTTTGAAGTTGAGCCCCGTTTTTAAATTGGTCAGAAATTGAGGCCCAAAGGGTCAAATATTAATCTTTGTTTGATTTAATAAAAAAATGAATTATATGGGTTCTTTGATATGCCGAATCTAATCGTGTATTTGTATTTCTCCGCTCGCCCCGATTGTTAAGACCTGTGTGTGTGTGTGGTGGGGGGGGGGGGAAGGGGGGGGGGTAATCTATGTCTTTTGTTTCCTCCCACGCCCCAACTCCCAATGAATGAAAATGACCCTACAGTAGTTGATTTATAATTTTAGTCATGTTTGATTATTTTGTAAATCTGTGCTTGTCTATACAATTAGGAAGGAAAGGTTTCTCTATAAATAAGTTATCAAGATAATAGGAAATAAAACAACAAAACTCATAAGAGCCCAACTTGCCAAATGAGACCTTTACTATCCAAATTAATTTTATAATTTATTAAATATGTTTTTTTTCTTCAGTTGGTTGATTGGGATTTGCACGGAAGCGTATTAGGGACAAAGTAAAAAAAACATTTATAATTGAACTTTTTTCAAGGCAAAATTTTGAAAATTGAAATGTTAAAATTTCGACTTGAAGTTGTTGAAATTTTGAGAATTCAAATCTTGAAATTTTAACTTAAATTTGAAGTTTTGACACTTGAAAAGCTTAAAATTTTGCCCTATTTGGAACTCGAATTTTTTTTTTTTTTTTCGTTACTAAAAATTTCCACTTATTTTAAACTCAAAATTTCGACTGCAATACGAAATTTCGAGCTTTTAAAATCTTAAAACTTTGACGTTTTCAAAATTTCGACCTATTTGGCACTCGAAATTCCGACTTTTCAAAATTCAAAATGTCTTCTTTTTCAAACTCAAAAATACAACTTCAATACGTAATTTCGAGTTTTAAAAATCTTAAAATTTCGACATTTTAGGAACTCAAAATTTTTACATTTTAAGAACTAAAAATTTCGACATTTTCTGAACTCAAAATTTCGACAAATACAATTTCCTCGATAAAAAATTAATTAAATTCTGCTTTATGCTTTATGAACATAATTCAGGTAAATTTCTTATTCATATATGTAGCTTCTGGTCTTCACAAATTTTCTAAATTTAACAAAACGGCATCAGTTTGCTACCAAAATAGGAGAACATTAAAGGGATTCAAATATTTTCTCCGGGGACCTGATCTGACCTCATCTCTTCCTTTTAGAACAAATTTAGTAAAACAAAGTTGGATCATAGTGCATTTATTTCACCCCATATTAATGGATAAAACCGGAGGAGCTCGAAAATCTTAGCCTTTTTCCAAGAAAAAAATCAAGAGTGTGATTAGTGCTCATCTTTATTACTAAATGTTAACCTTATGTCAAAGATGATCTATTTTCTTTCATCATTTAGATATAGTGACATCAAGGTTTAAAATAAATAAAGTTAAGGGTTTTCCTTTAAAGAGTTTTGATGGCCAGACGTGTTTTAACCGATCGAGACGAAATGGTATTCATTTTTTGGAATATGACAGAAAATTAAACTTTTAAACAAATAAATTTTAGTCATGTCCCTAGTACGCTTCAGTAGATTTGCTGAACATCTAGTGGTAAATATTTCCTTAATAGTCAGTTTACAAATTAGAATAAAGCTAATAGATAGTATATGCAATGTCGAGCGACACATATGATGGACCGAGATTTTGGACTGATACTCGAAAACCAATAGATAAAGGATAGAAACAATCGTTCGCCTCGCAATTTGTCTACAGCAGACATAACTGATTTTTATAGTTTGTTCTTATGTTGTACTGCTACACCACTGTTCCAGGTTAGGAGACGGTTCAAGCAAACTAGTTTAACCCCGCCACAAAATGTATATGCCTCTCCCAAGTCAGGAACCTGTAGTTCAGTTTATGTCGTTGGTTCATGTCCGTCATATTTGTTTTTCGCAAATTGTTTTGCTATAAATTAGGTCATTAGTTTTCTCCATCGAATTATTTCATATTTTTCATTTCGGGGCCTTTTATAGCCGACTATACGGTAAGGGTTTTTTCATTGTTGAAGGCCGTACGGTTGCCTATAATTGCATGCTTACATCCAGTACATTTGAACATTGGTGGATAGTTGTCTCATTGGCAATCATACCACATTTCCTTATTTTTATCTATAAAAAAAGGTATATTTGTTTTTCGCAAATTGCTTAGTTATAGATAGGCCATTAGTTTTCTCCATCGAATTATTTCATGTTTTTCATTTCGGGGCCTTTTATAGCCGACTATACGGTATGGGTTTTTCTCATTGTTGAAGGCCGTACTGTTGCCTATAATTGCATGCTTACATCCAGTTCATTTGAACATTGGTGGATAGTTGTCTCATTGGCAATCATACCACATTTCCTTATTTTTATCTATAAAAAGTATATTTGTTTTTCGCAAATTGCTTACTTATAAATTAGGCCATTAGTTTTCTCTATCGAATAATTTCATATTTTTCATTTCGGGGCCTTTTTTAGCCGACTAAACGGTATGGGTTTTTCTCATTGTTGAAGGCCGTACGGTTGCCTATAATTGCTTACATCCACTTCATTTGAATATTGGTGGATAGTTGTCTCATTGGCAATCATACCAAATCTCCTTATTTTTATCTTTAACAGAGGTATGAAAATAGTACATTAACAAGAAAGGAAGCATGACACTTTATCACTGTGCAGGACAAATTGGCCATTGCAGAAATTTCAAACCTGACTTTGTTGTTTTACAAGACAACAAAAATATTTTTTTGCCAAGGAGTAGATAATTAAAAAAATGAATATTCCCATATGTCCCAAGATGTCACTGTTGTCACTACTGTTGATCAAAAGTACAGTTCTCATGGTGAATTTAAGCATTCTCAATTAATTGCTTACAATTCAACGTGCAGCGGCAGGTGTTATACTTTGAAGACCACTTAGATATCCAACTGATTCTTCAGAAAATTAAAGTTGGATTCTGTGAAAATGCAGTTCATTATGCTACAGTTGTAAACTTTTAACAATCGAGAGGAGGAACATATGAAACTGATATGAATATGCAGTGCTTTCTTCTAGACTGAAATGGTGAGCGTATGTCGGCAATATAGGTTATGTCTACCAGAAGACATCATTGTGAATTCGAGCCAAATTAACACATGTTCCATCATTACTCCTTAATATTGCGTGCAAGTGGAAAAGAAGAAAATACCAATCTCGATTCAGCGTGTTGGGTTGTTGAACAAAAACCTTCGAACTCGGGAAGAGCAAGCTGCCGAGACAACCATTGCTAATTGTTAAGGATATTATGTACATCAGTCGTATTCTGAAATCAAAACATGTATGCTGCTGTTTTCCCAAAACATATTTTGAATGTTGAATTTAAGGAATGCTCTGATTTTACAAATTGAATCTTTCTCTTTTGCTTTCTGTTGCCATTATCCTGCATTTCCTGTAATATTGTTCGATGAACGGCCAACGATCGGAATTTAATTCTTAGATAAACATTAATAAAATCTGTATGAATTTATGTACATTGGAAATTATGAATCGTAATTTCGGTCTTTTTCTAGCTATAATCCTTGAATTTATGAAATTGACATATAATTTTTGTTATTGGTATAATTATTTTGTTCATCTACGTACCTCGATATGCATGTTTTTCACCACGATGTATACAATTCTTGTAAAATTGCGAAACTTACGGTATGGTTATATTTTGGATTTCTATAAAAAGGGGGATGTGCACAACAATTTCACACAATTTAACTTTGGACGTCTTATTACACAATAAAAACTACATGTATATAAACTTTTTTCACATATTGAATGCGCGACCAAATCTCTGTAAATTTATCCATGTTTGATTTATACAATTTATGTTTCTGCAGGCAGTTGGTGGACATCAGTTTAATGAAGGCGTGGCTACCTGTCACCTTTCTCCAATTAGCTGTCCTATTGGACAAACCTGTGTGCGATGATGCTTGAAAACTGGCAATGACATTGTTATGGTTAAATTTTTTTCGACAATGTATAGAAAAATTATGTTGTTGTTACTGTGGGCTTGTCATCAAAATGGGAACTTCGAACATTAAAAAAAATGCACTAAGGACATAGAACACTGTATAATCTAATTCAACTTCAAAATGAATGATTATTTCAAAGAAAAATCTTATATGCTATCTATAAATATTTGTTTTAAAAATTATAAAGCTTTGCAGATTTTTCTCGACACGTGCTATACTCCTCGTATATGTCATTCATGACTAGTGTGTATTGTAAATATCAATGATCATATGTTGATTAGAAATTTGAAAATAGACAACGCTTATATGTATTAAGAAAAACGAAGTTTAAAAATGAATTGTAACATGAATGGTAATTTTTCCTCTGATCTTCGAGTGAGTTAAATTCTATTATTTTTACAGGGGTGTGTTAACTGGATGATTTTTTAGTTATTGAACTCTCCTATCCCGTTGTTGATTGCTTGTCATAGCAAAAGCAAAGAAAGAGGGAGCTTAGACCAGTGCTCTAACTTCCATCTCAGAAGTTGTTATTTCACTGTTTAGCTCCGCCTCCTCTGTCTAGTAAACAACAAATTCGTAAGGGTTCCGCGGAACCCAGTGTCTCGCCTACTTTTGCTGCTAGTCACAGGCGCAACAAAAATGGGGAAAAAATTATTGAAAATTCGAGAAAGGGGGAAAGGGGGG